>NC_064618.1:145170797-145476213 GCF_023898315.1 Schistocerca nitens
TTTACTGATTAGCCGATTGCGCGAGAGCAGGTTAAGTACTACCTCAGCAAACAGCTCAGTTGTGGGCGATGAGATATATACAAGTAGACGGCGCGCGAGTGTTTTGTTTGCTGTTTGGTTATGTCTGCACTGAAATGTTGGCAGCACTGTTATCATAAATCAGTTTCTTCGACTGGTGTGCTGTGTGTGCAAGTTCCTACTCCTCGTATGCGGCTAGTAAGTTAAAAATGGTTTTTAAATTTCATGTCGAGTATGTGACACATGAGAGAGACCATAGATTGATCGTTGTTGGATGAAATAAATAACAATGACACAGATAAGTAGTTACCGTGGGTGCTTGGTGTGGCTTTTCCCGTTCACAACGAAGTTGTGGTTGGTTTTGTTGAAGATTTAATGAGCATTAAATCCGGAAGTGTAAATAATACATGTATTGCTGATTATTTAACAACGTACTTCATAGACTTAGAACGTGGTTTTAGGCCAGAAATTTCAGCTTCCAGTACTACCGCCCGAATTCTGAAAGATTAACCAATGCCTGTGAGGCATTTCACAAGGGTTTTCCTTAATTTTCAGAATGCACGTCCATATGTATGTCGTATTGTTGATGATATCGTTCAAACTCTACCAACCACCTAAATGAAAACGTACGACACTGGTAGGGCTCACCAATCTAATAACAAACATGGAAAACATGTTTAGTATACACAGAAATTGATTTTAAAGTGCAGAAATAGAACTGTTACACGTTTGAATCTTTTAAAAAGCGTTTCTTATTGTCAGTATAAGAAATGAAAATACTTTCCGCGTCTTTTTAACCATACATGTGACTGGTCTAAGTCAGTAGTTGTGAAGAGTCCTAAGTATCTGAAAATGGGAAGGAAAGTGCCGCAGAGTCAACTTGTGTTTTTCTCCGAACCCAGCTGACTTCAGTCAAAAATGCAACAAGGCGCAGGTGACCCATTTTGAAAAGTGACCGCGCACGCATTTGACCACTTTAGGAGCAAGTAACATTTTTGTTTTGCGCGCAGTCGGGATCACCGGCTTCGTCCAGTTCAGGATGCTGACTAAAGCACTAAACCTAGTGAAGTTGCAGATTTACGCTCCGCCCTCTCGAATGTGCCTACCCCCACCCTCCCAGGAGCAACCGTCGCTGCAGGGCGCCATATTCAAATAAGCAAGTTGCTCCGCCGCATCCTGTATTCACGGATTCCGCAGCAAATTGTGGGTCGGGCCTGAGTCCCTGTAGGTCCGGTAGAGCGACGGTTGGCGCCGCCGCCGTATTTCGCTGAGTCAGGTGGGCGACAGTCGGCTCCAGGGACACACGTGCGTCGACGCCTCAGCTCGGCTGGGAACGCCTAGCAAGGGGCGCGTCGCTCTCCTGGAAGATAGCGTCTTGTTTGGATTGACATCATGAGCTTATCGGCCGGCCTTTACCGAGACGTCACTACTCTTTCGCGGGCTCCCTGACTCATTCATTCAGCGCTGCGGTCCGTTCTATTTTTAGCTCCATTCCGCCGCGCAATCGTGGCGCAAGACGGTATTACATCCGCGAGGGATTCTGCGAGATGGGGGACTGCGGCATTATGGCCTCGTCATCATCTGGCACACTAATGTTTCTGGAAGTCCCAACACGGAGAGAGATACGCGCAGAGAAATAAACTGTCCACCAGAGATCAGGCAGACATCATCAGATCGTTACATGATCTCTGACTTTTAAGATGTAGCATAGTTCCAATCCTTCAACGTGCTGTAACCAAATACTGTAAACGTTGAACCTGGAAATATAATGGAGCGTGAATAGGTTCAGAAATGGTTCAAATGGCTCTGAGCACTATGGGACTTAACATCTGAGGTCATCAATCCCCTAGAACTTGAAACTACTTAAACCTACCTATCCTAAGGACATCACACACATCCATGTCCGAGGCAGGATTCGAACCTGCGACCGTAGCGGTCCCGCGGTTCCAGGCTGAAGCGCCTAGAACCGCTCGGCCATACTGGCCGGATAAATAGGTTCCTTGAGAAACGCTTATAAGGCGCTTGTTCGCCCGAGTCTTGAGTACTGTTTATCTATCTGGGATCCCTATCAGGTAGGACTGATAGAGGGGAAAGAGAAGATCCAACGAAGAGCGGTGCGTTTCGTCACGGGACATCATATAGCTGGCGAGAGAGCGTTACGGAGATGCCAAACAAACTCCACTGGCAGACGTTATAAGAGAGGCGTTGTGCATCACGGAGAGAGTTACTATTGAAATTTCGGGACTGCACTTTGCAGGAGGAATCGGACAACATATTACTTCCCCTCGCGTATTGACCACGAGGAGAAAATTCGATAAATTAGAGCCAATGCGGAGGCTTACCGACAGTCATTCTTCCCACACACTGTTCTCGAGTGGAACAGGGTTGGAGGGATCAGATAGTGGTACCGAAAGTACCCTCCACCACACACTATTAGGTGGTTTGCGGAGTATGATGTAGATGAACGTGTAGGGTGGCTATAATTAAGCTTTCACTACTTGAGCCATTGTGAACCGAAAGCTACCGTACGCGTATCCAGCATTACCAGACGGTGCGCTGCAGGTTTTGCGTCGTCAATAGTATTAGAGTCATGACTTGCCGTCAGGCGCCTGTACTGGTACAGTGAAACAGGACTGAAACAAGCATCAGTTGCAGACATTCATCACGGGTGGACAATGTGAAGTGGGCCTTGCTCGTAAAGTTGCTGTATCAAAACAACAGCAGAACTGCTCCTGCTCTTCGCGAGTATCGAGACATTTAGGAAGACGGAGAGGTTCTCTTTCGGCTTCGGGGTTGAAGATCATCTTTGGGAAATTATAATCAACTTGCGGTTTGGCCATTGCTTCTGGGAGAAGCCGACGGCCAATTGCGGCAGATGGTTCGGATGGCTCTAAGCACTATGAGACTTAACATCTGAGGTCATTAGTCCCATAGACTTTGAACTACGTAAACCTAACTAACCTAAGGACATCACACACATCCATTCCTGAGGCAGCATTCGAACCTGCGACCGTAGCAGCCGCGTGGTTCCGGACTGAAGCGCCTAGAACCGCTCGACCACAGCGGCCGACTTCTTGCGGCACAAACTATTGAAGTTACTGTTGCTGGACTCAGCGTGCGATCTTCAACCGGTGCACGAGCTGTGTCATGACAGCTGAACATTCAGCGGTCTCCGTTGTTTCGGTCAGCAGTAGAGCAGTCTGTTCTCTGGCCCCCGGTTGTCGTGGCTCCAGATCGTCGTCATACTGTGCAGCGTTTGTAAACTGAAACTTAAACATGACGCGCAGTTAACAAATGTTATCCCCTCATGTGGAAATTTCTCTTCCGCATGTTCTTAAAAATGTTTCCACGAAGTTTCGTTGTCCTACGGTCACTTGTGTCATGTGAGGCAAGTGTCTTTCCTACGAATCTTCACATCACTGAGAGGTGAAGACTACGTTAAAGACATACTGAAATATTCCGCAGTCCGACCGGTATTTGATCACACGACCTTCCGGTTTCCAAGCATGCAATTTAACCACGAGACCACCAGGCCCGACATACTGTTCATCATACACGCGATTTATGTTACGCGGCCTACACATTATCAATAGTTTAGTAAGTTGATCATTGCGTCAGCCAGAGGGACGCAGCCATATGTAGTGCTATTTCTCTGTATATTTGTATTTTGGCACGAACTCTGACTTCCTACAACGTCTCTTCAAAAATCTAGATAAACGCTACATTATGAACTACATCATAGACCTACATTACTTTTAAAAGGTGATTAGACTTTATACAGTGCAGCATGTCTCAGCGAATTCCACTCGTGAAATCATCTCGTGTTATCAGCTGGGAAACTGCGTGCCTCTGATGCAACGCATCAACACGTTTCACACTTGTCATTTCCTTCCAGAATACCATTAATACGAAACTCGTCGGAACATTGCATCAAGGCGACGTTATTACTCAGTGGATAGCCTAGGACAGTTAATTTACTATATTTATTCTTTTCGTCTACAACTGCTATTTCCACAAGATTTGTGTAAAAAAACTGCAGTTTGGTCACCTGTCTTGCGCTTTGAGGTTACATTCCTGAGATTTAGTTTCACTTCGCAGTCTTAAGAGTTATCTCTAGCGTTACACATGCACATTTGCTATAAATATATCTTAGGTTTCCTGTTGTTCACTTTCTTACGAAGATCAAGATTATAGTTGATTTTCCGTTACCTTTAACAGCCTCGAAACCACGGTGGCCATCAGTGAGTCTCTCAAAGTTATGAAACTGTCCTGCTCTTAGTTTATTCCAAAGGGATGAAAATATTTGGTTAATTTGCAAATTTATAACGATTTCGAGTCCGGTGGCGAGGTGGTGAGGTACTCCACTTTCTATTGTTTCCGAACTACTTTTGTGCAAAGATCAACATTTTTATCGGCCAGACGTAACATATTGATGACAATGTTGAGGATATGTCCTGGCAGAACCCGTTCTTCCAACAGTGCTGTAGCTAAGCAAGGCGTAAAAAGTGAAGAAAAGAGTCCCCTTACTATGAAATTGAAACACAGCGTAAAAATATTTGATACGTAAAAATGAAGACACCAATATTTTCATAATGCACAACAAAGTTGACCTCGCCTCAAAAACTGGTTCAAACAAGACACTGTCCTGTCCGAAAGGAGAACGATTAGGTTAGACGCGCCGCGCAAGTTCGGTATGGGGGAAAGAAATCGCCGTGACCATTGAAAGGAGCCATCCCGGTATTTGCCGCAAGCTATTTAGGGAAATCATGGATAACAAATCTGGACGTTCGGACCGTATTTCAGGTATCGTCCTCTCGAATACGATAACCAACTTGCCACATCGCTTGTAACTTAAATTCGACGTTTTCTCCATAACGTCATAGGCATGGCAGTCCCGCGCACACTGAAAAGGAGGCCCTAGAGCGGTATCCGGCCTCCAAAGAAATTCGCGGCTACAGTGGATATACACATAGCCCAACGCACAGGAGTGTTTTAACTTTACGCGACACAAATATCTCACTCGTTTTTTTAAACTCGCTTAAAAAGCCCTTAAAATCCAAATATAATTATTGAAGTTTAATTAACAACGAATGTGTTAGATAGTTAGCGTTACAGAAATTAAAAAGAGCCATCACATTTATTGAAGACAACTATTTATTGTCACAAGAACTTACTCGATTAATATTGTTTCCATTTTTCTTGCAATATAAGAAACATAGTTAAATAATATTTTACTTCCAGAAAGAAGCTAATTCGATGTAGAATCGAAATGACTAAAGCACAATTTAGTTTACATGTAGAAATTTATAGATATTCACTAATTTCTCTTTACCCTGCTAATTGTTTTTTATTTTACTCAAACAAGCTTGTAGGTGAAGAAAATTCTCTCATGGGATGTAGTGCTGGCAGGGCAAGAAATGAGGCACTAGTAACGTAGTTGTAAGAATAGGTTAATGATGTGAATAAATTAATCATGGGAATTTAAATGGAACTATTTAATCGTCAACACAAAGATAAACATATAAACCCAATTTTACTGTTTTTTTAATATCCAGGTTTTTCTCAAATCTACTAATGTAGCTTGAAGACTGAACAGATACCTAACTGTAAGCTTTTGCTATCCTCTGACCTTCGAAATGACTAGCATAGGTAGTTACAGGGATGTCTACACTATAACATCCATTCCGAACCACGGTACGACGTAATTATGCAACAGAAAAAACTTTTTTTTAAATGCGAACTATACAAAGTACTATACTTGTACACACATTCTGTTCGTAAGAAGTACATTCTCCGTTTTGTGTTTGGCTCTTGCGTCATTTGTGAAGAGAAGTGGTGAGTCGTCGGACCCATAATGCGCTCCTCCGGTTAGATGTTGTCCAGTTTCTTTGCTGTCTGGCCTATACATATATAAATCATCTAGTGGACAGGGAGGGCAGTAATGTTCGGATACAGAATTAGTAGTCTCCTGATTGATGCAGTCTCGTCGTGTAAAAATGTGGCGTAACGCTGCAAAGCGATATAAATTGGGATGAGCATACGAGGATTATGGTGGGGAAGACGAATGGTCGACTTCGGTTTACTGGGAGAATTTTAGGAAAGTATCGTTCATTTGTAAAAGCGACTCCATATGGGACGATAGTGTGACCCACTCTTTAATCTGCTCAAGTGTTTGGGATCCGCAGCAAGTCCGACTGAAGGAAGACATGGAAGCAGTTCAGAGGCGGGCTGCTACATTTGTTACCGGTAGGTTCGAACAACACGCAAGTGTTACGCAGATGCTTCGGGAACTCGAATGGGAATCCCTGGAGGGAAGGTGACTTCCTTTTCGAGGAACTCTACTGAGAAAATTTAGAGAACCAGCATTCGAAGATGACTGCAGAACGATTCTAATGCCGCCAACATACGTTTCTGGTAAGACCATGGAGATAACATGGGAGAAATTAGGGCCTATGCGGAACCACATACACAGTCGTTTTTTCTCTCGCTCTGTTTCCCACTGGAAAAGGAAATGAAATGACTAATAGTGGTACAAGGTACCGACCGACACCCACTGTGCGGTGGCTTGCAAAGCATGTGTGTCTCTGTAGATGTTGGCGTGTAGCTTTACGGGCCGTTGTGAGGAATGGCCCACTGCGAAGTACCCGACTTTCAATTGCCGATGAATGCAGATCACTTGGCATTTTCCTCTCTAAAACTGGATAAGATAGATCATCACTCAGTGACAGGAACATTGACTGTCGCGAGTGGAACCGACTTTAAATGATAAGGCATGACACTTTTCTCCAGTTGCTGTCGGTTAGGATCTTTATACGACCGCTGTTCTTACGCAGTGGAACATGGCTGCGTGTGCCACACCAGTCCGTGTTGATGCACCAACACGGTGTAGTCATGTGCACACGATAGCTCGTTTCTGGTTTTCTGCCACGTCTCCGTAGATGATCATCTTACTGCTCTGATTCCATTCACACGACTGCCACATACGCAATACTTCACTGTTATGTCAGCGGCTGAGGGTCTCATTACAAACCGATACTAGAGTTACACCACCTACTGTGTTCCAAAACTAGCAGAGTGTTTTTTGATATGAGTAACTAATTTTTGTCCGGTAAACTTATATACTGAGAAGATAAAATTCATGGGATATCTACCAATATTGTATCGAACACTATTGCCCAGAAGTTCTTCAAACCAATCCGAACAACTGTGGCTCATGACACGGCGCCTTCTCATCCATAAAAATTCTATCATTGTTTGGGAATTTGGAGTCCCTGAATAGCTTCAAATCGTCTCCAAGCAGTCTAACATAATCATTTGCAGTCAGTGCTGGGTTCATTTGGAAGGATCCAGTCTGTTCCATGTAAAGACTGCCCAAACCATTATGGAGAAATAACCAGCTTGCACAGTGCTGTTGTTGACAACTTGGGTCCATGGTTCAAATGGTTCTGACCACTATGGGACTTAAGGTCTGAGGTCATCGGTCCCCTAGAACTTAGAACTACTTAAACCTAACTCACCTGAGGGCATCACACACATCCATGCCCGAGGCAGGATTCGAACCTACGACCGTAGCAGTCGTGTGGTTCCGGACTGAAGCACCTAAAACTGCTCGGCCACCGCGGCCGGCTTGGGTCCATGGCTTCGCGGCGTCTGCGCCACATTTGAAACTTACCATCAGCTCTTACAAACTGAAATCCGCGCTCATCTTAGGCCGTACTTTTCAAGGCGTCTAGGGTCCAATGGATATGGTCACGAGCCGAGGAGAGGCGCTGCAAGACGATATCATGCTGTCCGCATAGGAACTTGCGTCGGTCGTCTGTTGCCGTAGCCCATTAAAGCTAAATTTTGCCATACTGTCCTAACGGATACGTTCGTCGTAGGTCCCACATTGATTTCTGCTGTTATTTCAAGCCGTGTTGCTTGTCTGTTAGCAATGACAACTCTACGCAAACGCCGCTGACCTCGACCGTTACATGAAGGCCGTCGGCCGCTGCGTTGTCCGTGATGATACGTAATGACTGAAATGTGGTGTTCTCGGTACCCTCTTGACACTGTGGATCGCGGGATATTGAACTCCCAAACTATACTATAAACCAACTATACTATAAACCAAAATACACTACTGACCATTAAAATTGCTACACCACGAAGATGACGCGCTACAGACGCGAAATTTAACCGACAGGAAGATGTTGTGATACGCAAATGATTAGCTTTTCAGAGTATTCACACAATATTAGTCCCGGTGGTGACACCTACAACGTGCTGACATGAGGAAAGTTTCCAACCGATTTCTCATACACAAACAGCAGTTGACCGGCGTTGCCTCGTGAAACGTTGTTATGATGCCTCGCGTAAGGAGGAGAAATGCGTCCCATCTCGTTTCCGACTTTGATAAAGGTCGGATTGTAGCCTATCGCGATTGCGGTTTATCGTATCGCGACATTGCTGCTCGCGCTGGTCGAGATCCAATGACTGTTGGCAGAATATGGAATCGGTGGGTTCAAGAGGGTAATACGGAACGCCGTGCTGGATCCCAACGGTCTCGTATCACTAGCAGTCAAGATGACAGGCATCTTATCCGCATGGCTATAACGGATCGTGCAGCAACGTCTCGATCCCTGAGTCAACGGATGGGGACGTTTGCAAGACAACAACCATCTGCACGAACAGTTCGACGACCTTTGCAGCAGCAAGGACTATCAGCTTGGAGACCATGGTTGTGGTTACCCTTGACGCTGCGTCACAGACAGGAGCGCCTTCGATGGTGTACTCAACGACGAACCTGGGTGCACGAATGGCAAAACGTCATTTTTTCGAATGAATCCAGGTTCTGTGTACAGCATCATGATGTTTGCATCCGTGTTTGGCGACATCGCGGTGAATGCACATTGGAACCGTGTATTCGTCATCGCCATACTGGCGTATCACCCGGCGTGACTATATGGTGTGCCATTGGTAACACGTCTGTGTCACCTCTTGGTCGCATTGACGGCACTGTGAACAGTGGACGTTACATTTCAGATGTGTTACGACCCGTGGCTCTACCCTTCATTCTATCCCTGTGAAACCCTACATTTCAGCAGGATAATGCACGACCGCATGTTGCAGGTCCTGTACTGGCCTTTCTGGATGCAGAAAATGTTCGACTGCTGCCCTGGCCAGCACATTCTCCAGATCTCTCAACAATTGAAAACGTCTGGTCAATGGTGGCCGAGCAACTGGCTCGTCACAATACGCTAGTCACTACTCTTGATGAACTGTGGTATCGCGTTGAAGCTGCATGGGCAGCTGTACCTGTACACCTCATCCAAGCTCTGTTTGACTCAATGCCCAGGCGTATGAAGGCCGTTATTACGGCTAGAGGTGGTTGTTCTGGGTACTGATTTCTCAGGATCTATGCACCCAAACTGCGTGAAAATGTAATCACATGTCAGTTCTAGTATAATATATTTGTCTAACGAATACCCGTTTCTCATCTGCACTTCTTGGTGTAGCAATTTTAATGGCCTGTAGTGTATATCTATTTCACCTACTTATCCCTTTCTCTATCGCTCTTCCCGTAAGCTACAAGAGCATATGAGCTAAACTGAAGCAAATGGGTGGCGATGTAGGTCGGACAAGGATGTGATCAGCGGAGGAGGAAAATTGTGGCCGGAGAAGTCAACGTTCCAGGCGAGTCAAACGCCCCGCCAGCGCCTGACTTTTCCGCGACGTGCCAGTGACGCCCTGGTACCGACGTCAGTGTGACGTCACGGGCCGCCGAGGCGTGACCCGGGCCATGTGGCTGGACACGGCCACGTCACTGCCAGAGGTCCGCAACGTGGGACAGTCACGAACTCACCGTCTGCTAGCGGTGGCGGGGTCGTGGTCGAGAGAAGCCCTCTGCTGTCGCCTTATTCAGGCATAAGCCAGAGTCGGGCGCTCTGCCAACAGATAGCGCCCCATGGAGCAGTACTTGCACTGGCCAGCCGTATCAATGAGATGTATGACGATGACATTTCGCATGAGCGTACAGCTCAAAACATTGTAGTCTCCTCATCCACAACGCTTAAGGCCCCTACACACGCACAAATTTATCGGCCGAACCACAGACCGACCAATTTCGTGACAGCCTGCACAAGTCCCTACCGACTGCTGTTATGATTTTTTTATGTGAAGTTCATTGAGTTTATGTTTTACGCGATCCCCTTTCATATTACACACAAACAAAAATTGGAGTTTGCCTTGGCTGTTTTAGAGATAAAAAGGTCAAAAGAAGCCAGGGAAATCTGTGGGCAAGAAAGTGCCTACAGCAAAGAAAGAAATTCACCCACGCTCTGTTACGGAGCTGAAATATGGATTACGGAGCTGCTGAGCATCATCAAACCATTCTTAACGAAAGAGTATCAGTCATAACAGAGGCTTTGAGCTGCGAGCAGAGTCTGTTGGTTACATGACTGTTTCTAGCCACTGGTTGAAGTTTAGAGGATGTCAGAGTCAGTGTTCTTGTGTCCTCACTGTTATCCGAAATGATTGCTCATACGTGCGTCGTCTTTGTAGCTGCCTGGAGAAATACATCACGTAAAGCAAAATAAATAAAATAAAATATTTTCATATTAACTTGAGTAATTTAATTACACAGCTCTACAAAATAATTTTTTTTTTTTTCGTTGCCAGGGAAGTTTGAACGAAAATGGGATATTGTTACGATACTCATTCCGAGTATATTTGTACTTTTTCCAAATTGGCTCTGGTTTTTGAGATATAGGTTATTTGTGGAAATGAGAGTTTCATGTGGATAATATCGACTGCAGGGTCCATATATGGTGTAATGTATTTGCTACCTGTTTTTTAATTAGTGATATTGTACTATCTTTATTAAACAATTGTGCTCAGGGAGTGCATCTGTGTGGTTGAGGATTACATCATGCAAACATCACACTGTCAGCATGTGTTCAGTGCTGTTGTGCGGTGCGTGTGTTGAAGATATTGAGGGTTGTGCAGATATAAATTCGGCGGTACTCGACATTCATTTGTTGGCCGAGGTAATCCCCGCAACAGCCGATAGGTAGCGTTCAGTGTAAACAAGAAAAATGGCGATGGTCAAAAGTCACACACATGTGCAGTGCAGCTTCAAGGAGATAGAACCTTTTCATCGTGACGTAGCAAATAAGAGGTGAGTATTCATTTCACACAAAACAATTAATGATGTTTGTTGGATGTGATTGACATGCAAATACAAGAAAGTTCTGCATAATATGTAGTATTTGTGCAATTTTGTTTTAGGAAAACATGAGTTCTTCACGCCGTCTTTGCGTGTACCATCCAGATGAGTTCTGCTACATTTGTGGTGAATACGTTCTTCAAAAGAACAGGAAGAATATCACTCCTTTTGTGAAGAAAGCGTATCTGGCATATTTCGGAATTAAACTTGGAGATCAAGACAAGGCGTGGGCACCCCATAAAGTTTGTAAATGCTGTGTGGAGTGCTTACGGCAGTGGACAAAACGAAAAAGGAAAAGCTTAAACTTCGGAGTGCCTATGGTATGGCGAGAGCAGAAGAACCATACAGATGATTGCTATTTTTGCATTGTTAATGTGAAAGGTTTTAATAGGTTCAAAAAACGAAAGTGGAAATATCCCGATTTGGAGTCAGCAAGAAGACCGGTGGTGCACAGCAACGATGTTCCTGTACCAACCTTCACAACATTACCCACGCTAACATCATCAGATGACGATGTGCACGGCGAGGAATGTACAAGTAGTGGTTCGGAATACGAAGGACGTGAGACACAACCCCAGCAGTTCGACCAGAAGGAGCTCAGTGACTTGATACGAGAACTCAATCTTTCATAGCAAGCATCAGAACTCTTAGCATCCAGGCTTAAGGAAAAGAACTGTCTTCATCCAAGTTTTAAAATAACAGCTTACCGGACGAGAGAAGAAAACCTTCTTCCATACTTCAACCAAGAAGAGGTTATAGTGTATTGCAGCAATATACCTGGACTTTTACTTGAATTGGGGCTGCCGGAATATAGACCAGAGGACTGGCGTCTCTTCATAGACAGTTCCACTAGAAGTTTAAAATGTGTTCTCCTACACAATGGCAATCGTTACGCATCTATTCCAATTGCCCACTCAACAAAACTTTGTGAAGCATATGCCAACATCAAGATGGTTCTGCAGAAAATTCAGTATATGCAGCACCAGTGGTTGATTTGTGTTGATTTGAAAATGGTGAACTTCTTGCTTGGACAACAAAGTGGATACACAAAGCACCCATGTTTTATCTGCATGTGGGATAGTAGGGCAAAGCACGAACATTGGAAGCAGAAAACATGGCCTCCAAGGGAACATATGGCTGTTGGTGAAGCAAACATCATTAATGAACCTCTGGTTAGTAGGGACAAGATTGTTCTTCCACCATTACATATTAAGTTAGGACTAATGAAGCAATTCACCAAAGCTTTAGACAGAAATGGTAATTGCTTCAAATACATCTGCAATACGTTCCCTGGACTCAGTAGTGAAAAACTTAAGGCAGGAATATTTGATGGTCCTCAAATTCGCAGGCTCATCAACGATACCAATTTTACAAGTGTCATGACTGTCACTGAAGCATCGGCCTGGAACAGTTTTGTCGCTGTTGTAAAATGTTTTTTGGGCAATCATAAAGCTCCCAATTACGAGGAACTGGTCAAAAACATGCTCACTAACTTTCAAAACTTAGGAGCTAACATGAGCATAAAATTGCACTTCCTTCACAGCCACTTGGATCGATTTCCTCGTAATCTAGGTGATTTCAGTGAGGAACAACGAGAGCGGTTCCATCAAGATATGAAGGGAATAGAGGAAAGATATAAAGGAAGATGGGACAGGCATATGATGGCAGATTATTGCTGGAATCTGCAGCGTGACTGTTCTGAAGAGACCTATAAAAGGAAAGCGTGCAGGAAGCGGTTCGTCATGGACGGAAAATGATATACTTATAGAGAAACTTTTCAATTATGTTTTATACGTGGACAAATGCCTATCAGGTTTTCATAGAAGCTATTTATAAAGATTATTTCTTTTTTCATTGTAGTTTGTAGCGCTCGAGTTCAGTATTAGCAATTTTTTCTAATTTTTTGAATAAATCATGCATTATCTCAAAAACTAGAGCCAAACTGCATAAATGGTTGCTATATTCGTCCTCAGCACCACTAACCCATCCTAAAGCCACTCAAATATCCTTGACAAGAAAATGAGTGTTGACCAGTGTTATATATGTAGCTTGACTTATGCCTCTAAGTTTAAAAACTTCATTTCAAATGAGAAGAAGAATGACTAAAATTGGTGATGATGCACACCGGAAGAAATTTAAGAAGTGAAGCATTTAATAACTGTTTGACCTATAAGAAAAATATTATACTTTGATCTTCTTAGCAAAAGGTTTGGATGTGGGATGGATGTTTTTAACACCTGTAAGAATAAAGCAAGTATGTTTTATGAATAAACCTCCGTTGACTGTCTATAATTCGATTTTTAGGTTTTATGTCCAACAGATATCAGAAACAAAACCTAAAAACCGAAATGCAGAAGGTCGAATGACTTGAATCAACTCTGTAGAACGGCATTTAACGCTGCTCAGTGACAGAAGACGAACTTCTTTCGGACGGTTGGCAGGACAGCGCTACACACGGCACAATTTCCTGGGTGAAGTGGTCCTACCGGGCCGACATCGCAACAACGAATTTTCATCGGCGGATCAATCAAAACGCCTACACACTTTCGATTTGTCGGTTGGTGCGTCTGTACGGCTCATAGAGAGTTCATAGCCTATCGAGAAGTTAAGTTTCTAATAGCAGGTCCAGGACGTCGACAGCTTTCTATTCACAACAGTAGAAAGGTAATTTAAGAAAAGCATAGCGGAGGTTCAGTTTGGATTCAGGAGGCGAAAAGGAACGCGAGGTACTATTGGATATTTGAGGATGATCGAACAAAGAATGTTGTATGTTATCAGGGATATGTACCTCTGTTCTGTCGGCTGGTCAGAGGCGTTTGATAATGCTGACTGCAATATCCACCTGAAGAGCTTTGAAGATGTTTGTGTAGACTGAAAGGCAAGAATGCCTATAAAGGACCTCTACACGAGACAAAGTTGTGCACCTCAGGCTACATATTAGTATTTATGAGCGCTCTGTTAATCCCAACATAATGTATGTCATATACAAAAATATTTTTCATTCCAAATATATTATGATTCAATGTTGTCGACATTAGGTGACTGCTGTGCAGGCCTGCATTACTTACAGTCTTCATTACTTATCAAATAAGATTAGTAAAGGAGCCAGCCGGCCGCGGTGGTCTAGCGGTTCTGGCGCTGCAGTCCGGATCCGCGGGACTGCTACGGTCGCAGGTTCGAATCCTGCCTCGGGCATGGGTGTGTGTGATGTCCTTAGGTTAGTTAGGTTTAAGTAGTTCTAAGTTATAGGGGACTTATGACCTAAGATGTTGAGTCCCATAGTGCTCAGAGCCATTTGAACCATTTGAGTAAAGGAGCCTTGTAAACTTTTATTATGCGCGCTTTTGCTGACGATTCTGATGTAAGAGCCACGGCATGTTTCCGAACGTCTTCCACAGCTCCCTTACTATAGGACAAATTTCTACAGATTGCATAAAGATTTTTACACTCCCATGTTTCTGTAGTTTTCTACAACTGTAATAATAATGATTTACACTTAGTCAAATAATGACATATATAATAGATACGTTACATCCTTTCAAATGTATTCATATGAAGCTCATGGTACTTAGGAAACTAATTTTAATTATCGACGTCTACATGACTTGTCTTCAATTCACTTTTAACTGTCTGACAGAGGGTTCATCGAATCACCTTCAAGCTATTTCTCTATCGTTACAGTCTCGAACGGCGCAAAACGAGCACTTAAATATACACTAAAGAGCCAAAGAAACTGATACACGTGGCTAATATCGTGAATGACCCGCGCACGCAGAAGTGCCGCAACACGACGTGGCATAGAGTACACTAATGTCTGAAGTAGTGCTGGAGGGAATTCAGACCATGAATCCTGCACGGTTGGGTTGGGTTGAGTTGTCTGGGGGAAGAGACCAGACAGCGAGGTCATCGGTCTCATAGCATTAGGGAAGGATAGGGAAGAAAGTCGGTCGTGCCCTTTCAAGGGAACCATCCCGCCATTTGCCTGGAGCGATTTAGGGAAATCACTGAAAACCCAAATCGGGATGGCCGAACGCGAGTCCAGTTTGCTAACCACTGCGCCACCTCGCTCCGTGAATCCTGCAGGGCTGTCCACAAATCCGTAAGAGTACGACGGGGTGGAGATCTCTTCTGAACAGTACGTTGGAAGGCGTCCAAGATATGCTTGTAATGTTCGTGTCTGGGGACTTTGGTAGCCAGCGGAAGTGTTTAAACTCAGAAGCGTGTTCTTGAAGCCACTCTGTAGCAATTCTGGAAGTCTGGTGTGTTAGATTGTCCTGCTGGAATTGCCCAACTCCGTCGAAATGCACATTGGACATGAATGGATGCAGGTTATCATACAAGATGCTTACGTACGTGTCACCTGTCAGAGTCGTTTCTAGACATATCAAGGATCCCATATCACTCCAACTGCACACGCCCCACACCATTACAGAGCCTCCACCAGCTTGAACAGTCGCCAGCTGACAAGCAGGGTCCATGGATTCATGAGGTTGTCTCCATTCCCATACACTTGCATCCGCTCGATGCATTTTGAAACGAGTCTCATCAGACCAGGCAACATGTTTCCAGTCATCAACATACCAATGTCAGCTTTGACGGCCCAGGCAAGGCGTGCGGTCATCAAGGGTACATGAGTGGGCCTTCGGCTCCGAAAGCCCATATGGAAAATCGAAATCTGCAGCAATTTGCCAAGGGTTGCACTTCTGTCACGTTGAACGATTCTGTTTAGTGGTCGTTGGTACCATTCTTGCACGATCTTTTTCCGGCGGCAGCGACGTCGGAGATTTGATGTTTTACCTTATTCCTGATATTCACGGTACACTCGCCAAATGGTAATACGGAAAAATTCCCACTTCATCGCTACGTCGGAGATGCTGCGTCGCATCGCTCGTGCGCCGAATGTAACACCACATTCAGACTTACTCAGATCTTGATAACCTGCCATTGTAGCAACAGTAACCAAACTAACAACAGCACCAGGCACTTGTTTTCTTATATAGGCGTTGCTGACCACAGCGCCATAGTCTGCCTGTTTGCGCATCTCTGTATTTGAATACGCATGCCTATAAAAGTTTCTTTGGCGATTTAGTGTATGAATGTTTGGTTTCTCGCATTCATACCGGGTGATCAAAAAGTCAGTATAAATTTGAAAACTTAATAAACCACGGAATAATGTAGATAGAGAGGTAAAAATTGACACACATGCTTGGAATGACATGGGGTTTTATTAGAACAAAAAAAAAACAAAGTTCACAAAATGTCCGACAGATGGCGCTGGACAGCAAAACTGCTACCCCGTGATGGGTGAGAGGTACGCTGATATGTTACAGAATCACATCATCTCCAGCCTGGCTGATAAACACCTGCTGGAACGTACGATGTTCATGTAGGATGGCGCTCCACCCCATACTGCTAGACGCGTGAAAGATCTCTTGCGCGCGTCGTTTGGTGGTGATCGTGTGCTCAGCCGCCACTTCCGTCATGCTTGGCCTCCCAGGTCCCCAGACCTCAGTCCGTGCGATTATTGGCTTTGGGGTTACCTGAAGTCGCAAGTGTGTCTTAATCAACCGACATCCCTAGGGATGCTGAAAGACAACATCCGACGCCAATGCCTCACCATAACTCGCGACATGCTTTACAGTGCTGTTCACAACATTATTCCTCGACTACAGCTACTGTTGAGGAATGATGGTGGACGTATTGAGCATTCCTGTAAAGAACATTATCTTTGCTGTGTCTTACTTTGTTATGCTAATTATTGCTATTCTGATCACATGAAGCGCCATCTGTCGGACATTTTTTGATCTTTTGCATTTTTTTTTGGTTCTAATAAAACCCCATGTCATCTACATTACTCCGTGATTTATTCAGTTTTCAAATTTATACTGACTTCTTGATCACCCGGTATATCTGATTAGCCTAGGTGGGCAAGGGATCCACCTTCTTCAGTACAAATCTACAAATATTTCCGACCTGCTGTGGGAATCTCAGTAGCAAACATCGAGAAAATTGACAGGGATTGCGGACAGGTGGCGCTCGATGGTAATGTGGATCGGCCGTGAGGTGTGCCGAGATAGTCCGATCAGTTGCGGTAACACTGTGTCCCGGATGTTGCAGTGGTTAACGCACATCCCTTGTAAGCAGGAGCTCCCGCGTTCGAATCCCGGACCGGTAGACATTTCCACTCGCCGCTGCCGATTCCGCGCAATGTCCGGATGCAGCTGACAGTAGTGATCCCCTCCCTTTTGTTTCCTTCCTGCCCCTCTCCACCTTCAATTTACATGTAACGTGACCAGGTCGGGCGGCGGAGACTCGCGTGGGCGGCGCAGGGGCACTGATTCACTTCCGGCGGGTCGCAGCCGCAACGAGTGTCAACTCGGCGAGGCCCTTGCATCAGAGTGACGCGGGGAAAGGCTCGCCTGCCGCGCGTAATTTTAGTCCTCGTCTCATCGGCCGCTTCTTGCGTTCCGCACCGCGCCAGTCGCGGAATCAAATAGAGTGCGGGCAGCCAGTGTCAGCCGGCGCGCATCACTTTCCGCCATCACAGGCGCCGACGCGCGCTCATCCGAGCATTCCGTCACCGCCTATCTCCACCGCCATCTCCGCCACACTGTACGTTCTCACACGTGAACCCGTGGGTATGCTAGTGAAGTTCTCTCTACATCTACATTTATACTCCGCAAGCCACCCAACGGTGTGTGACGGAGGGCACTTTACGTGCCACTGTCATTACCTCCCATTCCTGTTCCAGTCGCGTATGGTTCGCGGGAAGAACGACTGCCGGAAAGCCTCCGTGAGCGCTCGAATCTCTCTAATTTTACATTCGTGATCTCCTCGGCAGGTATAAGTAGGGGGAAGCAATATATTCGGTACCTCATCCAGAAACGCACCCTCTCGAAACCTGGACAGCAAGTTACACCGCGATTCACTGCTCCTCTCTTGCAGAGTCTTCCACTTGAATTTGCTAAACATCTCCGTAACGCTATCACGCATACCAAATAACCCTGTGACGAAACGCGCCGCTCTTTTTTGGATCTTCTCTATCACCTCCGTCAACCCGACTTGGTACGGATCCCACATTGATGATCAATACTCAAGTATAGGTCGAACGAGTGTTTTGTAAGCCACCTCCTTTGTTGATGGACTATATTTTCTGAGGACTCTCCCAATGAATCTCAACCTGGTACCCACCTTACCAACAATTAATTTTATACACTCCTGGAAATTGAAATAAGAACACCGTGAATTCATTGTCCCAGGGAGGGGAAACTTTATTGACACATTCCTGGGGTCAGATACATCACATGATCACACTGACAGAACCACAGGCACATAGACACAGGCAACAGAGCATGCACAATGTCGGCACTAGTACAGTGTATATCCACCTTTCGCAGCAATGCAGCCTGCTATTCTCCCATGGAGATGATCGTAGAGATGCTGGATGTAGTCCTGTGGAACGGCTTGCCATGCCATTTCCACCTGGCGCCTCAGTTGGACCAGCGTTCGTGCTGGACGTGCAGACCGCGTGAGACGACGCTTCATCCAGTCCCAAACATGCTCAATGGGGGACAGATCCGGAGATCTTGCTGGCCAGGGTAGTTGACTTACACCTTCTAGAGCACGTTGGGTGGCACGGGATACATGCGGACGTGCATTGTCCTGTTGGAACAGCAAGTTCCCTTGCCGGTCTAGGAATGGTAGAACGATGGGTTCGATGACGGTTTGGATGTACCGTGCACCATTCAGTGTCCCCTCGACGATCATCAGTGGTATACGGACAGTGTAGGAGATCGCTCCCCACACCATGATGCCGGGTGTTGGCCCTGTGTGCCTCGGTCGTATGCAGTCCTGATTGTGGCGCTCACCTGCACGGCGCCAAACACGCATACGACCATCATTGGCACCAAGGCAGAAGCGACTCTCATCGCTGAAGACGACACGTCTCCATTCGTCCCTCAATTCACGCCTGTCGCGACACCACTGGAGGCGGGCTGCACGATGTTGGGGCGTGAGCGGAAGACGGCCTAACGGTGTGCGGGACCGTAGCCCAGCTTCATGGAGACGGTTGCGAATGGTCCTCGCCGATACCCCAGGAGCAACAGTGTCCCTAATTTGCTGGGAAGTGGCGGTGCGGTTCCCTACGGCACTGCATAGGATCCTACGGTCTTGGCGTGCATCCGTGCGTCGCTGCGGTCCGGTCCCAGGTCGACGGGCACGTGCACCTTCCGCCGACCACTGGCGACAACATCGATGTACTGTAGAGACCTCACGCCCCACGTGTTGAGCAATTCGGCGGTACGTCCACCCGGCCTCCCGCATGCCCACTATACGCCCTCGCTCAAAGTCCGTCAGCTGCACATACGGTTCACGTCCACGCTGTCGCGGCATGCTACCAATGTTAAAGACTGCGATGGAGCTCCGTATGCCACGGCAAACTGGCTGACACTGACGGCGGCGGTGCACAAATGCTGCGCAGCTAGCGCCATTCGACGGCCAACACCGCGGTTCCTGGTGTGTCCGCTGTGCCGTGCGTGTGATCATTGCTTGTACAGCCCTCTCGCAGTGTCCGGAGCAAGTATGGTGGGTCTGACACACCGGTGTCAATGTGTTCTTTTTTCCATTTCCAGGAGTGTATGATCATTCCACTTCAAATCGTTCCGCACGCATACTCCCAGATATTTTACAGAAGTAACTGCTACCAGTGTTTGTTCCGCTATCATATAATCGTATAATAAAGGATCCTTCTTTCTATGTGTGGTGTCACCGCCAGACACCACACTTGCTAGGTGGTAGCCTTTAAATCGGCCGCGGTCCGCTAGTATATGTCGGACCCGCGTGTCGCCACTGTCAGTGATCGCAGACAGAGCGCCGCCACACGGCAGGTCTAGAGAGACTTACTAGCACTCGGCCTCAGTTGTACAGCCGACGTTCATAGGAATGGTTCACTGACAATTACGCTCTCATTTGCCGAGACGATAGTTAGCATAGCCTTCAGCTACGTCATTTGCTACGACCTAGCAAGGCGCCATTACCAGTTATATTGAGCTTATTATAAAACCTGTACCGTCAAGAGCGATGTACACCAATTATGGATTAAAGTTAAGTATTACATCATCTACGTACTTTATTTGCAATTCTCAAGACATTGTCCTGTTCCAGACCTCACGCCAATCTACGTGAGCTTAAAAGCGTGTATTTCGGCCTCCTCTAGCAATACGGTGTTGGCTCTTCTGCCAACACTTCACTATGTATTCGCAGTGCATTACACTTGTCTATGTTAAGGGTCAGTTGCCACTCCCTGCACCAAGTGCCTATCCGCTGCAGATCTTCCTGCATTTCACTGCAATTTTCTAATGCTGCAACTTCTCTGTATACTACAGCATCATCCACGAAAAGCCGCATGGAACTTCCGACACTACCTACTAGGTCATTTATATATATTGTGAAAAGCAATGGTCCCGTAACACTCCCCTGTGGCACGCCACATGCTGTGCTCTGTTTGCTAAAAACTCTTCAGTCCAGCCACACAGCTGATCTGATATTCCGTAGGCTCTTCTTTGTTTAGCAGGCGACAGTGAGGAACTGTATCGAAGGAAAATGGCATCTACCTGGGAGCCTGTACCTAATATTTTCTGGGTCACATGAACAAATAAAGCGAGTTGGGTCTCACACAATCGCTGTTTCCGGAATCCATGTTGATTCCTACAGAGTAGATCCTGGTTTTCCAGAAACGACATGGTACGCGAGCAAAAAACATGTTCTATAATTCTACAACAGATCGACGTCAGAGATATAGGTCTATAAGTTTTGCGCATCTGCTCGACGACCCTTCTTGAAGACTGGGACTACCTGTGCTCTTTTCCAATCATTTGGAATCTTCCGTTCCTTTATAGACTTGCGGTACACGGCACTCTAGCTGAGTGGAAATCGAGATTAATTAACCGTGCAGTATCCCTTACAGGCTTCCGTCAGCGAGGGGGTGGGACAGGCAAGAAAAGGACGAGTAACTTGTCCCCACCTTGAATGTAGTGTACATAATTAATTCATTATGTATTTCAAGAAACGATTTATGTTACTAAACGGGTAAACAGGATAGTACCCCGTGAGATATTCCAGCCAACAATGTCATACTCACTTTTCTTACTACTCAGCTAAGACAGAGCAAAGAGCACGCTTCATAGTTCCAGTTGCAGTTTCCAAGATCCCCTCGCTTCTGAACTGATACTGTTATTACTCAATTTAGCTGCGAGTCCGTAGAGGGTGGTATATGTGACGTACAGTATGACTGGTCAGCATTTCCACCCGGAATTTGCGACTGTAAGTTGGACCTTCCTCGATCCGCCTTGGTGGGTCGTGTCGTCGGATTTCCTCCTACCTATGCGCGGTGCAGCTCTCGTAAATGTCGTCCCGTGCAGATTCTTCATTGGCGCACTGGATATCTCTGTCGGTGGAAGCTAATTATCCGAAATTGCTTCGATCAACTTTGGGGTATCCATTTACTCGAAATTAACATTCAGAATGCCGTAATATCACTTTTGTTCCCATTATATCAAAAATTAAACTCTCATGTCACAAACTACTCGTAACCGAGAGCATGGTTACCATCGAACAACACAGGAAGAGCTCTTATCGCCGACTGCCGTATCTCTTACTAGTTTCGTCAAAGTTCGTGGATTTCCGATCAAGTTCGTGCTTACTAGGATATGCATTTGTTAATGAACGGGTGTGAATTTTAACGAGGCAAAATTATGATAAATAATTTTAAATATCCAGAGGCTCCTCCTAGTATTTATGTTGTAATAAATGACTAATTATTAAATATAAATAAACAAAATCGGTGACTTTGGCGCCAAGATGGCGGTACTTCCCGTCATGAATATTTCCCAGGCTAATGTTTGTTGCTACGGTCCAGCGCCGAGCCCCACCCCACTACGCGCGACATATGATCGCTTCGTCACCTAGCCAACCAGCGTGAGAAATGCTCTGCGATTCATGGCCGGCTACGGACTACAGCACTTCCTAACTATCGTGAATATATCAATAATTTATTAAAATTGGTAAAAATGTTTCCTCACGTAAGAGGCTCCCTACAAGTTGCAAGCTGCCTTTCTCACAGCTTACATGGGCAACATTTTGTTTTCAATATTATATATAATTTTTATATATAGAATTTCTGTATGGCGCGACAAGTGGCAATTGGCACTAAACAAAGAAAAGTGCGAGGTCATCCACATGGGTACTAAAAGAAATCCGATAAATTTTGGTATACGATAAATCGCACAAATCTAAGGGCTGTCAATTCGACTAAATACCTAGGAATTACAATGACGAGCAACTTAAATTGGAAAGACGACATAGATAGTATTGTGGGGAAGGTGAAACAAAGACTGCGCTTTGTTGGCAGAACACTTAGAAGATGCGACAAACCCACTAAAGAGACACCCTACATTGCACTTGTCCGTCCTCTGCTGAAATATTGCGGCGCGATGTGGGATCCTTACCAGGTAGGATTGACAGAGGATATCGAAAAAGTGCAGAGAAGGGCAATAGGGGTGAGAGTGTCACTGATATGACACCCGAGTTGGGGTGGCAGTCACTGAAAAAAGGCGGTTTTCTTTGCGGCGAGATCTATTTACGAAATTTCAATCACCAATTTTCTCTTCCGAATGCGAAAATATTTTGTTGACACCCACCTACGTAGGGAGAAATGATCATCATAATAAAATAAGAGAAATCAGAGCTCGAACGGAAGGATTTAGGTGTTCCCTTTTCCCATGCGCCATTCGACAGTAGAATGGATCAAAATGGTTCGATGAACCCTCTGCCAGGCACTTAAGTGTGAATTGCAGAGTAACCATGTAGATGTAGAAGTTAAAATACTTCTACGACATAGTCGTAAAGGGGTATAACCTTGCGTTACACATTTAACACAACAAGAATTAAAGTTAGAAACTGTGTATATGTTTTGAGGAAGCGCAATCCACGGAAGACAGACTACAGTCATTCGATATTTCTCAACGAGAGCACTTAGCGACTTCGACAAATTTTACATATAGTTGCCACCTTTTCGAATTTTGTTCTTATTGACAACTTTCACAAAATAATGAAAGAAAAAAGTTAGTAGTTTGCTACAGTTTTGCTTTTAATGCAGTAAAGCATCAAGCTTGAGGTTTTGCTTTATTACTACTTTCCTACTGACTATTCGTAACGCCCCCATGAGGGGGGCATTGCCGGTTGTCTGCTGTTGTATTAAACCGGAGATTTAGTACTGCCGCGAAGAGAAAAACTGTGGTAAAATCTTTGTAAAGCGATAATAAGGTAAAAATTCTTTATTTACAAATAACCGGTTTCATCAAACATTGCTGTAATCTTCAGCTCTTCAAAAACTCTTTGCTATAAAATATTTACGTTTTGAGTTGGAACTCACGCCTGTTGTACGAGGTGCATTCAAGTTCTAAGGCCTCCGATTTTTGTTCTCCGGACTGGAAAGAGATGGAAACATGCGCATTGTTTTAAAATGAGGCCGCGTTCATTGTCAATACGTCCCAGAGATGGCAGCACCGTACGGCAGATGGAATTTTACCGCCAGCGGCGAGAATTAGAACCGTTTTAAATACTTAAGATGGCGACGTTTTCCTTACTTGAACAGCGTGCAATCATTCGTTTTCTGAATTTGCGTGGTGTGAAACCAATTGAAATTCATCGACAGTTGAAGGAGACATGTGGTGATGGAGTTATGGATGTGTCGAAAGTGCGTTCGTAGCTGCGACAGTTTAATGAAGGCAGAACATCGTGTGACAACAAACGGAAACAACCTCGGGCTCGCACAAGCTGGTCTGACGACATGATCGAGAAAGTGGAGAGAATTGTTTTGGAGGATCGCTGTATGATTGTTGAACAGATCGCCTCCAGAGTTGGCATTTCTGTGGGTTCTGTGCACACAATCCTGCATGATGACCTGAAAATGCGAAAAGTGTCATCCAGGTGGGTGCCACGAATGCTGACGGACGACCACTTGGTTGCCCGTGTGACATATTGCCAAGCAGTGTTGATGCACAACAGCATGAATGGGACTTTCTTTTCGTCGGTTGTGACAATGGATGAGACGTGGATGCCATTTTTCAATCCAGAAACAAAGCGCCAGTCAGCTGAATGGAAGCACACAGATTCACCGCCACCAAAAAAATTTCGAGTAACCGCCAGTGCTGAAAAAATGGTGTCCATGTTCTGGGACAGCGAGGGCATAATCCTTACCCATTGCGTTCCAAAGGGCACTACGGTAACAGGTGCATCCTACGAAAATGTTTTGAAGAACAAATTCCTTCCTGCACTGCAACAAAAACGTCTGGGAAGGGCTGCGCGTGTGCTGTTTCACCAAGACAACGCACCTGCACATCGAGGTAACGTTACGTAACAGTTTCTTCGTGATAACAACTTTGAAGTGATTCCTCGTGCTCCCTACTCACCTGACCTGGCTCCTAGTGACTTTTGACTTTTTCCAACAATGAAAGACACTCTCCGTGGCCGCACATTCACCAGCCATGCTGCTATTGCCTCAGCGATTTTCCAGTGGTCAAAACGGACTCCTACAGAAGCCTTCGCCGCTGCCATGGAATCATGGCGTCAGCGTTGTGAAAAATGTGTACGTCTGCAGGGCGATTACGTCGAGAAGTAACGCCAGTTTCATCGATTTCGGGTGAGTAGTTAATTAGAAAAAAAATCGGAGGCCTTAGAACTTGAATGCACCTCGTAAATAAGAAAATTTTTATGCTACTGTTTGTAAATTTTTGTGCAGTTGTTTGCGAATAAAGAAATTTTTATGCGAATTTGGCTTTAGTATGTTTTTACCAAGTAAAACACATCGCTCCTCCTGTTTTCAGTCGCAAAGCTGTGGCTGCAGTTAAGTCGCTACGGAGACCATGCACATCATAACATGCCTCATAGCTCCGCAGGGAGATTGTTCATGGGACACCAGTAGTGGTAGTGCCGAAGTCTACGCACCAACAGTGCACCTAAGCTACAGCTTGCGACTCGGCACACTACCTTGTTAACAAGTTATATCAGTAGCCACTATGATGAATAACTTGACAAGTTATTAGTCACTGAGTACCGAACAAGGAAATCTGGGCATGAATATTGACATGGCCACTCCTAACAGATAAAGTGCCGTGCTCAGCAAGCGACCGTGAACTAGTGCCTGAGTACACTTTCGTGGCCTGAGTACACTTTCCTGGCCTGAAGCGGTTCTAGGCGCTTCAGTCTGGAACCGCGCTGCTGCTACGGTCGCAGGTTCGAATCCTGCCACGGACATGGACGTGTTTGATGTCCTTAGGTTAGTTAGGTTTAAGTAGTTTTAAGTCTATGGAACTGATGACCTCAGATGTTAAGTCCCATAGTGCTTAGAGCGATTTGAACCATTTGAACACGTTCCTGAAAGTGCGCAACAAATCGTTCGCTAAAGTGAACGGGAAAGTCACGTGTGATTTGAGGCGGCGCAAAGTATACCGCAGTAGACGCCGTTGCATGCCTAGAACAAGCTGTCATCGCGTTCAGTGCTACGAGAATATCACCAGTTCTTGCTTTCTCTGTAGCCGCTGATTTACGTATCATGGGAATGAATAAGAAGAAAAAGAAGAACTAGGAAACGGTCATTATCAACGAAAAATTGGGTGAGTGGACGGGAGGAGACTCTCGATATTTTTTTCGAAAATAACGTATTTTAAAGGACAAAAGCTCATTTCTAATTGCTTGAGGAGGAGTGAGGGTGGTAACTATCAAATACTACTTAGCGTGTACTAACATAAATTAGCATAGCAGGACAGGTAACAATCAAATTTAGTTACATAAATTAGAGGGGTCATCAGCTAATGGTTCTGAGCACTATGGGACTTAACATCTGAGGTCATCAGTCCCCTAGAACTTAGAACACTTAAACCTAACTAACCTAAGAACAGCACACACATCCATGCCCGAGGCAGGATTCGAACCTGCGACCGTAGCGGTCGCGCTGTTCCAGACTGAAGCGCCTAGAACCGCTCGGCCACAACGGCTGCATTGGTCTGTGAAGAAACTGCAGATTTGATACTACTTCACTTCGAGGTCTCAATGGCATTTTTTTCTCTCCAGTACTGTGAGTGCATAGTTTCATTTTAATTTCCACTGTAGTGTCTGAATCTTGTTCTCTTACAACATACAGTATATTTCATGTAATGCTATATCAAGTTTGTACCGTCCTCGTAGTGATAATCTTTATTCTAATGTCAAAAAGACACGACTTCAGTTAATATTGTTCGATTAAGACACTCACGCATACTTTGCACCAAGTCGCCATGTACTAAGTTCAATCTTTTTGAAGCAAGTTTTTCAACTAGCACTGGAGATGTTAAGTACACTGCCACAGGCAGTCTTCCCTACTTGAAAGCAGACCTGAGTGAACGCTTCGGCTTCTGTAGGCAACATTCGCGTATCATCCGATGTGCTTTCAGTCACGGATATACACCGAAGCGCCAAAGAAACTGGTATAGGCAAGCGTACTCAAATACCGAGATATGTAAACAGGCAGAATACGGCGCAGCGGTCGGCAACGCCTATATGAGACAACAATTGTCTGGCGCAGTTGTTAGATCTGTTGCTGCTGCTACAATGGCAGCTTATCAAGATTTAAGTTAGGATGAATGTGATGTTATAGTCGGCGCACGAGCGATGGGACACAGCATCTCTGAAGTAGCGATGAAGTGGGGATTTTCCCGTACGACCATTTCGGAAAGCATCAGATCTCCGACATCGCTGCGACAAGAAAAAAATCCTGCAAGAACGGGACCAACGACGACCGAAGAGAATCGTTCAATCTGACAGAAGTGCAACCTTTCCGCAAATTGCTGCAGATTTCGATGCTGCGCCATCAACAAGTGTCAGCGTGCGAACCACTCACAGAAACATAATTGATACGGGCTTTCGGAGCCGAAGACCAACTCGTGTACTCTTGATGACTGAACGACACAAAGCTGTACACCTCGCCTGGGCCCGTCAACACTGACATTGGACTGTTGATGATTGGAAACATGTTTCCTGGTCGGACGAGTCTCGTTTCAAATTGTATCGAGCAGATGGACGTGTACGGGTATGGTGGAGACAAGCTCATGAATCCATGGACTCTGCAAGTCAGCAGGGGAAGCTGATGGAGGCTCCGTAATGGTGAGGAGCGTGTGCAGTTGGAGTGATATGGGACCTCTGGTAGGCCTAGATACGACTCTGACAGGTGACACTTTCGTAAGCATCCGATCTGACCACCTGCATCCATTCATGTCCATTGTGCATTCCGGCGGACTTGGGCAATTCCAGCAGGACAATGCGACACCCTATGCGTCCAGAAATGCTACAGAGTGGCTCCAGGAACACTCTTCTGAGTTTAAACACTTCCGCTGGCCACCAAATTCTGCAGACTTTAATATTATTGAGCATATCTGGGACACCTTGCAACGTGCTGTTCAGAAGAGATCTCCACCCCCTCGTACTCTTGAAGATTTGTGGAAAGCCCAGCAGAATTCATGGTGTCAGTTCCCTCCAGCACTACTTCAGACATCAGTCGAGTCCATGCCACGTCGTGTTGCGGCACTGCTGCGTGCTTGCGGGGGCCCTGCATGTTATTAGGCAGGTGTACCAGTTTCTTTGGCTCTCCAGTGTAGATTTGCCTTCGGTTTGGTGCCAAGTGCGGCAGCACGGTGGTTTAACTATTTTCGCTGCCTGTGTAACTCTGCGAACTTTTTGAGAGATGAAAAGAATCTGTAAATGGGCACTGTGTTTCTCCTTGCCTGTATCGGCCATTTCGAGATGTCACACAGTTGATGTAGATGCGAACGTTTATGGAACGCTGTCCAAATAAGAGTCCCCAAACTTTTAACTGGCGCCTCCTCCTACAGTTTATTATCGTGCCGCAGAAAAAGAACTGTTCGATCATCCTGTTTGTGGGGGGCTGGGTACAATTTCCAAGACAGTTGTCTTCTGCGTGACTTACACAATAAAAACATAAGCATATCTGGCTTCCTATAAGGAAACCTCCGTCCCACACTGCGCAAGTTATTCATTGCAGTAGTACAACATTTGTGTGGGTGTAAGTAATATACATGATTACGTGCTGAGACCATATGCACCTTAACACGATAGATCTGCTGTGGTATACACTGAAGAACGTAGTCGTGATACACTATGTATTCATTTATCCTTCAGCTGTGTACCCAAGACAGGTGAAAAAAGAGAGTGCTAGTTTATGAACTAGAAGAAAGGAAGGAAATCGTATGGGGCTTATATGTGGGAAAGACGTCCTCAGAAGATATACGCACCATGCCGATTTCTCAGGGATGCAACACGGCACAAAATGCATTTTTTTTCTTCATTCAACTATGGATTCATATATGGCAAGCGTCTACTGTTCAGCAGACTGAAAACTACTACCACGGGAGACAGATTGTGTAGCGTTCATCCGGTAAATTGTTAGCGTATCATCTATTTTGATTGAAAATGCTGTTCCAAAATTACAGGTAAAAAAGTTCAGTTCCTTTTTATCGATGTGAAGGTATATGAAACAATGAATGGTCACATGCAGCTGACAAAATCACAGTGCAATGTCTTCATTAAAATCAGTGTCAATTACTATTATTTCAGTGTAGTTTAAATTATGCTACATAACCTCGAAGTTTTCAATACTGTGCAACGAATCTTTGTAACCCCAAATTTGTCACACCATTGCTACACATTTTTATTAACGAAGGAGTTAATTGAACTATGCATATATGTGTGTTTAATTACTCTTGTGTTTCAGCAGCGTATGGGTTACTTCATTTTGCATTTGAGTCGTACACAGAAAAAAACTGGTTTTGTTTCTAATTTAAATGGTAGCCACTGTTCATACTGGCAAATGTACATGGCGACAATTATTGAACTACATGAAATAATGTAAACTAGTTACAAACTACGGCGTGCACACAATTTATTCAACATGTAAACGTCACTACAGATATTCGGATTTACGGTGGTGTAACATGTTCGATATGCCTGCCATCATTGGCGCTTATGTGACGCAGACGAAGAGCGAAATTCTGCATGAACCGCTGAAGTGTCGGAACATCGATGCTTATTTTCAGCTCAGCAGTGGTTTTGCGATTATTGCTGTACACCTTGTCTTTAATATAGCCCCACAAAAAGGAGCCACATGTGTTCAGATCCGCATAATATGGCGGCCAATCGAGGCCCAAGCCAGTGGCCTCTGGGTACCCCAGAGCCAGAATGCGGTCTCCAGAGTGCTCCTCCAGGAAGTCAGACCCTATACTGCTTTGTTGGGATCGGGCTCCGTCTTGCATGAACTACGTCTTGTCGAAATCAGGGTCACTCTGACTACAGGAGATGAAATCATGTTCCAAAACCTTCACGTACTGTTCACACCGATTATCCCGTGACTGGACGTTGCACAACTCATTGTCAGCCGTTGAGGGTGAAGAGACTTCTAGATCGCGAAATGCAGCTTCTCAGTCCGCCAAATGCGCCAGTTTTGCTTACTGACGAACCCATCCAAATGAAGGTACGCTTCGCCGCTAAACCAAACCATACAGCACATACTAATTCCCATCATGCCCCGCACCCAACAGTGCAGTTTGAACGTCCTAACGCAAACCGTTCAGAAATTATGACGATTTAGTCCATATCGTTCAATAATTGTCAGCCTGCCTCTGAAAATTCCACAACATGAGGAGAAAGGATGAACATATGTTTTGAAGCTTTTGAAATATTATTATGTTATAAACACGTATCTATCGCTGTCTATCTATCGCTTGCGCCTTTGTCCCGCATGTTGCGCGGGGTTGGCGTGGTTAAACCGGATTTGGCATGTTAATTGGAAGGGGTGGCCGGATGCCCTTCCTGACGCCACCCCGTAACTTCAAGGGCGCAATCAGAGTACCCCATCTGTTGGCGTCTAATGTAAATCATGGAAAAGTGCGTATGTGTTTCAAATGTCTGAGTCGTGTAACAGACGGCACGTGGGGACCAGCCCGGTATTCACCTAGAGGGATGTGGAAAACCGCCTAAAAACCACATGGCCCTCGTCGTAAATCCGGCGGGCGTATTCGATCCGGGGCCGGCGCGTCTACCCGAGTCCAGGAAGCAGTGCATTATCGCGCTCGGCTAACCTGACGGGTATTAAGTTATTAACACCGTCCCCCAGAAATACAGTACTGTCGAAATCGATCCATTCCCCAAGCGATGGCCGAACTAGGCGAGACGCTTGTCAGTAATGTAAGTCCGGAGTCTTATTTCGCCAGATGGAATCCACCGAATATTCCAGTGAGCAGAAAACTGGCCCTCACAAAAGTGATCTCTAGCACTAACATTAAGGTACATGAAACCACTCCCAAGTCACGTTACTATCGAAACGGCGCCATTTGAAGTTTCCATAGAATGTAGCAAAAGTATGTATCGACCCAAGCAATATTCTTCAATCGACACACACAACTTCCTTTTCTACAAGACTTTAACGCCTAACCTTACTTTTCAGTCCTATATTTTAATGAAACTCAACGTTCTTAGCTGCTATGTTCATAGTTTTTATGCACGCCAGAGGTGGTACACATACTTCAAACGATGCTAACCCACAGACGATAAAGCTTTTGAATGCAACGGATTCAGTAAACTCTAATGGTTGGTACAGACACGATGAAACGTATCTTACGTCGACAACAGACTGGAATCGGGAGTGTGGAAAGCCCCACTTCCTGGTTGAATTTGTCAATAAGAGACAGCTCGAAGCGCTCATTTTTCCGGCACTGCGCCCAAAAATTTCCTCAAGTGTAATGAGTCCGTTGCGACAGCAGCTATAAAAAGATAATGAAATGATAACAAATATTTCAAATGGCTCTGAGCACTATGGGACTTAACATCTATGGTCATCAGTCCCCTAGAACTTAAAACTACTTAAACCTAACGAACCTAAGGACATCACACAACACCCAGTCATCACGAGGCAGGGAAAAATTCTGACCCCGCCGTGAATCGAACCCGGGAACCCGGGCGTGGGAAGCGAGAACGCTACCGCACGACCACGAGCTGCGGACCAAATGACAACAGAAAAGGAGATATTTTCTAGTCATGCCTTACTTATCCGAGCCACATTTTTGGTACCTTGGAAATTACAGTAGCCAAAGATCTCATGTTTCAGAAGCATCATGCATAAGACATTATCGAGAGAAGAGAGGTTTTCGCACTAACTAGGTGAAGCCTGCTATCGACTTGCCACCTGTAGAAAATGTGTAATAAAAACCTCGGATATTGTAATAAATATTTTATTTTTGGTGTCACCTTAACATTACATTCTGGATTTCACTAGAGTACACACAAAAGTTATAAATAATCATGTTAATGAAATTTTGAAAAATATGAACATGTATAAACGGCCCAATGAAGTGGACTGATTTCTCTCATGGGGCCAGGCATTTTCTGTGAAAGGGCTACAGTGTAATAGCTGTTAGATATTACACACGTTTAGTAAGTGTCAATGCAATTCGTATTTGGTATTTTAGGAAGATTTTGCTTACATCTGAAACCGAATAACATATATTCGACATTAAGGGGGCCAAAAGTAGAAATGTCGCCTTTGCAGATACAAAAAAGGACATTTGACTCAGTGTCGAAACATTTACAGACTATAAGAAGACACACATATTAAACCACTACTTAAATTTTGTTCATAGTGGCCTACGTAGGCCAAAGCGTAGTACAAATTCGAGGTGGTGGACGTAACTTTATATTGTGAATATGACAACATGGTGTGAATTGCTCGTAATATTCTTGAGTAGTATTCAAAGAACTGTGACTGACGCCCAAACAACAGGGAACTAGCATGCATCGAAATTAGAAAATGTCGCATTGATAATGGCTAGGCACTAGCCGAAAATCTGGATTTGCGTAATAAAACCTACACAAAAAGGACGACTGATTGCTGCGCTCTATAATTTATAAAACATGGCGCACACGTTCATTGCGTTGGACAGTGACCAAACGTCATGGCTGCTTCAGAAAAGCGTCAAAACAGACTGAATGATCATGCTGGGTCCTAGACTCGATCCCAGCAGCAGAACAGTATACTAACGCAGTTGACACTATTGTCTATTACCGCCCTAAACGGTCAAGCCGAAGAAAAAATAAGTCGAATGAGTTCTAAGAAAACGCTACAGATGTGTCAGATTTCCATTACCCGGCTGGTTCTAAACGCCAACTGTCTCCCAGCAGAAGTATTCTAGTGCTCATGACGTCCTCTTTCAGCTGGCAGCTTGAAAGGTCTCTGTTGGATTCCTTTCATGTTAATTTCTCAAATATGTTGTCATTTACGGCATAAATTCCTCTTCTAATTTTACTGTGGTGTTTCTGACTATCTGGGAGGAGACTGAGCAGTGAAACTTGTTACTTTTACACATAAACAAGAACGATCTGTCACACTACTACACTTTAAAACAGAGTTTATATGTAATTCATGTCACACAGTCTCATACGGAACCTACATCCGCTTTCTTTTATATACTGTATATGATAAGATACTGTCATCCCCCTTCCCTTCTGTGTGAGAGGATGAGTGAGCAAATGTATTTCTAGTTGCATGCTTGATGGTAGCAGACAAGCCTGTCTGCTAGAGAACAGTAGGACCAACGTCGGAACAGGTAGCTACGCTTTCTAAAAGCAGAGAGGTTTCTATTCTTAGTATGGTCCTGTCCGTCCCTTGTCATGTTGGTATAGGAAGCTGCCTCTCTGGTCACTTCCGTTTGTATTTGTGAGCCACCCCTCAAGAAGGGACCACGGCAGTCTGTCCGCGGCGAGCGTCTGAAGTGGTAAGATCTCCGGCTAAGCGCGTGTCTGCTAAGTCCGTAGGACAATGGATTTCTTAAGTTCAGCCTAACTGAAAATTTAATCACCTTTATTTCAGGTTTAGCTCTAAAATATCTAATGTTGTCTTAAATTGCAACGCAGTGTAATTCGAGTGTGAAGTTCGGAATATCTTCCGGTAGTTGCTTTGTCACTACTTTGTGAGTAAAGTGGAACCACGTGTTGATCAGTAACTCTAACTAGCATCATCAATCTTCAATGCGAATGTGCGTGAGATTATAACGTCTCGTCTTGACAATATTTTTCAATATAGCAACTTTTCTTTATGTTCAACCCACGTGGGGTGTACTTCGTGAGACCAGTACCACGTGCTTATACAATTGTTTGACCCATCAGGTTAATAGTAAGACGATAGTAACCAGTTCGAGGTTTTTCTTTTGTAAATTGCTTTTCGATCTAATTTATTTTAACTATCAAAATTATGGTGGAGTTACACTCTTTGTGTAAACCAAGTTGACCACGTGTAGCATGTGGTGTAATCATCAAAGTAGCCCTCAGCTATTCTTTTCGGGAAGATTTCACAGAGTGTTTGTATGAATTTAGTATACCAGTGTGTGGTAATTACATGACGGACAGGATTGCGCTACGAACGTAACTTCTTTGGGTGAAAATTGAATCGGTTGGTTGTGGTTAATTTCCTCTTGGATATGTTACAACGTTCTTCGTGTGTTATTTTATGAATGCAGTGTTGTATGTAGTCTCCCAATCTTGGCTCCCTATTTGATGTGTTCCGTAAGGTTACAAACTCACATTTTCACACTCCTAAATAAGGCACCAGCTTAGTTATGACTCAAGTTTAATATGCTGAAATTTCAATGATCAATGTTAAAATAAATTTCCAAATATAAACTGATTTATTTCTTTTTATATGTATATCACCGGTTGTCGTATGACGATTAAAAGATTATAATTAATGTTAGTCTGGTTGGGAATTTGGTAAGCTAGACTGGATACCTGGTGAAACAGTTGCTCAGTAATGCAAGGTTAACTTCCCCAGACAGCTCACAGTTTTAACCCGCTTTTATTGTCTATCAGCACCGCTTTCATAGCAAATTAAAGCAACAACATTACAAGCTAATGTCTTTAATTCCTTTTTACCTAGAATTGGAATGTCGTCTAATCTTCTGTTAAGTATTTGTCATAGATATTTGACGGTGAAAAAAGGATTTTACAGAGACAAAGCCATCCAAATTTACAGAAGTCGTAGAAGTACTACATGAATATGTAGACCGTGAAATTTGTGGGCTATCTGATATTTGATATTTAGTTAACGGCGATTAGCAAGCGCGTGGGCATTCTGAAGTGTTAAAAACTTGACGATGGTTCTTACGTTTAGTTGCAATTATTTCAAGCTCTACGATTAGGTTTTATATGCACACCACAAGCTGACCTAACTCGAAAAACCGTCTGACGCAGTCCACAGGAGAGCAGAAAGGAGCTGACCTGTCATATTTAAGATAAAATATGACGAGAGTTGCTGTGCAAACTGAGGCGGGATTCATCTGCACATGACGTAGCGTTTGTACCCACCCTACCAATCTCCACAGACACACATCACGTCATCTCACGATACGAAACCGCAATGTTTGCTTCGGGCAAAGTCAGATACAATGTGTATCTTTATCAGGTACATTCACGGGGACTCGGAATAACATCCTTCCGCGTAAGTCTTTGCAAGGCACCCGCGTTGTTCCTTTGCAGATAAGAGTGCGGTCTGGTCCCCACCATCTGGGGTGCACGAGAAATCATTGCTCTGCTCTTACGACGAAACATGGGCCTCTAATCCCGGCGTCGCCTCTTGTAACGTCCCCTGACGTGATGCGGCAAAAAACGCTCACTTCCTGGTGACTGCAACAAGAAGTATTGCTCAAGAACACAAACGTTCGCTTGAAGCCGGCGAAAGCCCAGTTTCGGTGAGAAGGTGTAAGAGACTTGTAAACGAAAAGCTATGTAGGTTGATGTATGAAGGTCATGCTGCTTATACGAGGGCAGTTCAATAAGTAATGCAACACTTTTTTTTCTGAAACAGGGGTTGTTTTATTCAGCATTGAAATACACCAGGTTATTCCCCAATCTTTTAGCTACACAACACTATTTTTCAACGTAATCTCCATTCAATGCTACGGCCTTACGCCACCTTGAAATGAGGGCCTGTATGCCTGCACGGTACCATTCCACTGGTCGATGTCGGAGCCAACGTCGTACTGCATCAATAACTTCTTCATCATCCGCGGATTGCGTCCTTCATTGGGCCAAACATATGGAAATCCGACGGTGCGAGATCGGGGCTGTAGGGTGCATGAGGAAGAACAGTCCACTGAAGTTTTGTGAGCTCCTCTCGGGTGCGAAGACTTGTGTGAGGTCTTGCGTTGTCATGAAGAAGGAGAAGTTCGTTCAGATTTTTGTGCCTACGAACACGCTGAAGTCGTTTCTTCAATTTCTGAAGAGTAGCACAATACACTTCAGAGTTGATCGTTTGACCATGGAGAAGGACATCGAACAGAATAACCCCTTCAGCGTCCCAGAAGACTGTAACCATGACTTTACCGGCTGAGGGTATGGCTTTAAACTTTTTCTTGGTAGGGGAGTGGGTGTGGCGCCACTCCATTGATTGCCGTTTTGTTTCAGGTTCGAAGTGATGAACCCATGTTTCATCGCCTGCAACAATCTTTGACAAGAAATTGTCACCCTCAGCCACATGACGAGCAAGCAATTCCGCACAGATGGTTCTCCTTTGCTCTTTATGGTGTTCGGTTAGACAACGAGGGACCCAGCGGGAACAAACCTTTGAATATCCCAACTGGTGAACAATTGTGACAGCACTACCAACAGAGATGTCAAGTTGAGCACTGAATTGTTTGATGGTGATCCGTCGATCATCTCGAACGAGTGTGTTCGCACGCTCCGCCATTGCAGGAGTCACAGCTGTGCACGGCCGGCCCGCACGCGGGAGATCAGACAGTCTTGCTTGACCTTGCGGCGATGATGACACACGCTTTGCCCAACGACTCACCGTGCTTTTGTCCATTGCCAGATCACCGTAGACATTCTGCAAGCGCCTATGAATATCTGAGATGCCCTGGTTTTCCGCCAAAAGAAACTCGATCACTGCCCGTTGTTTGCAACGCACATCCGTTACAGACGCCATTTTAACAGCTCCGTACAGCGCTGCCACCTGTCGGAAGTCAATGAAACTATACGAGACGAAGCGGGAATGTTTGAAAATATTCCACAAGAAATTTCCGGTTTTTTCAACCAAAATTGGCCGAGAAAAAAAATGTGTTGCATTACTTATTGAACTGCCCTCGTAGAAGTAGCTTATGTCGAGACTTAAGTGCCAAACTAACCATCACAGACGTCTAAATGTCCGACCGTTCTATATCCACAACAAAAATCACTTTGTTCATGTGTTTGATTCAAATACACTCCTGGAAATGGAAAAAAGAACACATTGACACCGGTGTGTCAGACCCACCATACTTGCTCCGGACACTGCGAGAGGGCTGTACAAGCAATGATCACACGCACGGCACAGCGGACACACCAGGAACCGCGGTGTTGGCCGTCGAATGGCGCTAGCTGCGCAGCATTTGTGCACCGCCGCCGTCAGTGTCAGCCAGTTTGCCGTGGCATACGGAGCTCCATCGCAGTCTTTAACACTGGTAGCATGCCGCGACAGCGTGGACGTGAACCGTATGTGCAGTTGACGGACTTTGAGCGAGGGCGTATAGTGGGCATGCGGGAGGCCGGGTGGACGTACCGCCGAATTGCTCAACACGTGGGGCGTGAGGTCTCCACAGTACATCGATGTTGTCGCCAGTGGTCGGCGGAAGGTGCACGTGCCCGTCGACCTGGGACCGGACCGCAGCGACGCACGGATGCACGCCAAGACCGTAGGATCCTACGCAGTGCCGTAGGGGACCGCACCGCCACTTCCCAGCAAATTAGGGACACTGTTGCTCCTGGGGTATCGGCGAGGACCATTCGCAACCGTCTCCATGAAGCTGGGCTACGGTCCCGCACACCGTTAGGCCGTCTTCCGCTCACGCCCCAACATCGTGCAGCCCGCCTCCAGTGGTGTCGCGACAGGCGTGAATGGAGGGACGAATGGAGACGTGTCGTCTTCAACGATGAGAGTCGCTTCTGCCTTGGTGCCAATGATGGTCGTATGCGTGTTTGGCGCCGTGCAGGTGAGCGCCACAATCAGGACTGCATACGACCGAGGCACACAGGGCCAACACCCGGCATCATGGTGTGGGGAGCGATCTCCTACACTGGCCGTACACCACTGGTGATCGTCGAGGGGACACTGAATAGTGCACGGTACATCCAAACCGTCATCGAACCCATCGTTCTACCATTCCTAGACCGGCAAGGGAACTTGCTGTTCCAACAGGACAATGCACGTCCGCATGTATCCCGTGCCACCCAACGTGCTCTAGAAGGTGTAAGGCAACTACCCTGGCCAGCAAGATCTCCGGATGTGTCCCCCATTGAGCATGTTTGGGACTGGATGAAGCGTCGTCTCACGCGGTCTGCACGTCCAGCACGAACGCTGGTCCAACTGAGGCGCCAGGTGGAAATGGCATGGCAAGCCGTTCCACAGGACTACATCCAGCATCTCTACGATCGTCTCCATGGGAGAATAGCAGCCTGCATTGCTGCGAAAGGTGGATATACACTGTACTAGTGCCGACATTGTGCATGCTCTGTTGCCTGTGTCTATGTGCCTGTGGTTCTGTCAGTGTGATCATGTGATGTATCTGACCCCAGGAATGTGTCAATAAAGTTTCCCCTTCCTGGGACAATGAATTCACGGTGTTCTTATTTCAATTTCCAGGAGTGTATAAAGTTTCCTCTGATGTTGTAGATAATCTCCAGGAATGTATTTTCTGACCTCCTCCTCTATCATCATCATCATCATCATCATCATCATCATCATCATCATCATCTTCTTCTTCTTCTTCTTCTTCTTCTTCTTAAGAGGACAGTTCGAGGATTGGTTGGCAGCATCCTTCATGTCTTTCTACCTTATTTTTCATACATTACAGTGTATTTTACCATGTCATTTGCATCTTCAGGCCACAGAAAAGTCTTATTCAGAGGGAAAAAAGTACAAAGATGTTCGCAAAGGATACCGACATAATTCAGAAACTTTTGCTTTTTTCACTTTGTAACCTGATACACATCGTTTGTAACATATGGTTAAATAGGGTGTCCTGTTCAATAACGCATGTGCCATGTTTGAGGCCACTTTGCGGAGAACATTACCACTGACATTGTCAATTTCCGTCGTTACGTTAATCTCTAGAACCGCGAATGTGTGCGGTCTGTTTTATAAGGACCTTCCTTTATAGTAGCCCTCAGGAAGAATTCTTGAGACAAATTAGGAGAGCGCGGGAGTCATAATTTCTTAAGGATAATTCGATCACCAAACAATTCGTTTAAAAATAAAATTTGTCATGAGAAGTGGCACCGTCCTATTGGAACGAACGATAACTTCCGTGTGCCTCAAGGTGCGAAATAAACTGTGTAATGAAGTCTTAGTAGATAACAGTGTCAGTGTAGAGTCAAAGAAATCAGGCCCCACTATTTGACGACGCTATACGGCACAGCACATTCCAATTTGCTGACAGTGCAAGGTGGGTCATAAAATACATTTGTATGAGGGTGAGTCAAATGAAAATCTTAAATATTTTTTAAATGTTATTTGTTGTGCAGAAGTGGTACAAAGCTGTATCACTTTTCAACATAATCTCCCCCACGCTCAATGCAAATCCTCCAGCGCTTACAAGGTGCATAAATTCCTTTAGAAAAAAATTCTTTTGGTAGTCCGCGCAACCACTCATGCACCGCGTGGGGTACCTCTTCATCAGAACAGAACTTCTTTCCTCCCAGTGCGTCTTTCAGTGGTCCAAGCATATGGAAGTCACTCGGGGAAAGGTCTGGCGAGTATGGTGGATGAGGAAGACACTCAAAATGCAGGCCTATGATTGTTGCAACAGTTGTACGGGTAGTGTGGGGCCTTGCATTGTCATGTTGCAAAAGGACACCTGCTGACAGCAATCCACGTCGCTTTGATTTGATTGCAGGCCGCAGATGATTTTTTAGGAGATCTGTGCATGATGCACTGGTGACAATGGTCCCTCTAGGCATGTAATGCTCCAAAATGACGCCTTTTTCGTCCCAAAAGAGAGTCAGCATAACCTTCCCTGCCGATGGTTCTGTTCGAAACTTCTTTGGTTTTCGTGATGAGGATGGAGCCATTCCTTGCTCACACTCTTCGTTTCCGGTTGGTGGAAGTGAACCCAGGTTTCGTCCCCAGTAACGATTCTTACAAGGAAGCCATCACCTTCTCGTTCAAAGCGCCGAAGAAGTTCTTCACAAGCGTCAACACGTCGTTCTCTCATTTCAGGAGTCAGCTGCCGTGGCACCCATCTTGCTGACACTTTTTGAAACTGGAGCACATCATGCACAATGTGGTGTGCTGACCCATGACTAATCTGTAAACATGCTGCAATGTCATTCAGTGTCACTCGGCGGTTTTCCTTCACTGTGGCTTCAACTGCTGCAATGTTCTATGTAGTCACAACTCGTTGTGCCTGACCTGGACGAGGAGCATCTTTCACTGAAGTCACACCATTTGCAAACTTCCTACTCTAATCGTAGACTTGCTGCTGCTGTGACAAACATGAATCGCCGTACTGAACCTTCATTCGTCGATGAATTTCAATAGGGTTTACACCTTCACTACTCAAAAACCGAATAACAGAACGCTGTTCTTCCCTGGTGCAAGGCGCAAGTGGGGCGGCCATCTTTATACTGATACTGCGACGCTATGTGTGCATCTGCACTATGCTGCCACCGACAGGCCATTCTGCATGCTGTTTGTAGCACACTTACCAACTTACAGGTTAACGGCGCGAAATTTCGATTTGTTATTATGAATTTAAGGTTTGCATTTGACTCACACTCGTATTTTCAGTTGACAAAGTGAACTGTTTTGACTATTCAGGAATGCAGTAAGGTTAAACCACGCCATATCAGTAAGGAAAGTACTGTCAAGTTCTGAGATTCTATGGATCAAGAGCTCAGATGGAAACTCAGTTCTAAGCAAAGGAGGAAAAGCAGAAAGATGGAAGGAGTATATAGAGGGTCTACAGGGGTGATGTTCTTGAGGACAATGTTATGAAAATGGAAGAGGATGTAGATGAAGATGAAATGGGAGATACGATACTGCGTGAAGAGTTTGACAGAGCACTAATAGACCTGAGTCGAAACAAGGCCCCGGGAGTAGACTACATTCCATTAGAACTACTGATAGCCTTGGGAGAGCCAGTCCTGACAAACCTCCACAATCTGGCGAAATTCCCTCAGACCTCAAGAAGAATATAATAATTCCAATCCCAAGGAAAGCAGGTGTTGATAGATGTGAAAATTACCGAACTATCAGTTTAATAAGTCACAGCTACAAAATACTAACGCGAATTCTTTACAGACGAATGGAAAAACTGGTAGAAGCCGACCTCGGGGATGATCAGTTTGGATTCCGTAGAAATGTTGGAACACGTGAGGCAATACTGACCCTACGACTTATCTTAGAAGAAAGATTAAGTAAAGGCAAACCTACGTTTCTAGCATTTGTAGACTTAGAGAAAGCTTTTGACAATGTTGACTGGAATACTCTCTTTCAAATTCTGAAGTGGCAGGGGTAAAATACAGGGAGCGAAAGGCTATTTACAATTTGTACAGAAAGCGGATGGCAGTTATAAGAGTCGAGGGGTATGAAAGGGAAGCAGTGGTTGGAAAGGGAGTGAGACAGGGTTTTAGCCTCTCCCCGATGCTATTGAGCAAGCAGTGAAGGAAACAAAAGGTAAGTTCGGAGTAGGTATTAAAATCCATGGAGAAGAAATAAAAACTTTGAGGTTCGCCGATGACATTGTAATTCTGTCAGAGAAAGCAAACGACCTGGAAGAGGAGTTGAACGGAATGGACAGTGTCTTGAAAGGAGGATGTAAGATGAACATCAACAAAAGTGAAACAAGGATAATGGAATGTAGTCAAACTAAGTCGGGTGATGCTGAGGGAATTAGATTAGGAAATGAGACACTTAAAGTAGTAAAGGAGTTTTGATATTTGGGGAGCAAAATAACTGATGATGGTCGAAGTAGAGAGGATATAAAATGTTGACTGGCAATGGCAAGGAAAGCGTTTCTGAAGAAGAGAAATTTTTTAACATCGAGTATAGATTTAAGTTTCAGGAAGTCATTTTGAAAGTATTTGTACGGAGTGTAGCCATGTATGGAAGTGAAACATGGACGATAAATATTTTAGACAAGAAGAGAATAGAAGCTTTCGAAATGTGGTGCTACAGAAGAATGCTGAAGATTAGATGGGTAGATCACATAACTAATGAGGAGGTATAGAACAGAATTGGGGAGGAGTTTGTGGCACAACTTGACTAGAAGAAGGGATCGGTTGGTAGGACATGTTCTGAGGCATCAAGGGATCACAAATTTAGTATTGCAGGGCAGCTTGGAGGGTAAAAATCGTAGAGAGAGACCAAGAGATGAATACACTAAGCAGATTCCGAAGGATGTAGGCTGCAGTACGTACTGGGAGATGAAGAAGCTTGCACAGGATAGAGTAGCATGGAGAGCTGCATCAAACCAGTCTCAGGACTGAAGACCACAACAACAACAACATGGATGTTTATTAGTATCCGAGTCCATGTAGGTTGCGTAGGGAGCTGCAATTTTTCAAAGGATAGAAAAGCGTGGAGAGCTGCATCAAGCCAGTCCTGGGACAGTATACCACCACCACAACAACAACAACAACAACAACAACCAAACATAAGAAAGTGTAGTCCGTTATGCTCTTTCTAGTGATTCGTAGAGTGTGGCTGTCGGTTTCCTGTGTAAGCACCAATATTGCCTCGGCACACAATAGTGGTGCAGCGTGCCGCTGCAGGTAGAGGTCGGCCGGCGGCTCTGCAGTCTGCAGAGGCGGCGCACAACAGCGGTGTTTAGAGGAGCTGCGCATGCGCATGCGCGTGCCCCGCCAAGTAGAAAGCCAATTTAACGCTGGTAGGCAGCCGCGGCGGTGGCGCGGGCGCGGCCCGTCAAATTGGCCGTGGCCGGCGCAGCCTCGCTTCCGGCGTGTCGCGCCGCCTAGCCGGGCGTCGCGCCGCTCGCGTCGTGTTTAGCGGCACTTGAGAGGTCCCTGCTGACTAACCGCAGGGCTTTCGCAACGCCGCGGCGAGCACACGGATGCTGCGGCACGGCGGTGTTTCCAGCACGTAGGCCGCGCTGCCTCTGGCGCTGACCCTTCACTCTGGATTTGGCAGGCGGTCGCTTGGGCACTCGTGTCACTGCTCTGCATGAGATGTACACTGAGGTGACGAAACGTCATGAGAGAGCGACATGCACATATACAGATGGCGGTAGTACCGCTTGCACAAGGCATAATAGCGCCGTGCATTTTCGGGGCTGTCATTTATACATAGGTGATTTATGTGAAAAGGTTTCCGACGTGATTAAGGCCACACCATAGGAATTAACACACTCAGAACACGGAATGATCGTTGGAGCTAGACGCATGGGACATTCCGTTTCGGAGGTCGTTAGGGAATTAAATATACCGAGCTCCACAGCGGCAAGTGTGTGCCAAGAATACCAAATTTCAGGCATTACCTCTCAGCACAGATAACTCAATGGCTGACGGCCTTCACTTGACGAGCGAGAGTGCACTCCGTCTTCAGGCCACGAGTGGCCTACCGGGACCTCCGACCGCCGTGTCATCCTCAAGGAGGATGTGGATAGGAGGGGCGTGGGGTCAGCAGACCGCTCTCCCGGTCGTTATGATGGTATTCTTGACCGAAGCCGCTAATATTCGGTCGAGTAGCTCCTCAATTGTCATCACGAGGCTGAGTGCACCCCGAAAAATGGCAACAGCGCATGGCGGCTGGATGGTCACCCATCCAAGTGCCGGCCACGCCCAACAGCGCTTAACTTCGGTGGTCTCACGGGAACCGGTGTATCCATTGCGGCAAGGCCGTTGCACGAGCGAGAGTAGCTGCGTTTGAGTAGAGTTGTCAGTGCTAGCAGACAACCAAAACTGCCTGAAATAACCGCAGACACCGACGAGAGATGTATGACAAACGGAACGTTTAGAACAGGATGGCGAAATTTAGTGTTAATGGCTTTGCCAGCAGACGATGACGTGAGTGCCTCGTTGACACCACGTCATCCCCTTCAACGCCTCTCCTGTGCTCGTGATCGTGTCAGTTGCACTCTAGATGACTAGAATTATGTGACCTGGTGAAATGAGTCCCGATTTCAGTTCGTAAGAGCTGATGGTAGGGTTCGAGTGTGGCGCAGACCCCACGAAACCATCGACCCAAGTTTTCAACAAGTTACTGTGCGAACTGGTGGTGGCTCCATAATGGTGTCGGATGTGTTTACTGATCCAACTGAACCGATCATTGACTGGAAATGGTTACGTTCGGCTGTTTGGAGACCATAGCAGCCATTCACATACTTCATGGTCCCAAACAACGAAGAAATTTTCACGGATGACAATGACTTGGAGTCCATTTGCAAGCCATACATGGAATTCATTTTTATGGGTGACAATGCGCCATGTTATCGGGCCACAGTTGTTCGCGACTCCTTTAATTAACATTCTGCACAATTCGAACAAATAATTTGTGCCATCCAGATCGCCCAAACAGGGACATAACCTAGAGGTCAGTTCGTGAACGAAATACTTCAAAAATGGTTCAAATGGCTCTGAGCACTGTGGGACTTAACATCTGCGGTCAACAGTCCCCTAGAACTTAGAACTACTTAAACCTAACTAACCTAAGGACATCACACACATCCATGCCCGAGGCAGGTTTCGAACATGCGACCATAGCGGTCGCGCGGTTCCAGACTGAAGCGCCTAGAACCCCTCGGCCACCCCGGCCGGCTAGCGAGAAATACTTCACCGACGACACTTTCGCCGTTACTAATGGCCATAGCAGCAGCATGGATCAATATTTCTACAGACTACTTCCAATGACGTGTGGAGTTCATGCCACGTCGAGTTACTGCACTCTTCCGAGCAAAAGGTGTTCCGACATGGTATTAGGAGTTATCCCATGACTTGTCGCCTTAGTGTACAGTATAGCATCTGATGTTCACATCTGCTGTAAACTTCTCAAAGTTATTAGGATAACGGCGATATAGTGGTCCATATGCTGAACGTGACGCGATTCGCTGCTAGCAGTAACTATGCCACCATCGTTAAGGGAAAAATGGTTAACCTGATCAGCAATCCACACTCCTATATTTGACAAAATATTTTGGTAAGTGCCGCCAGCCTCTCTGATGCATTGATTTGTAGGGTTTTCCACCCGGTTGCACTTTGAAACACTGCACATCCCATCGTTTGGTCGTAAATTGGTAACTGCTAGCGATTTCCACGTAACCTCCAACTTTTCTCTCCAAGTCATGCAATTTTCGAAAAGAAAAGGCCTTGCTCGAAAGCATGATATACAAATAGTCGTATCAGTGACAAGTGGCTATTTCTCTAACATAAAGATACAATTTCCTAAAGCAAGCTTACCTGAACCAATTCTTTTCCGAATCATTTACCAGGTTACTTCTAACTGTCCAACTGAACACAAGTTTTCTGCTGAAAAATAGCAATTACGTGAGATAAATCAAAACTCTCACCCTCTAAAATCACCGCCGAAGTCGCTATCATTTTCGCTTCACTATCTTCCATGAGAACCCGCAACTAACTATCTAAAATATTTAATCTCTAGGAACTCCTTAAAACCGTGTAACATTTGGTTTTCCAGTCTTTATAAACTGATTGCCTATGTCCTGATTAACAGGTAGTCTCATCGCATTTAAGCGCTCCTCTGCCACTTATTGGCATATTTCGTTGAAGTCATGGAAAATCTTGCAGTATTTGGGCCAGCTTAGATACTCTTGCAAGGCGCATATAACAGACCAGAGGCAAGCTACAAACAGCTCAGGAAAATCAGTCCCCTTGCTACATAGAATACCGACATAGAAGATACTCAATTCTTCCCCCGAGTTAGCTGAATGTGTCACATATCATAATGAAAAGAAAATTACAACACTGGAGCAGCAGTCTATTACACCATGCTTACCATTCATGTAACCATTCCTTGAATCACAATCCTCGCCCTATAATGAACTGCAACAAAAGCTAAACACTAATCTCAGAAATGTAAAGTTCCTGCCGTTTCAAAATGCTCCAGGAATGTTTCTCAGAGTTCCGACTGGTCCCCACAAGACCGAAAATTCGCCGCTTCAAAAAATAAAGGGTGAAAACCACGTCAGTTGTGAGTTTCAATAATTGTGGCGACGTTCACAAAGAATTAGTGCCTCCTCCTGGCCGGCCGATGTGGCCGAGCGGTTCTAGGCCCTACTGTCTGGAACCGCACGACCGCTACGGTCGCAGGCTCGAATCCTGCCTCGGGCATGGATGTGTGTGATGTACTTAGGTTAGTTAGGTTTAAGTAGTTCTAAGTTCTAGGGGACTGATGACCTCAGAAGTTAAGTCCCATAGTGCTCAGAGCCAATTAGTGCCTCCATGTAGAAACTTTAACAAGAAATACTGTCAGAAAGTTGGTTTTTTTACAGTTGCTACATGCAGTCCAAGGTCTGCGCCATGTTCCTTCATCTATTGTCAATTTATTTTCTATTGCCTGGCGACGCTCCGACTCAGAGTTGCACTATCCACATTGTTCAACAGATTTCCTCTTCCAAAAACTGAAAAATCACCGGAAGAGTTCCGAAACAAACACCACTGAGAAGCTCCAAATGGTGCTGACCGAGAAAATCAAAGTAACTCCCTGAAGCTACTCAGAGCATGAAAACTCATGCTCAACAATGTTTCAAGTGATATGTATCTTATTTTGAGCAAATAGATAAAAATTGCGTATCTTTGGTTTTCAGTTTGTTAGTGCCATAGTCTCAGAACCAATGGACCACAGGCAGATCAAACGAAATTTGGAAATCACTCGCACTAACAAGAGGTGCTGTTTCCTGACGCGGTAACATATCCTTCTAATTTTCATGCTGTAACGGTAAGAATCTGTACAAATTGTCTCCAAACAGCTCTTGGTATTGATTAACATGAACTATACTGTATGGGAAGGTCAGTGGAACATCGAACATCACACCATCCACGTGTTCACGATAGTGCCGTGGAATCTGCTGTGCCGCGGTACCTATGCTTCTCCCTGGTTTCATAGACACTTGACCCAACTACATATCGTTAGTCCTACGCAGTCCAATGACCTGCCTGTTAACACTACCTCGTTTTCTAGGCCTCACAGGGCAAGTCTTCTAATCACGTATAGACATGTACCAATGGAGTTAACGCGTTGTCGCTTCACATCTCGTAGCACCTGTATTACATCACCCAGTGTGCCTTACAACGTGAGTGGGGCAATACTTGGCAATCGTTTCTGGTTACACTCGTCACGTCTCTGTGGTCGACCACTGAGCTAATTAATATGCATCGAATGATCTAAAGGTCACGCTGTGGAGCGTACTCAAAATAGTCGCTGTTAAGAGGAACTATAGCCACATACTCCACCAGCTGTCCCAGTACACTAATCACTAGAAGGAGACAACGTGGATGACTCATACACCAGTTATACGAACATCAAGCGATTAGAGCGAGCCCACCAACTTCCAGGTTAAGAAGAAAAGGGTCATATAGTGGGTGTAGGAGTACTGTAAGGTGCTAAGAGCTTCAGAGCTGAAACATCCAAACTATATGGCTCCACTACCACTCCAACCTTTCTAACTCCGTAAATTCACGTGGTCTAACCTAAAGCTTAGCTGTCCAATCAGTCTCCACAGGGTACTAACGAACAAGTGAACACACTCACAGGTCGAGCACATACAAGAGTCGTTGATTGAAACGTCACTCACTATTGATCTTATGGCGTAGAGTACATACATTCATTTGTTCTGTTTCACAACGGGTTGTTTCAGTTTCATTGCGATGTCCAGATATTTGTGTCGTTAGCTACATGTCAGCCGTTTTTATTAGATGTACACCAGGGCTTAACAACTGGCCGGTTTTGAGCACGAGTACTCGCGTCTGCTCAGGCACCTGCTCGCGAGCAGCTGCACGGTCGTGGAGTAGGGAGGGAGGGGAGGGAGGGGAAATGCGCGCGCACGTTTGAATAGGGCCGCAGCGTGCCTATTGAATTCGCGCCGACTGTGTAACGTTTAAAGTACTACGATCAGCTCGTAACAGTCACTTCGCTGGTTAAGAATCATGTGAAGTCGCCTTTGTGTAACCCCAACCATGCTTTCGCAGTTCAACCCCAAAAAATGGTTCAAATGGCTCTCAGCACTATGGGACTCAACTGCTGAGGTCATTAGTCCCCTAGAACTTAGAACTAGTTAAACCTAACTAACCTAAGGACATCACAAACATCCATGCCCGAGGCAGGATTCGAACCTGCGACCGTAGCGGTCTTGCGGTTCCAGACTGCAGCGCCTTTAACCGCACGGCCACTTCGGCCGGCCAGTTCAACCCCCATTGGGAGGAATTGTATCTGTTTACTGAAAAAGATGGTGTTGCAAAATGATTAGTATGTCACAAAACGCTGAATTCTTTTACGAAATTTAATTTGCAGCGACATTATATGTCGTACCACGCGAAAGACTACGGAAGTGGAAAATGTGATGGACCAGATCGTGCACAGGAAGTTATTAAACTTAAAAGGAAGCTATCCGAAGAAGATCTGGACGACGAAGAAAAATCAACTGAGGCAGCTCTCAGAGTGGGTTACAAAATTGCTTTGCTTTTAGCAAAATCCCTGCGCCCCTTAACTGATGGCGATTTAATAAAAGAATGTTTGGTAGCTGCAGCGGAACATTTGTGTCCATCTCAAGTTGAACAGTTTCTGATTGTGCCATTATCTAACATGACCATTATGCGTCGCATACAGGACATGGCAGACGACGTCCAGAGCCAGTTTGCAAATATCTGTAAAGATTTTATGGCGTATTCTCTAGCTCTGGACGAAAGTGTTGATATCACTGGAACAGCGCAGCTTGCCATATTTATTAGAGGTGTTAATAGAGATCTTCAGGTGAGGGAGGAGCTCCTCGATGTAGTAGCCATGAAGAACACTACAACCGGAGGTGATATTTTAAGTAGTGTTGAAGAAAGTGTTGAAAATATAGGATTGTCGTGGAATTCTTTAGTTTCAGTGTCTACAGATGGTAGAGACATACACTAAGCTAATAAAATTATGAGGCACGTGTACATTCTCCTTTATTTGTTTCATTTGTCGCAGTAATAATTCGTGAGTGATATCCCTGCAGATGGCCGCGGATTTACATCGACTGGCGGCAGCTGTTGTGTACCCCACGTGACTCTCCCCACTCTCCGCTCTGGTCCGGTAGTGGGGGTAGCGTGCTCGCGCTGCTCCGTGCTCGCGCCTTGCTGCTCACAGCTTGCTCCGCGAGCACGTATGTTGTGAAGCCCTGATGTACACTAAAGAGCCAAAGAAACTGGTACACCTGCCTAATATCGTATAGGGTCCTAGCGAGCAAGCAGACTTACCGCAGCACGACGTGGCGTTTACTCGACTAATGTCTAAAGTAATGCTAGAGGATATTGACGCCATGAATTCTGTAGAGCTATACACAAATCCATAAGAGAAAGACGGGTTCGAGATCTCTTCTGAACAGCACGTTGCAAGGAATCCCACATATGCTCAACAGAGTTCATGTCTGGGATGTTTGGTGGCCAGCGGAAGTGTTTAAACTCAGAAGAGTGTTCCTGGGACCACTCTGTAGCAATTCTGGACGTGTGGCGTGTAGCATTGTTCTGCTGGAATTGTCCAAGTCCGTCGGAATGCGCAATGGACATGAATGGATGCAGGTGATCAGGCAGGATGCTTACGTACGTGTCACCTATCAGAGTCGTATCTGGAGGTATTAGCGGTCCAATATCACTCCAACTGCACATGCTCCACACCACTGCGGAGCCTCCAACAGTTTTAACAGTCCCTTGCTGACATGCAGAGTCCATGGATTCATGAGTTTGTCCCCGTATCCGTGCACGTCCATCCACTCGATACAATTTGAAACGAGACTAGTCTGACCAGGGAACATGTTTCCAGTCATCAACAGTCCAATGTCGGTGTTGACGGGCCCAGGCGAGGCGTAAAGCTTTGTGTTGTGCAGTCATCAAGAGTACACATTGGGGCCTTAGGCTCCGAAAGCCCATGTCGATGATGTTTCGTCGAATGGTTGTTGACGGTCCAGCACTCAAATCTGCAGCAATTTGCGGAAGGGTTGCACTTCTATCACGTTGAACAATTTTCCTCAGTTGTCGTCGGACCCGTTCTTGCAGGATCTTTTTCCACGGCCACAGCGATGCCCGCGATTTGATGTTTTTTCGGACTCCTGATATTCACGGTACACTCGTGAAATGGTCGTACGGGAAAATTGCTACCTCGGAGATGCTGTGTCCCATCGCTCGCGCGCCGACTAAAACACCACGTTCAAACTCACTTAAATCTCGATAAGCTGCCATTGTAGCAACAATAATCGATCTAACAACTGCGCCAGACATTTGTTGTCTTATATAGGCGTTTATTTGAACACGCATGCCTATACCAGTTTCTCCGGCGCTTTAGTGTCTCTTTCTGTATTAATATTACTTGAGTCGGTTTGCTTTCTCTATCACCCTAACGCATACAGTAGGTACAGTAGGACCTTACCAACAGAAGACAAACACCATTGCCACAACAAAATGCAATTCCGAAACCAAATGGTAGATGTTATAAATTTCTACCTCTGTTGAGAGACGCAGACGGAGTGTCTTGCTAGTGTTACCACACACGTTAATTCTCTTGCTTGCTTTGCAGGGTACAAGATTTGCACAATATCTACACAGTTCCATCATACTTCAATTATGGACAAGTCGTGTAACTAAAAGCTAAGACCCGTGAACAGAGGTAGTTGAACGATAGGTACTTCACTCCCATCTAGGTACTTGGACTAGCGACTACAGCAGACAGACTGAGAAAGTCGTGTGTAGGAAGCATGGACAGTTAATTCAAGTATTCAAGTACCGTCGTGTTAAACCCAATTTGCTTTGTTAGTTCACAGCGTATCTCATGTTTATGTCGTATTTCTTGACTTTGAGAAAGCCTTATACACAGTGCCGCGCCGTAGCTTAGTAAACAGATATGCCGTTGGTCTGCTGAATATCCTGCAAAGAGAACGCAGTATTATGTTCCTACGACGGAAATACTCCTGCTCGTACCGCTCGAATAAGAATTATTTTCAAATACGTATATGTATCTGCTCTACCGCCCATCAAAGTCATTTGCCTGTAAAGCCCTATCATTTTTGAGTTGTTACTACTATGACAGAATGAAGAAACGATACTTGACCAATCATTTAAAGTGTATTTCTATTGTTTCCTAACTTGGCGTTTAGAGGTCAATTGTTACTTTAATTGTTTGGAATACCAACGTGCTCATAACTAAAGCTTTAATCGATAGTTGAACAGTGAATTCCAGGAACTTCACGTCTTATTTTGAGCTGTGTCTTTTTTTCTTGCCGGCCGTGGTGGCCGAGCGGTTCTAGGCGCTTCAGTCCGGAGCCGCGCGACTGCTACGGTCGCAGGTTCGAATTCTGCCTCAGGCATGGATGTGTGTGCTGTCCTTAGGTTAGTTAGGTTTCAGTAGTTCTACGTTCTAGGGATTGATGACCTCAGTAGTTAAGTCCCATAGTGCTCAGAGCCATTTCTTTTTTTCTTGTTTTTGACTAAAGTCAAAAGGAGGGTGATATTTCTATTTGTATGGACATTCTGCTGATCTCCAAAGTGTTCAAGGAAACTAATCTCATGAAATAAAACCAAGTGATGAGGTAGCATAGGAAGGTCACAATAAAGTACGTCATGAACTACAGTGTCACAGAAATGAATCATCCATAAAGAAATAGAATCAGTTGTTACGGCCAACAGATCTGATGGATATACAAGCAACATTCATGCTGTTGCATGTAGGTCAAAAAAAGGATTGGTTAAAGCTTACTCTCATCAGTTTCGTCAGTCTGAAAACAACAAGAAAGGTATTCAGTATCTCATTAATGAACACAATTTGAAGGAATTAAATTTTTTTTTTATAAAATCGTTCTCAGTATTTGTTGAATATTTGAACAATTCTTTATGATTCCATATTTTAGCGTCTAATAACTGTTAGGCTTTTATAACGCTTAATGATACTGCCATTATCTTATATTTTTGCGTTCGTGAAAGACGTTAAATATATTTAATTTCCAGAAACTTAAGGTGTTTCCGTCAATGGATACCAAAAACCTATGACTCAAAATCCATCCTACACAATGTGCGACTTAATTAGAAATAAAACGTTGTTAAAAAGCACTAAGTTATCTTAAAAGGTGACATACGCAGAGATTTTACTCTAGAAAGTGTCAGAGTTCTAAATAATCAACACCTATATGCGTTATCAAGACACAAAAAGTGACGTAACAATGGGTCGTTTTTTAGGGTTAACCCTAGAAATAACTGAAAAACAATTTGATCCTGGCGTTGTATCCCTCCTCGTTAGTGCTGATAATTTTTTTCGTAACAGCGTTTCATCATCGCCGAAAACGTTTTTCTTGGTTTATGGAAAACCTGACTTTTCCGTTTTGTTATTCCTGTAGCAAGAGTGAAGAGACGATATTGCGAAACAGAATTGTGACCAGCAGGATTCACAAGAGTCATAACGTCGATTTTTTTTTTTTTTTTTGGTTCGTAACAGTGTATACTCTGCTTACTGAGGAATAGCTCACTAAATACAAGCTGCTAAGCTGTCGTGCGTTCCTTTATTATTCGTCGTCAGAGTGCAAACTAGAGCTTCAATGAAGTGATTAATACTCGGTTAAATGAAATAGTATGTACACTTGTCAAGTGGAAAATGTAGACGTGCTACACCATTTTCAGTGAATCTGCACTGCATTAGACCAATACCAAAGCCACATGTCGCTTCTTGGTAGAACAATTTCATAATTACAAATGCAAAGCTACAATTTAACCAATTCTTGAGTATTGTTCGCCAATGTGGATGCTTTACAAGGGTGGTACCCGAAGACAGCTTTGGTCAGACAACATGAAATTGACACAGAGACTATCAACAAACTTCAGTGGGAGAAAAAAATGGTTCAAATGGCTCTGAGCACTATGGGACTCAACATCTTAGGTCATAAGTCCCCTAGAACTTAGAACTACTTAAACCTAACTAACCTAAGGACATCACACACACCCATGCCCGAGGCAGGATTCGAACCTGCGACCGTAGCAGTCCCGCGGTTCCGGACTACAGCGCCAGAACCGCTATCAGTGGGAGAAGACAAAAGAGACGACATTCCCCATCGCAGAGAACCTTCTGCACAAAGTACCACGCAAAATCGGCGAATAGAACAGAAGATTTTGTGTAGAATTAAAGAAAGCGGCAACGACCTGAGTAAGCGGAAGACTTCTTTCAGATTTTTGCCGCTCAGCCTGCCAAGCACGAGGTAGTGCAGATAGAAACTGCTATATAGGAGGAACTTCCATTTGCATTATGAACCAGTAAATACTACAGTAAATTAGAGGCAATACTGCAGTGCCGGTGTTATTAAGAACGTTGCAATGTTTCTTCGGACATGCATGCATGGGAGTTACATGATGTGTGTAGGCGTACAGATTGTGACGTAGGAAGTTTGGGTCTGACAGGAAATCGTGCACGGATAGTCAAATCGGTTAAGGCGACCGCTCGTGTAAATCGCAAAATCCGAATTTGATTCTCGGACCGGCACAAATTTTCATTGCCATCCTTCCCTCATACCGCTGATGGTTGTTTTCGCAACTGCGGATGCGTTCCATGTAGTAAATTAGGAGGCAGTCTAATTAACAATACGCAAAAATGGATTAACAGTAATGTTTTGATTATGAAGTATAGAGAGCTTGAGACCCAAAAATGACGTCACGATCCACTATGACAAAAGGAACCGCTTCTGTTGAAGATGGGCAGCGTGTGGCAAATACAAGGCGAAAAGCGTTGTGTGTGCTATCAGTTTGTGTCTTATGATAGATTTTCTATTGGAAACACAGTTGCCACTAGAAGACACAAAGATCTCAACTATTTGTCTTGGTTTTGTCGATCTACATATTTACATACACGTAAACACTTGCAAATAAATGTTAGTTATGTCTCAGTGGCCTGGTTCACCGAACGTTCGGACGTACCTTGTAGCTGTGTGTGTAGCAGGTGGGTGTCGAGTAACATAACTTGGCTCTTAATCACCACTTCATCTCATTAGTCGGCTTTATAGTCACACCTTGAGGCTTACAACTTGAGAAGGTTACGTGATGAATCACGGGTCCGTTATGGCGCTGAAGTTATACGGTGCCATTCAGTGCTGGCATCAAGGCGGGCAGATAACCGCAGGTGAGCTAATACGACAAACAAGCTGACTGCCTTCGAGGGCCTGCGACACACGTCACACACATAGCCGCCGCAATAAAATACGATTAGGTGGCCTTTTCTATTATTTGAATGAAGCGATTACTCATATCAGTTAACTATATCCTAATAATCAATTATCTGATTAATTATCATGCTGCGTCTTTATTTTGAGGTCTATAGAGCACTTCCCAAGTTTGTTCTATAAAAGAAAGCTGTCCTATCATATTTAAAATTCTCTTTGGGTAACTGACAACAGTTGCTCATTTTTATGAAGTATGTAAGTACCGAGTTTTATACAGGGCTATTACAAATGATTGAAGCGATTTCATAAATTCACTGTAGCTCCATTCATTGACATATGGTCACGACACACTACAGATACGTAGAAAAACTCATAAAGTTTTGTTCCGCTGAAGCCGCACTTCAGGTTTCTGCCGCCAGAGCGCTCGAGAGCGCAGTGAGACAAAATGGCGACAGGAGCCGAGAAAGCGTATGTCGTGCTTGAAATGCACTCACATCAGTCAGTCATAACAGTGCAACGACACTTCAGGACGAAGTTCAACAAGGATCCACCAACTGCTAACTCCATTCGGCGATGGTATGCGAAGTTTAAAGCTTCTGGATGCCTCTGTAGGGGTAAATCAACGGGTCGGCCTGCAGTGAGCGAAGAAACGGTTGAATGCGTGCGGGCAAGTTTCACGCGTAGCCCGCGGAAGTCGACGAATAAAGCAAGCAGGGAGCTAAACGTACCACAGCCGACGATTTGGAAAATCTTACGGAAAAGACTAAAGCAGAAGCCTTACCGTTTACAATTGCTACAAGCCCTGACACCCGATGACAAAGTCAAACGCTTTGAATTTTCGGCGCGGTTGCAACAGCTCATGGAAGAGTATGCGTTCAGTGCGAAACTTGTTTTCAGTGATGAAGCAAAATTTTTTCTTAATGGTGAAGTGAACAGACACAATGTACGAATCTGGGCGGTAGAGAATCCTCACGCATTCGTGCAGCAAATTCGCAATTCACCAAAAGTTAACGTGTTTTGTGCAATCTCACGGTTTATAGTTTACGGCCCCTTTTTCTTCTGCGAAAAAAACGTTACAGGACACGTGTATCTGGACATGCTGGAAAATTGGATCATGCCACAACTGGAGACCGACAGCACCGACTTCATCTTTCAACAGGACGGTGCTCCACCGCACTTCCATCATGATGTTCGACATTTCTTAAACAGGAGATTGGAAAACCGATGGATCGGTCGTGGTGGAGATCATGATCAGCAATTCATGTCATGGCCTCCACGCTCTCCCGACTTAACCCCATGCGATTTCTTTCTGTGGGGTTATGTGAAACATTCAGTGTTTAAAACTCCTCTACCAACAAACGTGCCAGAACTGCGAGCTCGCATCAACGATGCTTTCAAACTCATTGATGGGGACATGCTGCGCCGAGTGTGAGAGGAACTTGATTATCGGCTTGATGTCTGCCGAATCACTAAAGGGGCACATATCGAACATTTGTGAATGCCTAAAAAAACTTTTTGAGTTTTTGTATTTGTGTGCAAAGCATTGTGAAAATATCTCAAATAATAAAGTTATTGTAGAACTGTGAAATCGCTTCAATCATTTGTAATAACCCTGTATTTGGGGGAAATATATACCTATATAACATTTGTATCAGTAAAGCTAATGAATATTGTTGTTTTTAACACAGATACTGAAGTGTTTGCGAGCACCAGATTGTCTCAGAAAGTGAACTGAATAATACTGATGTAGGCCATCATTATCTTTTTCCGCTGATTCTCGAACCGCAAGATGTCGCTTTGTCCCTTACCTTAGAATACGACGTTTCAGAAGAAACGGAGGAAGCCACTATTTTAATATATTTAAGAGCCGCACTGCGCACAACGTCTTTTCAGGATCGCAGAGACTATTTTCGGTTGATAAAAGATTGGAGTAAATAGAGTCGAACATCATAAAGTAAATGTAGTAGACCACCTCACTGCTTTCGCACTCGTATTGATCTGTAGCTATAGTATAAATTGCGACAGAAGTAACAGGTTTTGGGGAAAGCATATCAGAGATGTTCTTGTTAAATCATATCAGAGATATTCTTGTTCAGACACACTTGATACGTTATTTCTGAATTGACACACACAACACAATACATACATTGGCAGTAATCGTAAACAGAACACACATAGGCCAATAAAATTAGCTCCAAAAAGGGAGTTGCCTTTCAAACAATAGTGAGAATCTGGAAACTGTTATTCACTCAAGCAGGCCTTTGATACGAATAATCTGAGTTTGCCCCGATTTCAGAGTGGAGCTTCAGCTGTGATGAAAAGAAAACCGCCGAAACTCCGAAATTATTGTTTTTGTTTCGTTTCTTTTTTTTTGTAATTTCTCCGAAACTAAGCGTTTAACCGAAGAAGTAGAAATTACCAGAAATGTGTATCTTTAAATTCTGCATGGATTGGGTACCAAAATTGTGCTACTTGATTAAATGTTCCTATAGAAACTCTACGCTAGAGAACGCAAATTTTCACACTTCTAGAAAAACACTCGTTCCGACGGTATAAAATGTGCAGCATTGGAGAACTGCACAATCGGAAGGGGGGGGGGGGGGGGGGGGGGAAGCGAAGCGAAGTTTTAGAGCATCAAATTGTGGTTTCAAAATATCAAAAATGAGATAGTAACTAAATATCGCATTAATTCAATAGTATGCCAATCACAAGGTTAACGACCAGTATCAGCCTTCTGCTTTCAGTTGATTTCTTCCAATGTACGTCCTCCTTTTATTTCTCAGTACACTCATTCTCTGCCTACGTAGGTATGCGGAAAATATATAAAGCTGTGTTTTACAAGTTGTTCGATGTCTTTAAAGACCAAATGACATAGAGAAAGCACTCTTCGTGGTAGGTGGAGGATTTCTGATGCATAGGGCAGCATGAGAGGCGAAAGAACCATTTTCTTCGCTTATTACATCGAGTGATTAGCACACTGGACTAGTGTTCGGAGGACGATGGTTCAAAACCGCGTCCGGCCATCCAGATTTAGGTTTTCCTTGATTTCCCTAAATAGCTTTAGGGAAATGCCGCGTGTTTCCTTTGAAAGGGCATGGCCAACTTCCTTCCCTGATCCATGGGACCGATGACCTCGCTGTTTGTTTCCTTCCCCAGACCAATCAACAAACCATTATTACAAAGTAGTAGATTAAGCAAACGTTGGTATGGCCGAAAGGTCACGATTGTGTCTGATGGATACCAAGATGTAATAAGTAACAGGAGCTCGAAATCAGTTGACCGGCGGCGCAGGACCACCAACTGTACCTACCGTCACTTTTCATGAAGCGTCAGTAACCGTGGAAAAAGATTTGTTTTTGTGGAACGAACTGAATAAACAGCGCCTCATTTCTTTACTGATCGCACAAATTGAGGTTTCGGGTTTGTTTTGCTTTAGGGCGCAAAAACTGGGGTCATACAGAAACGGAGGTCCAAAACTAAAAATTAAATGGTCTTCGCCATATTGCTTTGGCGGATAAAAAGTAAACGTGGTCGTCAGCCCGCACGTCATTTGCTAAAACGGCCAATAACTCATTCGGCAAACTGAAGCGGGAACGTAAACGGCACTATGGCCGAAAGGAGGTCATCCAAGCCGCTGGGAGAGGCTTAATAAGCCGGAGCTTATCCCCGTGAAGGGAGGACCACTGGCGATGCCGAAGGGACACCACCTCATGACAGACGGCAACACAGAGATCATCGCATAACTTTTGGTTGAGCACTGCAATAGTAAGCAAGTTACTGAGATGGCCGGTACTGTAACTGAAGCTACTGTTGTTGACGTTTCTCAGCACTCCGACCGTCTTCCGACTGACCGCTTCAGCCCCACTGCTCCTACATTTTTCTACAGAAGCCAGGCAAGGCAAGTTAGGCGACCTAGTCTGCACCCCTCTAAACTTGAAGTCGTCTCAAGTAACAAAAGACAACGTTCTGTTCTTACGTGACTTCAGTGGCCGCGATACGACTTCCTCGTTTTTCGGCAACGGAAAGCAAACTCCCTAACGTGTCTGTGACGAAAAACAACCTTCAGAAAGCAGCAGAGATATTCAGCAACTCTAGTGCTACTGCTAAGGAGACTGATGAGGTTGGACAGAAGTCCATAGTAGCCCTGCACTGCGAAGATGAAACAGGGCCATCACATCTTTGAAAAGCTCGGAATAACATCCTTGAACTTACAGTAATCTCGCAAATAGTTCTGTGTCTCACTGGGAGTCAAAAACGTCACATATCGTTAGTGTTGACAACGTGTGAAAATACATCAAAAATCAAAATTATTATCCACCAGCAGATAGGGGTTCTCATGTTAAGAGCTTGATAATAAATAATGAAAACCAGAGACACCATTCTCCCTCATCTCTTTGCCTCCTACAGAAACAACTGGTCAACAGCTTTCCCTGAGAATGTATTTACAGATGCAAGCTTTGAAAAACAACCCACCAGATCCACCGCAATGGGGCTGGAAGGCTCTTCCAATTACGACTACTGAAGAAAGCAGCACGCCCGTCAAATGTTGAAAACCGTTTACTGCACATGTGGCACAGCGAGGCAATGAGATTGTTACTGCAGGAAAAGCATTCAGTGTATCATTGTTTGCAAACTATGCAAAGGCGAATCCTGCACCAATGTTCCAACTGACATCCCTATTATTGACATTGATGACTGACACAGATAGTGACATTTTGGAGGAAGGAAGAAGAGAGCCCACCAAGATTACGAATACGGAAGAAATGTAGGAACAGAGTTAACGTTATTTTGACCCGCATCCTCCAGGAGTGTAAAGAAGTAAACTGTACATTTGAGAACAACAGATTGTATATAGCTACACAATCTTTTACTCTAAGGTACTTTGTTTCATTGTATTACCTTAACGGAATTTTATGTAATCAAATGTAACTCAGTTTGTTGACAAATTCTGGAACCGCGCGACCGCTACGGTCGCAGGTTCGAAGCCCGCCTCGGGCATGGATGTGTGTGATGTCCTTAGGTTAGTTAGGTTTAAGTAGTTCTAAGTTCTAGGGGACTGATGACCTCAACAGTTAAGTCCCACAGTGCTCAGAGCCATTTGAACCATTTTGTTGACAAAATTAAGATTGTTTATTATTAATAAAATTGTAATCAGCCCTAAGCAATTCTTTTCACTAACACCTGTACCAAGCGAGGTGGCACAGTGGTTAGCACTCTGTTCTCGCATTCGGGCGGATGGCGGTTCAAACTCGCTTCTGGCCATCCTGAAATATGTTTTCTGTGATTTCCCTAAATCGCTTCAGCCAAATTCCGGTAAGGCTCCTTCAAAAGGGCATGGCCGACTTCGTTCCCTAATCCGATGGGAACGATGACGTCGCTATTTGGTCCCTTCCTCAATATCAACCAAACAACCAATCAACCAACACCCTTGCGAACCAGTTTCTTGAACTACTCACGTATACAGGTTGATTCTATGATGTTACAGACTGCCAAGGATGATGGAGAAGGATAAGTACACCAATTTGAGGTAAGAGATCAGCGTCCGGAAACGAACGGGTCGAAATTAATAAGCGAAAATCGTTCTGTTATCTCTAAGAGCGGAATACAGGTACCAGTACTGTTGTTGCTAAGACTGTAGGGTGGACAACTTGAGGAGGTGGTAGTACGGACCACCGAAGAAGTGCCCATTGTTCTTAAAGTATGCATTTTAGAGCCCATATTTAATGGCCAATTTTTTTCTTGTTCTGGTCTGTTGCCTATCTTATAATTTTAGAAATAACAGCACCAGTACATATATTGCAGTGTCATAAGTATCAGAAAGATTTTGGCTTACAACTTTTGACTCTGTCGTTTCCCGATCTCAAATTGACACATTTACCTTTCTCCATCATCACTGACAGTTTGTAACACCATCGCAGAATTACCCCTATAATATAATACATTTAACATTATTCTGTTAATTTCGTAGTTTTATAAACTAACGTGTAGATTAGAGATTATGTTCCAGCAACATAAATCAAAAAGTGAATACTGGAAAAAATCATTGGCTGTAGAAAGCTGATTTTGTTCATTAACCATGTGATTAATTTGTAATTTTTTCATTTAATCAAATGGTAAAGCTTCATTGGTACTCAATAGAAGCAAAATTTAGTGCCCTACATTTTGGTGACCTTGTTTTCTTTCGATAAAACGCTTAGTTTTGGAGGAATCTGAAAAATAAAAATAATAACAGAAAAAGCCTGAAATTTTGGCAGTTTTCCTGATATTACGGCTTAATCTCCACTCATAAATCGGGAAAAACTCAGATTATGCATACCAGAGGCCTAAATGAGCGGTTAAAACAGTTTCCAGAATTTCACTGATTTCTCGAAAGGAGAACTACTTGTCTTGGCCTAACAGTCGACACGAAATGTCTTGACTTGCACGACGGTGCACAAGACGACAGTCGGACTGCTTTCCGTAATCAAACTATAGAGATGAGATTTTCAAACTCTGGAGGTCCGTGGCTCTATCGTGCTGGACGTAAACACCCGTGGTTCCCTTTGCACTTGACATTCGACTCGAAGTGTGGAGTAAATATAAATTTGAAAACTGAATAAGGTTAATTTTTTCTGTATTCTTAGCGCATTTTAATGATTTTTAATGTAATTACACCTTACGCTTGTAGCGAAATCAGGTACTCAAATCTCGCAAAAAATTAGAAGTTGCTACTCGCATCTCCTTATCCACATTTATTCGCGATCTTTATTTCTTACTGAAGGCTGTCAATGCCGAAAACATTCCTCACATAAGTAAGATGCTGCAAAAGCTATGAAAACTCTAGGGCCTTGTTAGATATTTGCCGGTATCCTTTCTCTACGAAGCTGCAAAGATCAATCAGCGAAGAGGAAATGAACTTAAATTTCGTGGAATCTGAAGAAATAATAAACTGTGGTTTTTCTTCAGCTGTTAGTGCTCATGGAAGTATTGTATTGAAAGAATCTTTGATCCAGTTGTGTTTACCAACTTACTCTGGAAGGAAAGTCAGAAAGTAGTCACCAGGTTCAGTTAAATAACTTACAAACATAGACTTCAATTCTTCAGTCTAGTGAAAGAAATTGTCTCCTAAAAAAGTGCGAAGGGCAGGGTAAATGTAAAATACGGGGTGTATCTATCATCCAACTGTTCCTTCCTCAGTATTAGTTCCTTCCTTAAGGCTGTAATTTTGTCTGACAGTTGCAGAATGTTGCTCTCATTAGCCTGAAGGGCTACATTAAATTGAGTTTTTCGGACATATCACTTTCACTAGCTTTAATACAAAGTCACTGTCTACAAATTTCTCGCAACTGATGTTTCTCTTGCACAGGATAAGAGTAAAGTTCATTATGAGTTCATACATATTTTTCAAGACATTCCCGCCTGGCAACCAACGAGAGTTACTGTAATAAATTAGGAAACGTGTTCAGTCCCATATTGAGGCACATTTGTTGAAAACACCTTGACTTAAGTGACAGACTTTTGATGAAGTTTACCACTTAGGTCACTAATTGAAGAACCTCGTGAAAGACAGGGCTCCAGCATTTTGACGTCAGTGTTTCTCGGCGAATAAAACAATGTGTCCAAACAGACTGAGAAGACTCTACAGATCAGGCTTGCCGCCCGGCTTAATAGCCAGTCGTACTACGACATCCATCTGTACACATGACTTTATAATTTTCCCAATTAATATTGTTTTCTTTCATAAAAGAGTCCGTAGCTCGTGGTCTTGCGGTAGGGTTCTCGCTTCCCGCGCATGGGGTCCAGGGTTCGATTCCCGGCGGGCTCAGGGACTATTCCTGCCTCGAGATGACTTCTAGGACCTTGCCTAGTACAGCGGTGCGGGTCTCCCGCATCGTCCCTACGCTCCTTGGAGTATGGGACCTAATCATCATCATTCACACAAGAGTTTAGTATTCCATAAGGGTTTGTCGCATTTGCACTCAGAGCTATTTTGTAGCAGAAAAGAAGATCTAAAAGAAATTTGTCGTCAAATATAAACTGCACGTAACAAATCACATGTGCATCATTGTGGTTACCTGCGGTTTCTTCCGACTGAATAACGAAATTCCCATTCACTTTGAGTTTTTCAATCAACTTATCAACATCGTCAGCCATTTCGAGTACTCGACCTCTAATAGGATTGTCTGAAAAATGCACATTTGCCACTTGCTGACTCACCTGTCTTAACAGCGTGACAGGCAAACCTATCAAACAATACCACACACAGGCAGTAATAATTTGGCGGAAGACCTGTACAGTCGTACACTACAGAAGCACGAGTACTAACATGACCAGAGCGCAACTAAGGCTGCTGGGTAGTTGGTTAGTGCTTTAGGGCGCAAAGCTACTAAGGTCATAAGCGCCCATATCATAACGCAACGAAAAAACAAGTGCTAAACAAAAACATGTGGCGGAAAAGGCAATTTACGGCTGTAGCTCAGCGTACCTTGGTATGACTGGCACTGCTTTTAAACCAATGAACACAAGCACAACAAGTAGCTGAGTTCCGTTCTATTTCCAAAGCGTACCAGCTTCCAGTTAGCCCCTAGCCCTCCTCCCTAGCGACACTAAACACGCAACAAACGACAATAGTTTCAACCGGCGGCTTTTGAAGATGCTGTCAGCTCGATCATCAGAGGCCAAGTAGAGCGCATGATATCTGACTGCGCACTTTTGTCAACGTGATGACACACGGATTGAAAATCTTAGAGAGAACATGTCGTATATCTGTAAAAACTTTCTGGCAAATATGTATTCCGTAGTGTTGGTTAAAATGAGACATGATTATAGCGTGAATTGCTGCTCGCTTTTTTAGTCTGCTTCAAATATGTATGATAGTTTACGGCATGATAGCTCTACTGTGGTTAGGTGGACAACAGACAAACCAGAAGCTGTATTGGATTAAATGGCGCAAAAGCTGAAGTTCCATATCTATTGGATTATGTATAACAACTTGAGTTATATGCAAATATGGAGCCAGAGAGCAATGACCCATTTAAAATCTATGAAAAACGCATCGCTTTTTGGTACGACTAGTCATCATAAAATCTTGTGAAATGGCATTTTGTTATGTAAAAATATCACATACTAGTCCGAATACACCACTTGTAAATACGCGTAGATGTTAATGAAATACTCATACATAACGTATCTATAAACATAAAAACATATAGTTCCGTATCTTACGGATATAGTGATAGCTAACAAAAAATATGCATAATATAGCATGGAAAGTCTGCTCAGCTGAAACTGTGTGAAACAATGATAAAACTATATTTTGTATGCCAAAACGTCAAACTCAGTTTCATAGTACTTTTAGTATAAAGCTGTTTGTTTACACTTATTTTGTGCTATGAGTGAAGCTTTAACGTTGGACAAATATTCCCCGTTTTTACACATTTATTAGTAACAGCAATGGTGAACGATTGTTGCTGCTACGGATGCAAATCGAAATACTTCGTAGAAAGAAAGGTTACATTCATCGGTAGGCCTAAATACTACGAAGGTCGAATAATGCTTGTCATAAAAATTAAAGGCGATTCATATGTGGAAAAATTTCGTGACGGTGCAATAAATACTTTCGTACGGCTAATTTATGTTACTGCACGTACATGTCATTTACGCGATTCCCCCGTCCGATTATACGAAACAACAATATCTATTAAGAAACTATGCTCGATAGAATAAATATGACTGCTCGTCAGCTAATATATAACGACAACCACAGTTTGCGCTGATACATCAGATCTCAATCTTACCAACGATTCGGCATAACGAAGAGTCAAATAAATCCGATCAGAATCGGGTAGCATCTGCATTAAGTACTTAATGTGATTGCTGTCCATTCCGCAAGCAGCAATTTAAATTAAGGCATTGACTCCCAACCCACCTGCAACTCGGGGATGTTTTAGACATTCAGGTAAATTTGATTGGAAAGAGGCAATATTTATATGTGATACATACCAATCGACATCTTGATACAACTTTAACCACAGCTACGCGAAGCAGAATACATGTACATTACGGAACACAGGATGTATACCACGTACGTGTACTACATAATTTGTAAATACACTTACCTTGCATCGACGTGTTGTTAAATAGTTTGATAAAAATACGTAGCTGTTGAACACTCGATGGGGATATTCTACAGAAACTTCGTGAAGATACACAGTTTGTGAAGTCAAGCAACGGAAAAATTACTTAAATATACCTCTACGTCTGAACTCCCCTTTGCACGTAACTGATGTTCTCTAAACGACTCTTGATATGACATCACTCGCAGCACTTCGATATAACCGGAATTTTAACTTGACTGCTCTACTACTGTCTTCCGAAATAACACCGTTTTACGTTCGCCATGTTCTACAAACGAACACTGCTCGCTTTCTTTTAAAGTATGTGACCAAGCGATACGGAACTGCAACGACTGATTGTAATAGTACTGAACTAAGCGCCGTAGTTTCATAAACCGACACATGTTTACTCTTTCTATCCATGATGTGGCTACAGCTGTTATCTCTGCGTAAACATTGTACGGATATCATTGGGTTACCATATAGAGTAGGAATATCTGTGGATTGATCATAGTCCATTGCGCATGTGCCAACATCAAACTGGCATTGTTACGCGACTTTCACATAACATCGTTCGTTTACAGTTTGTGACAGAGCGAAACCACAGTCTAACATAACAGTCGCGACACTCACTGCTGTAAAAGTTGTTGCCGTTTGACAGATGGAGCGACACTAGCGCTCGAAGCGGCAGGTAAGGTGAACGTCAGACGCGTCGTAAGCATAATGTTTGTTTGCATCCATTTCCTACGTAATTTCCCAATTATTCGGGTTATTTTCTTGCATCCAAGAGTTTGTATAGTATCAGAAGGCATATATGTTTCTAAAAATGATTCTAAAACAAGCGCAAGTATGGACAAAAACCATGAATAGAGTGGCAAGCTACAACACATTCGTGAAGAAACACTTGTGACATTGGACAGAATTGCAGCTTACCATGTTGATATCAAAAGAATATAAACACACAGATTCACATGTAAGAAACACAGACATGTACCTCTACATGCAAAAGCGATGAACAGCTCGTTTATCGTTCTGTAGGCCTACTGTGTTTGTCATTGTCGCCTGTTGCCACAAGTACGACATTCATCTTTGTATTATTCTAAGTGTGACAAGCAACTGACAAATAGTGGGAGAAATATGCTGAAAACATTATAATGAGCTGATTACATTACATTTCACGAAAAACCAAATATTTGAATAATTTTCAAACAATCTGTCTGTAGGCACTTTCCTTGTCCCATAATAGTTTCGCTCGAAGTCTAGCGATCTGCACATTCTGACACTTCACACGCTTTTGTAAGACACGAACAGCTGCACTTAATCTACCCAGTTCATCGTCAATGTAGGTCTGTGTTGACTATTCTCACGAATCTGGCACTAATACATGGAGAGTTGAACTGGCTGCTTCTGTGTCATTGGACTGTTTTACAGCTTTAGATTGACTGTCAAATCTTTGTGGCAGTTTCCTTTTCATCGTCAGTTGAGGTGGCTTATTTGGAATGTCAAACAGTGTGGGTACTGCATTCCACGCGAGTTTGTTATTGTCTGAGTTCATGAACTGGTTTTGTTCGCTACATTTCGAACAGGTAAACCGGGTCTTTCTTCATAAGGTCTTCTCGTCTGCTATTAACTAGCCATTTTTTTGCTCCTAATACGAAACATTCATCATTTATACACATACATTTGCAAGTGAATCCTGACGACACAGTTTAGTAACATGATGGTATATACCTCTCAGGATCCTTAGGAAACCTAAAAAAGACAGCTGCGGTGTCTTCTGCCTATTGCTGCTGCAATTTATTGCGCTACAAACGCTCCAGATGGTAAAAACCATTGTATAAATCAAAATAAACAATCACTATTCGCTTTCACGATCGCGCCAAACTCACAGTTCAACCTACCGGCCGCTTGGAGCGCTGCTGGCGCTGAAGGCAACAAAATCGGGGCGAAGTGTCGCGACTGTTATGTTAGACTGTGGCGAAACTTTAATAATTAACCTGTTTTTACACATTTATTTCTTAGTAATGGTGAGAAACTGCTGCTGCTAGCGATTCAAAACGAAATACGTCAAAGAAGGAAAAGTTAATTATCATAGAAAGGCCTGCGTATCATGAATATCTGATAATGGTTATAATGCTAGTAATAAGCAATACATGTGTTGAGAAATTTGGAAACAGTATGTGATAGATAATTAATAGCGTAGTGCAAATTAGGCGACTGCTTGGCCATATATTTGCGAGATAAGCGCAAGATAAATTCGAGAGTGTGCTGCCAGTCAGTGCGTAGAACGTATACGCATTTAGAATAATTTTCGCACAAAATAAGTCGTATGAGACAGTGTAACATCTCCATAGAAAAATTATGATTGACTGAGCTGGAAAACCACTACGTTATTTGATTTTCAAACAGCTGAGCAAAACTGAACGTACTCAGACATTTCGATTCGATGTTATGTAACTCAGTAGTTAAATCTTCACGTGTTTGTTGAAGTGTTTCTGTAATTTGTTTCTGATTTTGTTCCATTTGTTGCTATGACTGTTTTTGATTTTGTGTCATTGGGTCTAACTTTTGAAGCTGTTGCTGTGTTTGTCTCTGATTTTGTTTGTTTTTTTGCATTAATTGCAATAATAACGTATTAGTGTCTGGAATCTGTTCCTCTATGCTTTTAGGCAGTGCATTTGCACCGGCAACATTCGCATTTTGAAAAGCAGATGTGTCTTGACTTAACTGAGAAAAAGGTGAGGATGCAAAACCTGAATCTAGAGTATTTGCAAAATTTTGTCCTGTCATTTCAGAATCCTGAGGCGAGCTGTTGCCGACCGATCGAGTGACAATGCTTCCCTGTTCACTAGTTGTTTCACTGTCTACACCATTATTTGCCGCCTGGTCCATTTCCCCATGCACATTTACCAAATTACTATGTTGAACATTAATTAATACGGTGGCGCTAACACACTACTCTCGTCTTCAATGTCCTTTCTCAGTTTACTTTGGAGTCTAGTATTATGTTTTTCACACGCCATAATTGTCACAATATTTCACACAATAACACAATAAAGAACAATTTGAAGAGTAAAATAAGAAAACAGATTAAAATAGCACTGAAAATAATATCTAATTAATTGCAAGCACAGCTGCGAAATACTTGGTGCAAATCTACATGCATGCCACAACTTTTTTACTGTACAACAATGAAAAACTAGAACTACATAGGAAATTCTCTCTACAATTACGCGCTAGCAATAAACAATAGCTACACTAATTACACAAACTGCAAGAAAAAATCAGAAGATTCGAGTGAGGTATCCTCGGTTAAGGGTCGACATATGCAACATCCCCTTAGAAAAATTAAGAATGACAGTGCTGGAAAACCCCTTACATTATTTAATTTTCAGTCAGCTGAGCAAAACTGAACGTACTCAGACATTTCTCTCTTTGCTTATTCTGATCAACAGTACGCTGATACAGATATTTTTTTTTTTATAGTGCAACGCAATCTGACTTTCAATAAGCCCTACAAAAGAATGGCCCTGACTAACAATAACCTATACCTTTCATGAATCGGTTACCTCACAAAAATCTTCGTTACTCAAAATACTGCCAAACAGCGTGCGCCAATATTGCCAGCTAAATAAAAGATTCTAACTGCTGAAGGCACTAACTACTGAAAGGCATAGTTAGCAAATGACAGATTTTGATGAAGAACAAACAATGTATTTACCTTAATAGTGTTCAAAAGTCATAATATATATCAGTTCATGAAATCCAGTCTTACAAATTTCCTTTTTTCTGACAGACACACGTCCAGATCGTCCGCTCTCAAAACTCTGCCATCTCTGTCCCCACCTCCACCGCTGCTGGCGGCTCACCTCCAACTGCGCAACGCTACGCTTTGTTCACATCCAACTGCCCAACACTACAATAGCAAATATTCCAACAATGCAAATCAGCCACAGACTGCACACTGCACAGACAGTGATTTTCATACAGAGCGCTACGTGGCGTTACCATCATAAAAACCTAAACAGCCTACTTACAACAGTATGAAGCATTATTTCGAGATCACACACATTTCCGAACCATTTTCAAGTAGTTACAACAGAAAACTGTGGTACTAATGCCTGTTACATGGCGAATGGGATTGTGCGATTAATATTTTAGTTTCTCGAAGAGTGGACGAAGATATTGTACCAGTAATTAAAAGCCGATAAATTTCGTCTCATAAAATATTACACAGTGCAATAAATTGCTACTTTGTTGCATGTCCTAGCTTGAAATTCGATACTTTAAAACTGAACACGAACAGTCTCGACCGCAAAAAACATTTCTTTTGTGGTAATCGGTTTCGGTCAGTTTTTGACCATCTTCGGACCCTCATTCCATGATGGTATGCTCCACTCGCAGAGCAGTTGATATTAGCAGAGTTATAACACCCGCTCCTCCTACCATCATGGTATGAGTGTCTGAAGATGGTCAAAAACTGCTGCGCGGGCTTAGCCGATCAGTCTAGGGCGCTGCAGTCATGGACTGTGCGGCTGGTCCTGGCGGAGGTTTGAGTCCTCCCTCGGGCATGGGTGTGTGTGTTTGTCCTTAGAATAATTTAGGTTAAGTAGTGTGTAAGCTTAGGGACTGATGACCTTAGCAGTTAAGTCCCATAAGACTTCACACACATTTGAACATTTTGAACATTTGGTCAAAAACTGGCCGAAACCGGTTACCACAAGATAAATGATTTTTGAGGTCCAGACTGTCTGCGTTGATTTTTAAAGCACTTTTCGCCAGACCTCGCCAAGAGAAATATTCTGAAAAATTACTTTCAAATTCAGTATTTTTCGGAACATTTTCTCTTTGGCGTACTAGGAAGCCATTTCGTAATGCTACCATATCGCAGTTTATTAAAATAGAGGCTTGGTAATATGGTCATGGGCAGTATGCAAAATATCTGTAGCTCTCACATTACTTCTTATACGAAAAAAAAACCTGTTATACTTCTCTCAAACAAGCGAAATGTCCTTTAATTCATCCCAGAAGTAGAATGCAAATTATTAAAACGTCTATGAAACTCATATGCAAAATCATGGTTCTTGCGAACGGAAACAGTCTGTACTGTATGTTAACCGGGGACCCAGAAACGAAGGAGAGGCTCCGTCCCTGCCGCAGCCGCAGTGGTCCACAACCCCAGGCTGACTACCACAGTCCACTTCACCCCTCCGCTGCCCCACACCGAACCCAGGGTTATTGTGCGGTTCGGCCCCCGGCGGACCCCACCAGGGAACGTCTCACACCAGACGGGTGTAACACCTATGTTTGCGTGGTAGAGTAATGGTGGTGTAAGCGTACGTGGAGAACTTGTTTGCGCAGCAATCGCCGACATAGTGTAACTGAGGCGGAATAAGGGGAACCAGCCCGCATTCGCCGAGGTAGATGAAAAATCGCCAAAAATCCCACAGAGTGGCCAGTTCACCGGACCTCGACGCGAATCCGCCGGGCGGATTCGTGCCGGGGACCAGGTGCTCCTTCCCGCCCGGAAAGCCGTGCATTAGACAACACGGCTAACGGGGCTTAATCCACTTACTCGGTACATACTTCTCCACAGCGCGGTTTACAGTCCTTTTAAACTTCACCCATAATCCTCAACGTCCATCATACTGGAGTTCAGGAAGTAAAGCAGAAAAAGGAGAATACAAATATCTAAAGCAATGAGATTAACAGAATGTACGAAACGTCGAAGTAGGAATGGCAAGAGGGGAAACGCAAAGCTATAGTAGCATGCCTGATTGCCTGGGAGATACAAGAGGAGTACAATAACTAATGCAAAACATTTTCTCCTGAAAGCAAGTTGGTTTTGTCCAGGATTCCAACACAGCATATTATCTCCCACCCTTTTGGCTAAAAAAACCCTATTTATCAACATAATATCTATTCAATGCGACAGCCTCACACCGCCTTGCTGCGAGGGCTTGTATGCCGACATGGTACCACTCTTCTTGTTGACGTCGCAGAATACATCTCGCTGCATATAAAACCTCCCCATCATCCACGCAGAGTCCGCCTCCGGTCGTTGAGTGGTCAGCGCGGCAGAATGTCAATTCTAAGGGCCCGGGTTCGATTCCCAGCTGGGTCGGAGACTTTCTCCGCTCAGGGACTGGGTGTTGTGTTGTCCTAATCATCATCATTTCATCCCCATCGACGCGCAAGTCGCCGAAGTGGCGTCAAATCGAAAGACTTGCACCCGGCGAACGGTCTACCCGACGGAGGGCCCTAGTCACATGACATTTACATTTCATCCACGCCGGCCGTGGTGGCCGAGCGGTTCTAGGCGCTACAGTCTGGAAGCGCGCGACCGTTACGGTCACAGGTTCGAATCCTGCCTCGGGCATGGATGTGTGTGATGTCCTTAGGTTAGTTAGGTTTAGGTAGTTATAAGTTCTATAAGTTATAAGTTCTTAGAAGTTGAGTCCCATAGTGGTCAGAGCCGTTTTTCATCCATGCACTGCTTTCCGCGGAGTGCATCCTTCAATTGGCCAAACAAATGGGTGAGCTCCTCTTGCGTGCGGAGAGGAGAAGTTCCTTTGCATTTTCGCGGTGACGAACACACTGAAGTCGTTTCATCAGTTTCCAGATGGTAACAGAATACTCTTCAGAGATGATCGCTGCATCTTGAGGGAGGACATTAAACAGAAAACCCTTTCAGAGTCGCAGGAGGCCGTCGTCATGATTCGGCTGAGGGTGCGGCTTTGAACTTTTTTTTCGGTGGAGAGGAGGTATGGCGCCTCTTCACGGATTGCCGTTTTGTTTCCGGTTTGGAGTGATTAATCCATGTTTCATCGCCTGTGACGATATTCGACAAAAAATGTCTCGTTCATCCTTCTAATGCACAAGCAATAATGCACAGATGGTCCTTCGTTGCTGTTTATAGTCTTCTGTTAGGCGGTGAGGAACCCAGACGGCATGGACCTTTGGCTACGCCAACTGATGGACGGGTGTGTCAGCACTACCAACAGAGAAGTCCAGTTGAACAGGGAGGTGCTTTATTACGATCCGTCGATCACTTCGAATGAGAGTGTCCTCACGTTCCAACATTGTATGATTCACAGCTGTGGTCGGCCGGCCAGCACGGGGGAGATCCAACAGGTTTGCGCTACCTTGTTGCGCTGACGACAGAAGCCACGTGCAACGACTCACCGTGCTTTTGTTCAGTGACAGGTCTCCGTAGACATACTGCAATCGCCTATGAACATCTGTGATGCTCTGGTTTTCCGCCAAAAGAAACTCAATGACAGCTTCCTGTTTGGAACGCCATTTTGAAGACCACATGTAGAGCCGCCACCAATCGGAACTTTATGAAACTATAAGTCATTATGATGTGCCCATCGTTTCGTTAATGGTCATAGTTATTGTGATATTTACGTGGAATTAAGACACTGCGCGGAATTCGAAAACGTTTACAGTGAAAAATAGGGGTCGCAATGATTTTGTGTTTGGTATATATTACATAGTATGTTGCTGCATATGAAATTTAGCTAAAGTATTGAATTTTTCTTTTCACTTAAGGTGGAGGTCTCTGTCTGTCACCAGTCTCGTTTAACTGATCTGACACAGCACACTTATTTGCGATCGCGTCACACCAGCGATAAAGCCTGAGTGGAATATCCACAACATTCCTCGTACTTCATAAACGGTTTCAGATATCTAAGTGATATTTTCGCAAATGATAACATACAAAGAGGAGTGTATTTTTCCGTATGATTATTACGAAAAACTTCATTATCTACCATGTTATTCAATGAACTACAGACTTTCTCGATGAAAGGTTTGCAACAACACAGGTGAATACATTATCGTTTATTTTGTATTGAGGATGTGCTTTTTTATGAAATACTGACCTTACTTTTCCTCAGTTCCTCACTGAATAAACTTTTTTAAGCCACTGTTTCAGAATTCTCTCCCAGGTTAGTGAGGTGAGTGTGTGTAAACTCCGTTGTATTTTGGCAAAATAAGCAAATTTTAACATGGCAGCAAGAGAAATGTGTAGGTTTTACTGAAAATTTGTCACTTGTGACACTTCTCTGAAAGCTACAAATGGTTAACAAGCCAGGCTTAAATAAACTGATGCATTTTCGGCAGAATTCTTTTTAAATACTAACCAAAGAAGAGGTGACAGATCTTTTAAAATGATTACCAAGCAAGTGTGGGTGTGGAGTTGCCTCACTTAATATTTACAAAAAATGTAAGCATAGGTTTCAGTTTGAGAATGGTACTTCCCCTCCAGCACTCGGCATTTCCCCTACAGTGCCCGCTCACAGCCCCCACCACTACCACTCTCCCCATTTGTTCCCTACCGTCTGCGCATCTACAGGCCACGATGTTATGTGTAGTCTCAAGACAAATGTGGCGTGCGGGTGGGGGCCACAGGAAAAGTAAAGGAGTGGAATGAATTGTTTGAGTTAAAATACCATAATTATTCATTACTAACACTGCAATTTCAATTAGATCTGAATGATAAATTACACACATTCATTCCATGAGGACAATATTTGCAAAAATGAAAACTACAGAAAGAGCACATGTAGTTTAAAATTCTGCACCTGTGTCCAGTAATATGGCATAAAATAACAAACCAGTGCAATAAATTTATGGCTATATTACTCCGATATCTCAAGATAACAAGACACTTAACAAAAATGTTAGTTAAACTTTGCGCTGTGTTCAGTTTTGTAACACAGGACACAAACTGGTGCAGCAAGCAAGGAGCAGGACTGAGTCAAAAGCATCAGTATTCATTTTGTGTACACTTAACCAATTAAGAACAGTTAGACAATAATTACAATAACGATTACTAGGAACGAAGTCCTCCTTGCCAGGAGCCAGGACGTTTACAATGGGAACAGAGCTGTCACACAAATCTCGGTACAGGTGTCTTAGTCTGCCAGCAAATGCAGGGCACAAGAAATCGCACAATAGATAACCAGGAACCTCGTATTAGCAATGTAAACAACTGTGCATTCTACAAGTAACAAAAGTCACCATCTGGTACACAGACTCATTGCTCATAACATGGAAGATCTAGCGTGTCGACTGTCGCTGAACGCATTACCCCATACAAGCTCCATAAGATTACAGATCAAACGTAATACGTGGAGTGTCCAGAAAGTAAGTTCCGATCGGTCGTGAAATGCAAACGTCTAGGAAAATACGATAAAACTTCGCACAGATATGTTGGGCAGTGTCTCTAGTATGACCCTAGATAGCATCACGTCGCTCTTCTAATTTATGAGTTCACAGTGAGCGCGTGAAGATGTCCTGAAAATACGAGGGGCGTTCAGAAAGTAAGCTCCGATCGGTCGCGAAATGGAAACGACTATGAAAATCCGATAAAGCTTTGCACAGATGTGTTGGGTAGTGTCTCTAGTATAACCCCAGTTAGCATCACGTCGCTCTTCTCATTTCTGAGCTCGCAGTGAGTGCGTAAAGATGTCTAGAAAATAGTGTCTGCCGCCAAGTACGAGGGCCTGGTGAGAAATTTCGCCTGAAGCTATGCAGCTAACATTACATAACTGTCGTGCTGTTTCTTCTTCAAGACAATTCTCAGCCGCATTCTGCAGGGGCAATGAAGATGCTCCTGCATCGTTTTCAAATGGAAATGTGAGATTACCCACAATACAGTCCGCAATTGTCTCCCCCTGAGTTTCATCTCTGGTCACATGAACCGCTGTCTTTGAAGACAACATTTTGACACAGACAACGAGGTGTAGGCCAGCGTGGAGAATTGGCGGAAAGCACTGGCGGCTGCCTTCTATGATGAGGCTATTGAAAAGTTGGTACAACGCTATGACAAAAGTCTAAGTCAGAACGGCGACTACGTAGAGAAGTAGCTGAAAGGTGTAGCTAATTGTTACAAGTAAAACATTTCTGATGTTCACTGTGGTTTCAATTTGGCAATCAATCGGAGCTTACTTTCTGAACAGGCCTCGTAGTGTCTCAGGCCAAGTACGAGAGCCTGGTGAAAAATTTCTCCTGAAGCTATGCAGCCAACTTCACACAATTGTCGTCCGGTTTCTTCTTCAAGACAATTCTCAACCGCATTCTGCAGGGGCAATGAAGATGCTCCTGCATCGTTTTCAATTGAAAATGTTTGATTACCCATAATACAGCCCGTAATTGTCTCCCTCTGACTTTCATCTCTGGTCACATGAACCGCTGGCTATAAAGACAACATTTTGGCACAGACAACGAGCTGTAGGCCAGCGTAGAGAATTGGCGGAGAACACTGGTGGCTGCCTTCTATGATGAAAGTAACGGAAAGTTGGTACAACGCTACGACAAATGTCTAAATTGGAGAGGCGACTATGTAGAGAAGTAGCTGGAAGGTGTAGCTAAATGTGAAACGTCCCCTTTTGAACAATTATACAAGACTGTGCTTTAACTGACACACAATATTTTTTTAGCGCAACGCAATCTGACTTTCAATAATCCCTACAAAAGAATGGCCCTGTCTAATATTAACCTATACGTTTCACACATCACTTACCTCACAAAAATCTTCGTTACTCGAACTACTGCAATACAGCGAGCGCCACTACTGCCAGCTAAATAAAAGATTCAAACTAAGGAAGGCACTGACTACTGATAGGCACAGTTAGAAAATGAAAGATTTTAATAGAGAACAAACACTGTATTTACCTTAATAGTCATATTATATATAGCAGTTCATGACAGCCTTACAAATTTCAAAACTCCGCCATCTCTCTCCCCACATCCATCACTGCTGGCGGCTCACCTCCAACTGCGCAACGCTACGCGCTGTTAACATCCAGCTGCCGCTGCCCAACACTACAATGGCAGACAACAATGCAAACTAGCCACAGACTGCACACAGCACAGCCAGTGATTTTCATACAGAGCGCTACGTAACGTTGCCAATAAGAAAACATAAACAGCCTACTTACAAATGTTGCAAACAAAACATTTCTGATTTTCACTGTGGTTTCCATTTCGCGATCAATCAGAACTTACTTTCTGGACAGCACTCGTGTATTGTGGATCCCCGTGAAAATAACCAATTACTAACACAGCTTGTCACTGAAGTTGTATCACAGAATCCATTTAGAACATACACTTGCACAAGTTGCACGCAATTACACAAGACACACCAAACTTTGTGGATGGCACGGACCAAGTGAATACAATAAATTATGAAGCGCTATGGATAGTTCTTAGCGACGTAAGGTATCAAATCCAAAAGAAAAGTACCTACTCGAATTGAATGTTCCTTGCCACAGTCAACTGTGCGGACATCGTGGGCAAAGTATAATTCTGTGTTTCGGACATAGATGGAACATAGCCACACCAGCAGCAAACTGGTCAGCCACAGGCTACAAGGCTTCCAAACGGCACATCCCGGCAGCCTCTCTGTAGCGCCGTGTATGCCAGCGGCCATGTAAATAACCCGCCCTCCACTCGCGGGCTAGCCGCCGACCACGACCTTCCTGGAGCCTTCACTCACTGCCTCGTAACAGGTCCACGAAAGCTCCGTGCATGCGGACGGCCACGTAGCAACAAACTCGCTCTCGAGTTCCGGGCTGGCTACAGAGCACAACTTCCTTCCTCGTCATTCTGCTAACTGTGATGGACACTGTCCGCAATCACTCCGTGCATGGGTACGACGAAGTTCCAAAAACTCCCGGCCAGGCTGCCGAGCTTACCTTCCCTCTGACTGGTCACACCGCGCTCGCAGATAAGCACATGCTATCCAGAATGAGATTTTCACTCTGCAGCGGAGTGTTCTGCAAGGTTCGTAGGAGAGCTTCTGTAAAGTTTGGAAGGTAGGAGACGAGATACTGGCAGAAGTAAAGGTGTGAGCACCGGGCGTGAGTCGTGCTTCGGTAGCTCAGATGGTAGAGGACTTGCCCACGAAAGGCAATGGTCCCGAGTTCGAGTCTCGGTCGGGCACACAGCTTTAATCTGCCAGGAAGTTACATGCTATCCAGACCTGCGGCGAGGTGTAAGGGGTGATCAAAATATTTCCGTTTGAAGGCCGTACAGTCCAGAAACAGAATTCCAATCAAGCAAAATCGCAGTGAGAATTGAGGCAACCGTCCTTCCCACCAACGCACTAGCTGCGTGAAGAGGTGCACAACTGCCTGCTACACATCCTCGTCCTACAAGAATCGTCGATCGATCAATGCCTTTTTTTTTAGGGACACAAAACGAGATAATTTCAGGGGGAAAGATTAGAAGTATAGGGCGGGTGCTACAGCGTCTTCCAGTTCAGTCGGCATAACTTCTGCGTTACGACATATGCGACATATGGAGACGTGCGTTATCATGAACTTGGGGCACCATTCCACAGTAGTGGTTTTTGACAGACATGCTGCCCCATGTACATTCTTCATTCTCCGATGAATGTCTACCAGTGCTTGTCCTTCGGCAGCCAACAAAAAAAAAAAAAAAAAAAAAAAAAAAAATGGCTCTGAGCACTATGGGACTCAACTGCTGTGGTCATCAGTCCCCTAGAACTTAGAACTACTTAAACCTAACTAACCTAAGGACATCACACACATCCATGCCCGAGGCAGGATTCGAACCTGCGACCGTAGCAGTCGCACGGTTCCTGACTGCGCGCCTAGAACCGCGAGACCACCGCGGCCGGCGGCCAACAAAAGAGGAACAGCTCATTGGTCCTGTTTCGACGCATTTGGAAATAAATACACCATAGTTCATGTTTCCGCATTTACCCCACGCACGTCGGAAAGACACGAATGCCACACCAATCCCTTGCCTATATATCAGTACTTATATACCATCACTACTTTGCATATACGCTGCAGCCTCAAACGGAAACTTTTTGATTCTCCCTTATACAAGCAATGGCGGCAGCTCAGAAGGCCCGATCGATATAGTGCTACACAAAGCCCGTAATAAAATCAAGCCGGCCGGAGTGGCCGAGCGGTTCTAGGCGCTACAATCTGGAACCGCGCGACCGCTACGGTCTCAGGTTCGAACCCTGCCTCGGGCATGGATGTGTGTGATGTCCTTAGGTTAATTAGGTTTAAGTAGTTCTAAGTTCTAGGGGACTTATGACCTCAGCAGTTGAGTCCCACAGTGCTCAGAGCCATTTGAACCAATAAAATGAAGCGTCAAAGAAACTGGTTTAGGCATGTGTATTCAAATACAGAGATATGTAAACAGGCAGAATACGGCGCAGAGGTCGGCAACGCCTATACGAGACAACAAGTGTCTGGCGCTGCAATGGAGGATTAGCAAGATTTAAGTGAGTTTGAACGTGATGTTACAGTCGTCACACGAGCGATGGGACACAGCATTTCCGAGGTAGCGATGAAGTGGGGATTTTCCCGTACGACCATTTCACGAGTGTACCGTGTATATCAGCAAGCCGGTGAAACATCAAATCTCCGACATCGCTGCCGCCGGAAAAAGCTCATGTAAGAACGGGACCAACGACGACAGAAGTGCATCGTTGAACGTGACAGAAGTACAACCACTCCGCAGACTGCTGCAGATTTCAATGCTGGGCCATCAACAGATGACAGCGTGCGAACCATTCGACGAAACATTATCGATACGGGGTTTCGGAGCCGAAGGCCCACTCGTGTACCCTTGATGACTGCACGACACAAAGCTTTACGCCTCGCCTGGGGCCGTCAGCACCGATATTGGACTACTGATGACTGGAAAAATATTGTCTGGTTGGAGGAGTCTCGTTTCAAATTGTATCAAGCGGATGGACGTGTACAGATATGGAGACAACGTCATGAATCCATGGACGCTGCATGCCAGCAGGGAGCTACTCAGTCTGGTAGAGGCCCTGTAATAGTGTGGGACGTGTGTAGTTGAAGTGATATTGGACCCCTGACACATCTAGATATTCAGGTGACACGCACGTAAAAGTCCTGTCTGATCACCTGCATTAATTCATGTCCATTGTGCATTCCGACTGGCTTGGGAACATCCAGCAGGACAATGCGACACCTAACACGTCCAGAACTGCTACAGAGTGACTGCAGGGACACTCTTCTGAGCTTAAATACTGCCAATGGCCAATAAAATTCCCATACATGAACATTATTGAGCATATTTTGGATGTGTTGCAACGTGCTGCTGTTCAAAAGTGATCTCCACCCCCTTACGGATCCCCTACAAGATTCATGGTGTCAATTCCATCCAGCACTACTTCAGACATTAGTCGAGTCCATGCCACGTCGTGTTGCGGCACTTTTACGTGCTCTTGGGGCCCTATACGATATTTGGCAGGTGTACCAGTGTCTTTGGCTCTTCAGTGTATATTTGTGTGTTCAACTTAGAGCTCTGTGGAGGAATGTACTGGATGCTTGTGACTTAAGATATGAAGACTGTGCCTCAGCATGGAAATATGGTACAGCAGTACCAGCATGGAGGTTGATGGATACAGTAGGTAAGAGCAAAGAAAGCTATCACAGTTGCAGGAAACTAAGACACAATAAGCATCTACCTATTTTGGAGCTAGACATTTGGAGCAATGCACAAACAAATTGAATGAGTAAATATCAAGTAAGCCACAGAAAGATTCCTGCTGTGCCTCCTCCGCCTCCTCCTCTCTCTCTCTCTCTCTCTCTCTCTCTCTCGCTCATTGTCACACACACACACACACACACACACACACGCGAGCACGCGCGTGTGCAGAAAGAGATGTAACAGTAATAATGGACACTTGTATTTTTGTGAACTAAAAAAAGGAAATACGGGGTATAACCAAAACAAACGGAACTTTTTCCTGAGTGGTGTCCAGCGGTGAAATTCTGCTTTCTGCTCGGAAAAAATGGAGGAGATACTTTTGATTTGTTAAAAACGACGTACGAGGAACATAATGTGGGGGAAACTCAAGGGTTTGAGTGGTTTTCTCGTTTCAAAAATGGTGAAATGTCGGTTGATGATAAACCTTGTTCTGGTCGTCCATCCACGGCCCGAACACATGAAACTGTTGAGAAGAATCGTGCAGTCACCACCGAAGACTGACGACGTCGACTGAAGAAATTATGGACCTGTCGAGAGTGACTTGGTGTTAAGTGCAGCGAATTGTGACAGAAGATTTGGGAGTGAAAAGGGTGGGTGCCAAATTCGTTCCACGACTGCCGACTGCTGAACAAACCGAAGGTAGCGGTGCGTTGAAAGAAGAGTGCCAAAATGATCCAAACCTTTTTTCAAAAATTATCACAGGTGACAAAACTTGGTGCTATGCTTACAATCATAAATGAAAGGAACCATCGAACTAGTGGAAGACTTAAGTTCGCCTCGCCTCGCCCAAGGTCAGGTTCAAGCCAGAAGTGAGTCTGCGATGTGTTGCCACTGAGATGACCACCAACGTGAACCAGCATCTTCATTTATACATAGTGAATGATCAGGTGTTGCCTTCCAGCACTGGCGGCTCATGGGTATAAAAAATTTTTAGATTCAAAAATTTTTAGATTCAGATAAATACTAGAATGAAATTAATAGCATCTGCTGTATAACAGTTATGCTTATCAACGTATTCATACAACTATAGCCACTGTCAACAATAATAACAATAATAATATCCAGCAAACCAATACTAGTGTCATTTATAGATTTCAAGAAAGCATTTGATTGTGTAGACAGAGAAACGATAGATAAGGTCATTAGAGAATTTGGTGTTAAATCAAAACTAGCAAACATAATTCGTGAAACACTAACAGGTACAGTATATAAAGTCAAATTTATGGGAGAAGTATCTCAGCCTTTTGAAATAAAAACTGGTGTTAGACAAGGTGATGGTTTATCACCTTTACTGTTTAACTGTGTTCTAAAAAAATTGTAAGGATCTGGAATTCGGAACTAAAAAATCACAAAATTGAACCAATAACTCTGGGAAGGAAAACAAAAGGAATTCAGGTAAACTGCTTGGCTTTTTCGGATGATTTCACAATACTTTCAGAAAACCTGACAGAAGCAGTTACTCAAATAAACATTCTGGAAAAATTAGCAAACAGAACTGGTCTCTAAATTTCAGCTGAAAAAACAAAATTCATGACAAATATAAAAAATGCACCAAAATACATAGAAACACAAATAGGTAAAATAGAGCGAGTAAATAAATTTAAATATCTTGGAGAAACTATACAACAAAATGGACTAGAAAAATCTGCGATAGGTGTAAGAATTAACAAAATGGAAAGAGCATATGGTTTGACCAAAAATATTTACAACAAGAAATGTATATCTAGAAAAACAAAACTAAAACACTACACCACAGTGGTACGGCCAGAATGTTTATATGGATCTGAATGCCTAACGATGAACTATAAGATGGACAAACTAGATGTACTGGAAAGAAGGATTATTAGAAAAATAATGGGTGCAATGAAAACTGCAGATGGTTGGAAAATAAGAAGTAATGAGGTGATCTACAAAAATATAGAGAAAATATCTGAAGTAATGGCCAAACGAAGATTAACCTTTTTTGGACATCTCTACCGAATGGATAGAAATAGACTAACAAAACAAATACTCCTATATTTCTGGAAGAAGAAATCGACAATAGCATGGATTACAGAACTAAGAAAAGATCTTGAAAGAAACAACATCAAAGAATCAGAAATAGCAGAAAGAAACCGTTTTAAAAACAAAATACTAAATTTGGAAGGCTTTCAAAGCAGAAGAAATAAAAAATCGGGAACAACATGGACAGAAGAAAGGAAGAGACTTCATGGGGAGAAAATGAGGGAATACTGGAAAAACAGGAAACAACAACAAACGAAAAAGAGGAACTGAAGTTGTTAACGTGATCCTAGTTGGTCAATACGATTGTAAATAAAAATATGCATAACTTGATTGAAAAAAGAAAGAATTGCCTTTTGGAATTTTATTGTTTTGTACACAATTAAGTACAGTTTAGGGCAAGAACGAAATAATTTTAAGCTTTCGCTACTCTTCATTTCTCATTTTTGTGTAAGTGGACGTTTCCGTGCTTTTAACTTTTTCGGACAAATGTACAGCATTCTAAGACGTGTATATGTATTAGTTAACGAATTAACTTCTGGGTTGAAAATCAGACATTCTTACATTGCACCCACACTACTTACGCTTGTTATATTCTTCTTGTAGACACGCTTATTTGATTTCATCACTTTCTCAGTCTACGGATCTGGTCTGGGACGGCCTAGTCCCTTTGCGGCTAACTTTTCCTAGTAATTTTTTTCTGTTAACGCTTAAAAGAGATGTAACAGAGTTCGTGTTGACACTGCACACGAACGCTGATTCTGTCGCACTAAGCAACCAAATCCAGACACAAACTACAGTTTGTAGAAATGATTAAATTCAAGTACTACTGTCTGCCAACATGGTCACTTGATTAGAATGGAACATGTTGGAACATCGGGTACAATCATAAAGGCCAAGAGCACAGTGTCGATGAACCCACATTTAAGTGAGTATCAGAGAAACCATTGAGACACTTTTTCGTGAATTTTCATTTATACAGTGTGGGCCTACAGCAGAGATAAACCTCACCCACCATAAAATCAACAGATGTTAGGAGCATGAGTAAATGATACAGTCTCACGTTCAACGATATCGTTCTATATGGTTCTCATCACCTCAAATGGATTATTGCATGATAAAATCCAAAACTTAATACACTATATCTCATTCACAATCCCACGAAACAAGTTTTTCTATCAGTACAACTATAAGATGTAATGGTGTCCGAGTGAGAGAAATGACATGTCTGAAAAGTGCGCTACCTTCTAGTGGGATTATGCCAAGCGAATGTGGATAAAATCTGCTGCAGTGTGCTACAACCTGTTGACATTGATGCAAACTTGTAGTTGAGCGTAAGGACTAGTTTTGCACGCTGTGAACCACGCACGTCGTCTGTCAAACCGGTATGTATTTGGCCTGGAAGGCAATTACGTGACACCAGATGTACATGCGAAAAGGTCCTTAAAACGTGGACAACTGAAGGTTGCTCGCGATCTTGATCCCAAGTTTCACGGAGTCTAGATGAGTAGCAATGTAGCACAGCGCGGCAGATTTACTGACGTGTGTTTCAGATTACCGCATCTACATTACGTTCAACAGCATTCAAAGAAAGATAAACAAAAAATGCGTAAGGCGCCAAAAGTTAGGGTGTTCACATGCTGTTGTGCTCTTATGCAACAGCCGCCACTACCTTTCAGTCAACATGTGCATAATGTTCCAGTGATAAACCTGTTTTACAAGACGATAGCAGCGGAGTTAGTCGGACTAGAAGAATATTTGACTCGTTTCCTGAAGACTCTCCTTCCATATTACATCTCGACTGACCTGCAAAATCATCTGTCTTGAACACCATAGAAAATCTGTGGGGCATGTTGGAACATCGGGTACAAGTCAGACATCAACATCCCCGCAATTTTCTGGAAATGTGCGATCATATCCCTAGTGTAAATGGTAATTAACTGTAACCCTCAGCTGCCGACAGGTGTTGTTGATATACCTCGATGGGGACGGCTGAAAATGTGTGCCTCGACCGGGACTCGAACCCGGGAACTCCTGCTTACATGACAGACGCTCTGTCTCTTCTTTCTTTTTTTGTTTTGTTGATCTCATTTTTTGTTATAAATTGTTCGTTGAATTTGTTGATCGCGAATGTCCCATAACATCCGTTCAAGTTGCTCGTTAATCCGTTCACTCAGTTTTTTTTATTACAGAGGGTAGCTAAACCCTCTGACCGAACACGCTGAGCTACCGTGTCGGCTATCCATCTGAGCCACCGAGGACACCGATGAATAGCACGCTTCCCGTGAGACCCACATTCCCAACTGTTCACAATCTACATGCGTAATGTACGTAATAGATATTTACCCATCCACTCATTACTCACGCACACTAAGGTGACGATTCCCGTAAGAGTTCGGGCAACCTGTGAGCATTCGCACAGAGGAACGTCAATGGCTGGGTAGCCTTTAACTATATATAACTGTTTTCGAAAGAACAGATACCACTGATGACCCTGCAGATTCTCTACAATAAATGATAATTAATTGAAACCCTCAGGTGCCGACAGGGTACCTCGACGGGGACAGCTGAAAATGTGTGCCCCGACCGGGACTCGAACCCGTGATCTCCTGCTTACATAGCAGACGCTCTATCCATCTGAGCCACCGACGACACAGATGAATAGCGCCACTGCAGTGACTTTCCTTTGCACGCTTCCCTAGTGGATGGATTAACTTGGATGCGACATACTTGCACAACCATGTGGATTCACTTCCTAACCAAATCCAGGCGCTTATCAAATCCAGTAGCGGAATTACACGGCATTAAATTATGCTTGCGATGATTTCCCTAGAGCTAACTAGCTTTTCGTCCGGTGAGCACAAGTCGACTGTTTAGAGCACGTATAGAGACGTTCTTGATTAACGTCAGTTGATTGTTTTTATTCATAAATACGTTATCCCCAGTGGCTAGCAGGTGAAAATCTAAAAACAGATCGCGTTTCTTGAGCGCATCCTTTCCACATTTGTATATGACGTGGGACGACGGCATAATTGTCAGGGAAAGGCACAAAGCACAGTTTGAATATCCTCTCTCCGTTGATTATCAGACCTACAGTCAATAGAATTTTCTCTGTGTATTATGAGGAGAGCTTTGTTTTACGAGTATGATATACACAATCTTACGTGAGTAAACGATACCATAGTCAAAGTAAAACGCATTTCAGGTGGCCCAGAGAACGTCGTGGGTTACATAAAGTGACCGTCCTGATTTTGGCGCTATTTATTAGGGGTTGTGGAAGTTGTCCTCTCTGCGAGTGGCCTACGCAAAGCCTCCGAGGTAGGGACGGCGGTTATTGCTGTAACAAGCGGTTTTCGGTTGTATCATTTGTTTCCACGCCAGTTTTGTCTGACTGTTAAAACCGCTCAAAATGACTGGTTTGTGAAATAACCTATTTTCAGTTCTTTTTTCTATTATTTCCTGTAGTAAACGTAGAAATCGAACAAAGATTGAAAAATTTTGGCTCTCTGAGTTTCAAGTTACATAGACACAAAATATGAAGTTAAACAGGCAAATAAATTCGTCCAATTTTCGCCACCTTTTCCGAAAAATGGTTGAATGTTAACGTAAAATCATAACAATTCTCCTATTCACTTTAACTTTTTGAAGCTCTGCTCAAAAATCATGTCGTAATCGGGGATCATACCGCTATTTGGGCATTAAGAATGTCCAGTGCTAAAGGGTGAAACTGATGTTGAATAACTCTGTTTTTGGTGTTAATAAGACCGTTTTCAAGGGCTTCAAACAGATAAATATGTAACATGTAACTACAGGTTACTCTTTTTATTGCAGCCTATAATGAACTGTTGATAAATTTTTAATTTATTACTGTTACCGAAATTTCCTTCCTCTTTTATTATTTCATAGAAATGGCAGACAGATCTTAAATATTCTAAGCAAATGAAGTATTGTACATCGTTGCTACATTACTTCGTTAAATATTTCCAGACCAGGGTTGGTGTGATTCTGCAATACAACTAATGATGTCCGGCGATGACAGAGAGAGACTATCGTATACAGCTAGTGGGGGCGAGTCTTTCCACTGCACGTGCACGCGTACCTCTAACCATCACACACGGCTACTGGAATATAAGTGTCTCAGCAATGCTGTTCCAATTCTTATGCTATGTGTTTATTACGAGTTTATGTTGGCATTGTTATTAAAATAGCACTGATCGCTTTTCTCAATTCAAATGGTTCAAATGGCTCCGAACACTATGGGACTTAACATTTGAGGTCATCGGTCCCCTAGAGCTTAGAACTACTTAAACCTAACTAACCTAAGGACATCACACACATCCATGCCCGAGGTACGATTCGAACCTGCGACCGTAGAGGTCACGCGGTTCCAGACAGAAGCTCCTAGAACCGCTCGGTCACTGCGGCCTGCTTTCTCATTTCCTATAATAAGGCAATATTTCAAAACAATGAAAATTTTACAAATAAATTTTATTCTTTTTTTTTAAAAAAAGATGTATCTAAAAATCACAAATTTCAGCACTGCTGCTGTGGCTAATATGTATTTGGTTGTTTTACTCGGCTGTTAGTAAAAAGTATAAAACATAGAGATAAAACAATTACCGAAAAATACTGGTTATTCAGAACTGAAGTACCGGTATCGATTTTAACCGGTCGGTTTTTCCCATGCCTAATGGTGAGTCTAACTTAAACTAACTTACGCTAAGGAAAACACACACACCCATGTCCGAGGGACGACTTGAACCTCCGACGAGGGGCACGCGCGAACCATGGCAAGGCATCCAAGACCGCGCGGCTACGCCGCACGGCATAAAGTTTTTGTCTGGTGAGCTTATGCTGACTATTGAGAGCACATATAGAGCCGTTCTCGATGAACGTCAGTTGAATGTTTTTTTGTAGGCAGTCCGTCATCACCGGCCTTGGTGGCCGAGCTGTTCTAGGTGCTACCGTCTGGAACCGCGCGACCGCTGCGGTCGCAGTTTCGAATCCTGCCTCGGGCATGGATGTGTGTGATGTCCTTAGGTTAGTTAGTTTAAGTAGTTCTAAGTTCTAGGGGACTGATGACCTCAGAAGTTAAGTCCCATAGTGCTCAGAGCCATTTGAACCAAGCCAGTCCGTCATCCCCGTTGGATAACAGGTGAAAAGCTATGAATAGATCTCATTTTACGAAATTTTTCTTGAACACATCCCAATCACATTTGTACGTGATATGGGGCGACGGTACATTGTCAATAGGTGTTGCCATGAAGTGCGGTTTGAATTCCTTCTCTTCTCGATCATCAGATATGAAGCCAACGGGATTTTCTCTTTGTATTACGAGGACAGCTTTGTTTTACGAGTATGTTGTACACGGTCCTGTGTAACTGCACAATAGGACAGTCGCAGCAGCAAGCATTTCCCATGGTCCAGTAAAAGTGGTGGGGCACATGAAATGATTGTCTTCATACTGGCAGTGTTTGTTGGGGGTTGTGGAAGTTGTCCTGGCTGTGTGTGGTCTCGGCAGAAACTCTGAGGACAGGCGAGACCTAAGCGCAGTCTTAAATGACCCCAAGGGAACGCAGAGACACCCGCTGGTTTCAGGAGTCGTTAGCGCTAGGATTGCGCCCGGAACGAGTCCCGACCACTCACCCTCGGTTTTCCCGGTCTTTGTTCGTCGCCTGGGCATCGTTTCAGTTGACCCACGTGGTTCACCGCGGTCGGCTGCACTTGGAGTGAATGTTAAATTAATATCTTGCTAGGTCTTAAATTTCGCCAGATAGTTGAAAGACACGTTACAAAAAACGTACACAATTGCCCTAGCTGTGCCAGGTACTTCCACAGCAGACACACTATTAGAAAAAAATTTAGCACTGAATATTTTAAATACGAGAACTCAGTATTCAGATGGATAGCCTATGAAGAAACATACTTCTATGTGAGAAAAAGCACCCAAAGTTAAAACAGGTAAAACCTACCCCCAAAGAATAATTTAATGTAGGTTAATTCTTACAAAGAAGAAAACAGCAACCAGTCACTATTAATACTGCTATTTATTTAGGTAAATAGCGCCGTCACCGGTTTCGAACTGGAAAGTTCATCATCAGACGGCTGTTCACATGATTTTCAAGATACTCTTTACATTATCGTCCGTTTTCGATTTTCATTATTACACTGTGGCGAAGTATTTTTGGTGAGTTGTTGCCCTACGGTAAAAAAGCGCCCTATGTGAAAATAACTAACCTCCAAACGATGAAATACAGCGTAAATAAATATGTGAGGTTAAGTGGTTATGGTACTTACGTCGAAAATTCCGCGCGATGTTGTTGTACCATAACCGCTTAACCTCACATATTTATTTACGCTGTATTTCATCGTTTGGAGGTTAATTAATTTCACATAGGGCGCTACTAACACTGTTTTCTACCGTAGGGCAACAACACACCAAAAATACTTCGTCACAGTGGAATAATGAAAATCGAAAACGGACGATAATGTAAAGAGTATCTTGAAAATCATGTGAACAGCCGTCTGATGATGAACTTTCCAGTTCGAAACCGGTAAAGGCGCTATTTAACTAAATTTATTATTTACCTAAATAAATATTATTTACCTAAATAAATAGTAGTATTAATAGTGGCTAGTTGCTGTTTTATTCTTTGTAAGAATCAACCTACATTAATTGTACACAGCCACGGTCTCACCATGTCAGTTTTAGACAAAATAGCAAAGAATAATTTGCTTGGAGAAAGAGGAACCACAGTATACTTGACACTTAAGTTTCAGAACTCAGGCAGTATATGTGAAACAACCACCAATGTTCGCTATACTTCCAGAGGGCATCAAAATTACTTTGTTCTTGATAGATCGATCCAAGCTGTTTTTGCGTGTTGTTCACTGAATAGTTTTGCTGAAAAGTTTTAGGGGTGAAAGAGGAACTAGTACTGCATGAAGGACGTTTCACAGCCGTGAAGCACTGCAGCATTTATTTCCTCTACAACTGCTCTGTGACAAACATACACATCACCATTATTATTTAAAAAAATGGTTTTAATGACACTTACGAAATTAATAAATCTTTGGTTAAAAACAGACAGTACAAATAATAACGACAGATTATTTTCCTGAGACGTTTGCAACAGCAGAAACAGCCACAATTCTTTATAACCTCGTTTACAATGCGCAGGTATGGCACTGGAAGAATTTACAAGTTAAAATACACCCATTACTCATGCAAATACTAACGAAATATGTCATATAAGCAAATATCTTACTGCTTTCATTGGGTACTTCTACTTTATGGCATTCTAATATTTTTTAATTTTCGTGAGCTGCTATGGGGGCCTACATAAACAAAAGGAATGCAATATCGTAAGTCACTTATCGTAGGAGTGAAACAGACAGGAAGCGCAGGAAAGCCAAGGGGAAGTGACTGCAAGAAATATGTGAAGAAATTTAACAAGAAATATTAATCAGAAAGACCGATTCACCATATAGAAAAGTCAAAACAACCTTCGGTAAAATTAAAGGTAAGGGCTTCAACATCTGGAGTCCAGTGGATGTTCCGCTGTTAGATGCAGAGGGAGAGCGTATAGGCGAAAAGAGAACATTGGAGGTCTCCACCAGGGGGAGCGCTTCCCTTGTGGCATAACAGGAGAAGAGATGCGAGTCGAGATGGAAGGTATACGGAATCCAGTAGTAGAATCAGAGTTTATCAGAGCTTTGGAAGAATTACTATCAAGTAAGGCAAAAGGTATAGATAACATCCCTTCGGAATTTCTGAAGTCATTGGGGGAAGGGTAATCAAACTACTGTACAGATAGATGTGTAGAATCTATGAACCTGAAGATATACCATCACACTTTCTAAAAATATCATCCATGCAATCCCGAAACAGCAAGGGCCAATAAGTGTGAGACTATCTTCCAGTCAGTGTAACAGTATCCCAGTAGCTGACAAAAATAATACACAGAGGAATGGAAAAGAAAATCGTGGCTTTAGGAAAAGTAAAGTCATCGGAGGAGCAGTTCTGACCTTGCTGTTCATAACGCAAGCAAGACCGAAGAAAAATCATGACACGTTGACAGGATTTGTAGACCTGGAAAAAGCGTTTGACAATATAAAATGGTGCAAGATCTTCGAAATTCTGAGAAAAATAGGGTAAGCTATAGGGAAAGACGGACAACACATAACACGTACAAGCGGTAAGAGGGAAAAACAGGAGTCGAGGACCAACAACGAAGTACTACGATTAAAATGGGTTTAAGACAGGGGTATAGTCTTCAGCCCCTACTATTCAATCTATATATCAAAGAAGCAATGACAGGAATAAAAGAAAGGTTCAAAAGCGGGATTAAAATTCAGGATAAAGGAAACCAGTAAAATATTTGTTAATCACATCGCTGTCCGCAGTAAAATTGAAGGGGAATCACAGGATCTTTTGAATGGAATGAACAGACTGGCGAGTGCAGAATATGTATTGACATTAAACCGAAGAAAGACGAAAGTAGCAGTAATGATATCAGCGATATAGTTAATATCAAAACTGGTGAGCATCAGGTAGACGAAGTTAAGTATTTCTGCTACATTGGAAGCAAAGTAACACATGACAGACGAAGAAAAGGACATAAAAAGTAGACTGACACAAGCAAAGAGGCATTTCTGGGCGAAAGAAGTCTAATAGTATCGAACATGACCTTAATTTGAAGAAAAAAAACGAAGAATGTACATTTGGAGCACAGCATTGTATGGCAGAGAACAGAAGCAGCAAGGGAAATATAGAAATGTTGGGTCAATATGTATGACTTGAGCTGCCTAATCATCATGGACCAATGCTGGGTGAATCAATATTGTTCCAATAAAAGGAGGCACAGCAAGTAGTGGAAACGTGTCTGTTCACTAACACTAAACGGGATTAAGACTCAACCATCGGCCAGGATTATCCTGTTTTGTTTTTGCCATAGTTTGGTGCTAACAGGTTTAGCTCGTAAGGAGCAAATCATCACAGGTGCATACTGCTGAAATTACATGACGAAGTCACGGGAGTCCGTTAATACGAAACGTCACGTTAAGCTGTGCACTGCTGTGTCTTTGCACCCAACACCACAGTTCATCCTGCGCAAAACAGTCACACATTTTGGTGAAACAGGTCCCTATTAAACAAGAAACGTCGCTAAAGAATATAGTTCGTGATGTTATAGCCGTGTGCCGTCTCTATTACACCACAGATTCGTCTCATACTTGATACGATTTGGCTGCATATCCTTAATTTCGACAAATCTGTAGGTTTTCCTCACTTAAGAAAAAAATATGACAAAGCAAGGAAAATTCTTTTCTTTACTCACTTGCACAAATTGTCTAAAGCTCATTTAATGATTTTCTCTGTCGCCCAGGCAACCAGAAATAGTGTTTAAACTGTAAGTAGGCTGTTTAGGTTTTTTTATTGGTAACGCCACCTCTGTATGAAAATCACTGGCTGTGCTGTGTGCAGTCTGTGGCTGCTTTGCATTGTTGTAATGCTCGCCATTGTAGTGTTAGGCAGCTGGCTGTGAACAGCGCGTAGCGTTGCGCAGTTGGAGGTGAGCCGCCAGCAGTGGTGGATGTGGGGAGAGAGATGGCGGAGTTTTGAAATTTGTCATGAACTGCTATATTTATATATGATGATATCAAGGTAAATACATTGTTTGTTCTCTATTAATATCTTTCATTTGCTAACTATCCCTATCAGTAGTTAGTGCCTTCCATAGTTTGAATCTTTTATTTAGCTGGCAGTAGTGGCGCTTGCTGTATTGCAGTAGTGGGAGTAACGAAGATTTTTGTGAGGTAAGTGATTTAGTGATTTGTGAAAGGTATAGTTTAATGTTAGTCAGGGCCATTCTTTTGTAGGGAATTCTGAAAGTCAGATTGCGTTGCGCTAACAAAATATTGTGTGTCAGTATAAGCACAGTCTTGTAAAATTATTCAAAGGGGAAGTTTCAGAACGGACGCTCAATAGAATCAGTGAATCGTTGCTTTCTGTTCTGAAATTACACTTGAAATTGATATTTTCCGTCATTAATAATTTTTGTTGTTAGTAACTGTTAATAACTGTTTTCCAGGCACTCAAACGGTGCACTACCTGTCAACAAACAGTTTGTATGTCTTTCCTGTCCTTGAAACACAAAAATATTCTTTTTGTAAATAAACGTTGTCGAAGAATTATAAAGCCAAAGATCTACTTCTGGGTTGTAGCACTTCAAAACTAAATAACTTACTGACATGCATGTAACCAGTTGATGAAAAATCTATATTAAGAACAAACAAATTAACGTTCTTCTTTGATACAGCCATTCTTCTTTGATACAGCCATTGTTCAATGAATATGAGATATTTTTCGTAAAACGCTTTAACTCGGTTTATTTCAACCAGTGATGTACGTACAAAGGTAGACCACGAGATAAAATTTCAAACTCCTTCCGTAAACTGAACTAGATTCGTTAGTGACCAAGAAGAGACTGAACCAGCGGAAAAATACTCCTGTCGAAGCACAAAAAAGAAGATTATGTACCTCTTTAAAAGACTGACAGAAAAATAGGGAACTAGCTGCCTCAAGCCTCATTCCGCCTTCATCACTAAAAATTTTCGCATGCGAATATATTCGCTCTTTATTAACACAGAAAATTCTAAATCCTTTTCCCCGGTCTATCTTTGTGGTTAAGGCTTCGTACACTGCCGCTATCTATATCGCACTGCCACTGTCTGGTCTGTCATTTAACACTGTCTCCTTCCGTCTTCCTTTCCAACTCTCATTGTCAGCACCACAAATCGGCAGCTCGGAACTTCTGGAAGGGAGGGGGGGGGGGGGGAGTGCAACTTTTATTTACCCCTGCATCCACGTGTTTAAAATTTCGGCCGAAAATGCACCATCGCCTACATCTACGTGATACAGTTCGTTGGCCTGCGATCTTTGAGAATCCTGAACCCCCGCCCCCAACCCTATCTATGGTCTCCACTCATCTGTATTTTTCATTTCTACTTTCTCGTCCACTGGCAGTCTCCTCTCCCTTCCAACGTTACTGTCCCTCTGCTACTCTCTTTGAGCACAAGAAAGCTGAGCGGTAACGTGCTTGCTACCATACTGTGGGCCCGGGTTCGATTCCCTGCCGGGTTGGAGATTTTCTCCGCTCGTGCCCTGGGTGCTGTGTTGCCTTCATTACGATCACCATCTCATCGTCACCGACGCGTAAGTCGCCCAGTGTGGCGTCACCTGAAACAAGACTTGCACCCGGCACAAAAAAAAAAAAAAAAAAAAAACGCGACTGTCTTCGAATGCCAAAATTTTTAGTGAGGAAAGCGGAATGAGATTGACAAAACTGGTCGGCCATTTTTCTGTAAGAGCCTTTTAAAGGGGAATATATTCATCTTTTTGTGCTCCGACAGGAACATTTTTCCGCTGGTCCCCATTTTTTCCTGCTGCAGCAAGGTGAGATGCTTATATAAAACGAACTGTATAGGTCAGAAAAGTTTTGAGAGTTTATTTATGCACTTCGAGACATTTATATATTTTGACACATATAAACAACAAACAGTACAAGGTTAGCACAAAATCTTTTGCTTTACGTTTTTTCTGGATACTTTTCTCATCGATCGCAGTTCATCGAAAACGCCCGGCTTAAGATTTTGTATCATCTGAAAAGAGTAAAAATGTTATTAGAAATATTTTAATGAATTTGCAGTCTTTCCAGTTTTACGTCAGTTTCAGCAGTCATTTCAAGTTCTTTTCTGGCGTGTCAAGACAGTTTTCAACCATTTTGTTTTTTTTGTTACGGCACTACCACTTTGGCCGTATCTGTCTAGGCGTGGAGTGGACATTGTACAGAGACAGCGCATCGTAAAGTTTTATTGGTGGAAATATGCTAACTGAAATCATAGTTTGATGATTTAAGATGACCCTTACAACCCTCGCCATGTGTCGACAACGTCAATTATATCTACATTTGTAAGTAGGCTGTTTATGTTTTCTTATTGGCAACGTTACGTAGCGCTCTGTATGAAAATCACTGGCCGTGCTGTGTGCAGTCTGTGGCTAGTTTGCATTGCTGTCTGCCATTTTAGTGTTGGGCAGCTGGATGTGAACAGCGCGTAGCGTTGCGCAGTTGGAGGTGAGCCGCCAGCAGTGGTGGATGTGGGGAGAGAAATGGCGGAGTTTTGAAATTTGTAAGACTGGATGTCATGAACTGCTATGTATATTATGATTTTTCAACACTATTAAGGTAAATATATTGTTTGTTCTCTTTCAAAATCTTTCATTTGCTAACTATGCCTATCAGTAGTTAGTGCCTTCAGTAGTTTGAATCTTTTATTTAGCTGGCAGTAGTGGCGCTCGCTGTATTGCAGTAGTTCGAGTAACGAAGATTTTTGGTGAGGTAAGTGATTTGTGAAACGTATAGCTTAATGTTAGTCAGGGCCATTCTTTTGTAGGGATTTTGAAAAGTCAGATTACGTTGCGCTAAAAATATTGTGTGTCAGTTTAAGCACAGTCATGTATAATTGTTCTATGGGGACGTTTCACATTTACGCTACAGGACGGATATTACCTGCATATTTTATATGAGTAAGTACGTTATCTTCGAACCTCTCGATCTCGGTGACGGATAATGATATCGAAAAAAGTTTCGAGTTTCCCCGAGAACATTATCTTACGAATGTATGGTAAAAACTTCGATGTTGTGCCACGAATAGAAGTTATGGAATTGGCCATCCATACAACTGGTGCTTGTCATACCCAAAAAATCAATTTTTCGAGGTTTCCTTAAGAAATGTCCATAAACAAGTGACACTTAAAATAAGCCACCAAAGATCTATCGTTGGTCTACGATAGATCTTAGGTGGCTAATGCAAAAGAACCAACCGATTTGTTGAATTTGCCTAGGCTGGAGGAAGCATGTAATTTTTTAAAAAATTGACCTCCTGCTGCAGGATAGATACAGTACGAAGAGTTATCTAGAACAATTGACTCCTTATAACTCTGTGATAAGCTCCGCGCGGTTTGAGGCGTCATGTCACGGACTGCGCGGCCCCTCTCGCCGGAGGTTCGAGTCCTTCCTCAGGCATCGGTGTGTGTGTTGTTCTTATCATAAGTTAGTTTAATTGAGTATAAGTAGTGTGTAAGTCTACGGACCGATGACCTAAGCACTTTGGTCCTTTAGGAATTCACACACATTTGAACATTTGACTCTGTGAAAAATCGAATTTTAAAGCGCGTCTTCTTGGAAGATACATATTTTTACTTAGATTCATTATGCTCGACATTGGTTCTTTTATTTCCTATTAGGATCGTAATCGCAGCAGGAGATGTTGTATAGCTTGAGGTTTGTTGTGGAGGACGGCAGTCGGCGAGTTGTGTATTTTAACCGGTGACGTGGAAACGCGTGGAGTGTGCCATTCTCCGAAACGTACGTGTAACAAGCAGAAACAAAACACATTGTAGCTTGAATAGTTATATACGGTACCCTACATCAATCAAGCGGCAGAGCCCTCATTGTGATACTGAGCAACGTCTACATCACTAATACTTCTGTTCTGGCCTACCAAATTTTGCTTCACCACTCCCCCTCTCCCCCCACCCTGTCCCTCCCAGCCTCAATCCCCTCGTGATATGGCTTTCAGCGATTTCTTCATCCTACTTCGGAAAAAAAACCAGAGCGTGGCATGCATTGCCAGAACTGCGAAAACAAAGGAAGTAGGTTACAGTACACTTGTTCGCCCACGAGTGTGGGATCCGTACCAGATAGGGTTGATACAAGAGATAGAGAAGATCCAACAGAGAGCAGCGCGCTTCGTTACAGGATCATTTGGTAATCGCGAAAGCGTTACGAAGATGATAGATAAACTTCAGTGGAAGACTCTGCAGGAGAGACGCTCAGTAGCTCGGTACGGGCTTTTGTTGAAGTTTCGAGAACATACCTTCACCGAGGACTCAAGCAGTGTATTGCTCTCTCCTACGTATATCTCGCGAAGAGACCATGAGGATAAAATCAGAGAGATTAGAGCCCACACAGAAGCATACCGACAATCTTTCTTCTCACGAACAATACGAGACTGGAATAGAAGGGAGAACCGATAGAGGTAATCAAAGTACCCTCCGCCACACACCGTCAGGTGGCTTGCGGAGTATGGATGCAGATGTAGATGTAGAAAGTGATTTTCATTTCCTGAACGACTAAAGTGCGTACTTTTACAGTCAAGGTCTCCGTCAAGACAGCCATCGTTGGGAAGATGTAGTGCACCGAAGGCTGAATGTGATGTGCAGTTACGGAGTAACACCGACATTAGTTTGAGTTTCCAGTGGCTACCTCTCGCAGAGTCTGCCCCACCTCGCGCGACTTTCGCGACATGTGCGGGGCAGACGAGGCAGGCACAGACGCAGGATCTGACAGCACTGGCTGGCCTCGTGCGTACGCGGCCGCCGTCACCAGGCAGCAGCAATAATAAACCTCGGAGCGCGCCTCTGGCCGTTCGCCGTTTTTTGGGCCCCCTTTCGGCTTAACGGCGAGCTGCGCTGAGCCGAGCCGCGTTGTGCCGCGTGGTGCTTCCAGCAGCCGCGGGCGGCGGCAGCGCGCCGTGCGTCGCAACACGTCGCGACGCGTCCGTTCCAGGGAAGCGGCGCCGGCAAACACTGCAGCCGCGGTGCCTCCCCGCTGTGGTGCGTCGCCGTCCCGGGCCCGCTTCCTGTTCCCGGTACGGCAGCGGTCGCCGCCGCTGCAGAGGACGCCTTTTTAAGTGCGCCGCCAGATGCAAAGTAGTACGGCGGCGGCAAACTGGAAAGGCCGAAAATGGGTCGCTGCGAACTAGTAGCTCTGTGACCGTATTTATCCTAGACGATGCTGTTGTACGAGGGTACATTTATAAATTCGATAAAAATACACTTACGCGCCAAAGAAACTCGTATAGCCATGGTTATTGAAATACAGAGATATACTAGTGGCCATTAAAATTGCTACACCACGAAGATGACGTGCTACAGGCGCGAAATTTAACCGACAGGTAGAAGATGCTGTGATATACATATGATTAGCTTTTCAGAGCACTCACAAAAGGTTGGCGCCAGTGGCGACACCTACAACGTGCTGAAAACGTGACTTGGATAAAGGTCGGATTCTAGCCTATCGCGATTGCGGTTTATCGAATCGCGACATTGCTGCTCGCTTTGGTCGAGATCCAATGACTGTTAGCAGAATATCGAATCGATGGGTTCAGGAGGGTAATACGGAACGCCGTGCTGGATCCCAACGGCCTCGTATCACTAGCAGTCGAGATGTCAGGCATCTTATCCGCATCGCTGTAACGGATCGTGCAGCCACGTCTCGATCTTTGAGTCAACAAATGGGGACGTTTGCAAGACAACAACCATCTGCATGAACAGTTCGACGGTATTTGCAGCAGCATGGACTATCAGCTCGGAGGCTATGGCTGCGGTTACCCTTGACGCTGCAACACAGACAGGAGTGCCTGCGATGGTGTACTCAACGACGAACCTGGTTGCACGAATGGCAAAACGTCATTTTTCCGGATGAATCCAGGTTCTGTTTATAGCATCATGATGGTCGCATCCGTGTTTGGCGACATCGTGGGGAACGCACATTGGAAGCGTGTATTCGTCATCGCAATACTGGCGTATCACCCGGCGTGATGGTATGTGGTGCCATTGGTTACACGTCTCAGTCACCTCTTGTTCTCACTGACGGCACTTTGAACAGTGGACGTTACATTTCAGATGTGTTACGACCCGTGGCTCTACCCTTCATTCGATCCCTGCGAAACCCTACATTGCAGCAGGATAATGCACGACCGCATGTTGCAGGTCCTGTACGGGCCTTTCTGGATATAGAAAATGTTGGACTACTGCCCTGGCCAGCACATTCTCTAGATCTGTCACCAACTGAAAAAGTCTGGTCAATGGTGGCCGAGCAACTGGCTCGTCACAATACGCCAGTCACTATTCTTCATGAACTGTGGTATCGTGTTGAAGCTGCATGGGCAGCTGTACCTGTACACGCCATCGAAGCTCTGTTTTACTCAATGCCCAGGCGTATCAAGTCCGTTATTACGGCCAGAGGTGGTTATTCTGGGTACTGATTTCTCAGGATCTATGCACTCAAATTGTGTGAAAATGTAATCACATGTCAGTTCTAGTATAATATATTTGTGGAATGAAACCCGTCTACCATCTGCATTTCTTCTTGGTGTAGCAATTGTAATGGCCAGTAGTGTATGTAAACAGGCAGAATACAGCACTGCTAGCGTCAACGCCAATATAAGACAACAAGTGTCTAGCGCGGTTGTTGGATATGATGGACGTGTACATGTTTGGAGACAACCTCATGAATCCACGGACCCTGCATATCAGCAGGGGACTGTTCAAACTGATGGAGACTCCGTAATGGTGTGGGGCGTGTAAAGTTGGAGTGATGTGGGACTCATGATGCATCTAGATACACCTCTGATAGGTTACACGCACGTAAGCATCCAATCTGATCACCTGCATCCATTAGTGTTGATTGTGCATTCGACGGATTTGTGCAATTCCAGCTGGAATATGCGACGTCCCACACGTCCAGAATTGCTACAGAGTGGCTCCAAGAACACTGTTCTGAGTTTCAACGCTTCCGCTGGCTAACAGATTCTCTGGAGTTGAGCATATCTGGGATGTCTTGCAATGTGCTGTTCAGAAGAGATCTCCAACCCCTCGTACTCTTGAGGATTTATGGACAGCTCTGCAGGATTCACGGTGTCAGTTCCCTGCAGCACTATTTCAGACATTACTCGAGCCCATGCCACCTAGTCTGGCGGCACTTCTGCGTGCTCGCGGGCCCCCAACGTGATAGCAGGCGGGTGTACCAGTGTCTTTGGCGTTTCAGTGTATAACACAACTTTGGTACTGTCCAAAGATCGTAGCGCCACACGAAATATGGCAACGCACATCGTTTCCACAGACATTAGCTATGTCTCGCTGCAGTCCACAAACGACGAATGGGAGTGACTGAAGAAGAGACTCCCGCTTCTACACACAGCAGTGCCCTCGCACGGAGGTCAACAGAGAGCCGAGTATGGGAGCGCTTTGCCCAAGTTCATGGCCTCAGCAGAAGCAGTCAACAACACCGAGTAGTCTCAGATATAAATGTGCTTTTCTAATGTTGGACGCCGTACTTCAACAGAAGTTTGTTAATTAGTGCATCAGGTGATGCTTTAATAGCGAGTGACTGCTGTAAATTAACAAGCACTCTTGTGGCAAAGAACTGCATCAAGTTAAGTAAATCTTTTTACCATTCATGTAATAAAATGAACTAATATTTCATATTTTGTAGGTCTGATGTGCTATATCCTACAGCAACCAAAGAACCTTCAGCTATGGCCAGACATTGTTAGTTTCTTCTGGTCATAACAATCATCTCTTTAAGGATAAAAACCAAACGAACTGTGTTTTTCCACTAATTTTTGATTTTTACTAAATGACAGCAGAGTCATGTTCACAAAGACTCTGTTGTTGTTGTTGTTGTCGTCTTCTATCTGGGGACTGGTCTGATGCAGCTCTACATGCTAGTCTTATCCAGTGCAAGCTTGTACATCTCTGCGTCTACAACTCTGGTAGCTACAACAACCTACATTAATTTCAACCTGTTTTCTGTATTCACATTTGCTCTCGCTACAAATTATACCCCCACATTTCCCTCCATTACCAAACTGGCTATGCCTTGATGCCTCAGGATGTGTCCTGGCTAACCGATTCCTTCTTATACTCACGTTTTCTTCCAGATCCCATTAGTACCTCCCGTTAACTATTTGATCTACCTATCAAATTTTTAGCACTCTTTTGTAGGAGCATATTTCAGATGTTTCTGTTCTCCTCTCCACTGAATGACTGTGGTCCACATTTAACTTCCATTCAAGGCTACACTCAAGACAAATACCTTCGGTAAATGGCTTCCTGACGCTGAAATTTATATTCAATGATAAATTTCTGTTCTCAGAAATACACCAGGCCATTCACTCCGAAATTGTACTTTGAACAATATCAAGAGCTGCGTACGTGAGACTTGATGGGAAACGCTCACCTAAGCCCCGGCTTTATGTTGATGACCCCATTCGATGCCTGTAGCGTTCGCCAACCGAACCGAAATTGACTGCCACCTGGGTGGAAGTACACGTGACGTCACGCCATTTGGTTCGCTGAAACAGATAATTTTAACCACAAAATATGTTCGAGGTGCACTATTTTTTGAGTAAACCAGAGTTGCTAGCTTCCAAAAGAGAACGCTTCCCTTTACGAAACAACTCTAGTAGTGTGAGAAAGAGCAAATTGGAAACGAAAGAAACGGAGATACGCGAGCAGTGGTCCGCAAAAATGATGGATCGCAGCCGTATGTCTTCTTCCGCCTACTACAAGTCTGATGATGTTAGTATTTGGTACCTACGTTATGATGAAAGGTTTCGGAACAGCCATGGTTTGCTATTGCTGGCTAAGAACTGGCGGTGAAACTTTTTCTCTGGAAGGGGTGGCAGTTTACTGGAAGTGAAATGGCAAGTTGAGTTACAGTTCTGGAGAACAGGTGTGTGGTAAAGGAAATGGGACAATAAAGGTGTTGTTCTCAGAAGTTCGCGTAAGAACGAAACTGCAACTTATGAACCCAAGCAGAGGCTTGTGCAGATCCTATTGAGACATGATCCAAACCCTCCCCACCTACATGAAATAGACAAAGGCAGTCAGACAGATACAGATGTGAAGAGATGGTTCACTAGATCAAAATTGCAATACAGCGACATCTGAACAATTATATTAGGCGCAACAGCGTTGTAGGTATCGATCTTCACTTTGCATTTAGAAATCTTGATAGCTGGGTAGTGGTAAATAGCAATGACAACCAAATTTCTCAACAGGGCACTACTACAGTTCAGTGCACAAAGGAACCTTCGCTCAGCAGTTTCCGTTTCTTACAGACGCCTAGATTTCACAAACTGCGACTGGCCATTCAGAACAAAGAAGCGTGTGATGTTAAGCGTACATGTTGCTCTCATACAGTCGTGGTCAGATACGACTAAGCAAGGTTTACGTGGGTAATCGTCTGACCATTCATCCTAACGTACAGATCTTTCTGCCAACGATTTCTATCCTTCGTCACAACTGAGTCGTCCACATTTACTCGGCGAGGAAGCGATGCATGTGGCCTCCACGGGCTGGATTCAGCCTCAAATAACACACTTATACAGCACCGGAAGACAAAAGTTGACCACTCGGTATGATGTTGCTGTTTGAGCCTTCAGCCTGAAAATTGGTTTGCTGCAGCTCTACAAGTTTCCACATAGCCGCTTAAGCGCTATAATCTACATCCACTTGAAGCTGCTTACTGATGTCATGCATTAGTTTCTCTCTAAAGTTCTTACTCCCCACATTTCCCCTTATTGTCAAGTAAATAACTACTAGTGCCTCAGTATACACTATGTGATCAAAAGTATCCGGACATGTAGCTGAAAATGACTTACAAGTTCGTGGCGCCCTCCATCGGTAATGCTAGAAATCAATATGGTGTTTGCCCACCCTTAGCCTTGCTGACAGCTTCCACTCTCGCAAGCATACGTTCAGTCTGGTGCGGCAAGGTTTCTTGGGAAATTACACTCCATTCTTCACGGAGTGCTGCACTGAGGAGAGGTATCGATGTCAATCGGTGAGGCCTGGTACGAAGTCGGAGTTCCAAAACATACCAAAGGTGTTCTATACTGTTCAGGTGAGGACTCTGTGCAGGCCAGTCCATTACAGGGATGTTATTGTCGTGTAAGCACTCCGCCATAGGCCGTCCATTATGAACAGGTGCTCGATAGTGTCTAAAGATGCAATCTCCTTCCCCTAATTGCTCTTCAACAGTGGCAAGCAAGGAGGTGCTTCAAACATCACTGTAGACCTGTGCTGTGATAGTGCCTCCCAAAACAACAAGGGGTGCAAGCCCCCTCCATGAAAAATACCATAACACCACCGCCTCCGAATTTTACTGTTGGCACTACACACGCTGGCAAATGACGTTTACCGGGCATTCGCCATACCCACAAACTGCCATCGGATCGCCATATTGTGAACCGTGATTTGTCACTCCACACAACGTTTTTCCACTGTTCAATCGTCCAATGTTTACGCTCCTGGCACCAAGCGAGACGTCGTTTGGCTTATACATGCGTGGTTTGTGGCCTATGAGCTGCTCATAAGCCACACCTCACGCCTGCGCTCGACGATAAAATCCAAGTTTTCTCACCTCCCGCCTAACTGTCATAGTACTTGCAGTGGGTCCTGATGCACTTTGGAATTCCTGTGTGATGGTCAGGATAGGTGTCTGCCTATTACACATTACGACCCTCTTCAACCGTCGGCGGTCTCTGTCAGTCAACAGACGAGGTCGGTCTGTACGCTCTGGTGCTGTACTCGTCCCTTCACGTTTGCACTTCACTGTCACATCGGAAACAGTGGACCTAGAGATGTTTAGAAGCATGGAAATCTCGTATGATGTAAGTGACACCTAATCACCTGACAACGTTCGAGGTCCTTGGAGTCTGCCACAACACCGTTCAAGAAATATTATCGAAGATCGGTAAAATACACTTTCTACATCTGGAATTTGTCCTAGAAATTAGACTGAAGGAAGAATAACTCACGTTTATAGTATTTATATAAGGTGCGATCAAAAAGACCCCGTTTGAGGGCGTTGCTGTAGCTTATATGCGATGTAGCGATTCAAATGCGGGTATACAAGCACCGACATTAGAGAATGGGATTAGAATGGCACGTGAACTATGGCGACGTTGATGCGAAATGCGTCCAAACTGGACCAGCGTTCTGCTATTTTTTTCTTAGCTGCCGAAGGAGAAACATCGGTGGACAACAATTGGAGAATAAAGAATGTGTATCGTCGAAAACAATCGTTGTGCAATGGTATGCCACGGGGTGCCACTGCTTCGTGATAACGCACGTCCCCATATCGCAAATCTGACAACACAGTTTCTTTCCTTTTTTTTTGGGGGGGGGGGGGAGGGTCCATTTTTTTGTCCAACCCATGACATATAAGACTTAACATATTTTTTTGGCTCCAACCCAGCTGATGTTTTTGATATTATTTAGAAGTCTTAACAGTTTAGTGAACCATTAAACTTTATTTATTGTATTTTTCACAAGACAAGGTTTTTTTCAGAAATAGTTAGTGTACAATGTGGCCTGAACAACCATTTCCTAAAATAGGCCTATGTAAATCACTTTGAACTTTTCTTGACACATTTTCATTCCCTTTCTCTTCACAATTACTGTTAATATTCTCAGCAGCATAACAAACCAAGTTTTATTTTTGTATATTTTTACACTCTGCAAAATGTACTGAGTCAAAATTTGAGCAGTTTCACTTAATACTTAAAACTTTAACTTGAATTTCCTTCTCCAGACTGAAATATCTTACAGCACTCACAACCAGTTTTACTTCACTTCTGTTTGAGCTATTCATCACTGTTGCTAGATAATTATTGTTTGCCGAAGAACACAACACATTATTAGATATATATGATGAAATAATGTTAACAAAAGCTGCCTCAGTTTTGGTTCTAACACATGAAAATTTTGGGTTAGGCCTACATAAGTTTTTAACACGTTTAGATGAGCCGTCTGGAAACCGAGTTCATATCTAGCATTGTGGTATGAAAATGTAGCCTCTTTATCTTTAAAAAAAAGATCTCTTGTGTTTGGTGAAGTAGTAGCATTAACAGCACAACTGTGTTCATCTGTTTTCACATAATCTTGGATGTTGCCTTTTCCTTTATGTGCAACTGAAAATTCTCCGGTATATATTGTGCAATAGAAACGTTCTCCTTCTCAGTTTAACATTAAACACACTTGTGTTTTGTGCATTGCTAAACCATGAAACAAAACCCGAATGGAGATAAAATGATCAGGAACGTGTACACGAGTTACTTCACCCACGAAAACAACATAAACACATTAGCCCTGTTGACTTCCCAAATAACTAACAATAAATAAAACGTTGTGGCCGAACCGTCAGCGGCCCCTCCCCTTCGACGTCTGCATTTGATCCAAGATCGGGTGAGTGTGACACGGCAGCGAGAGATGTTTAAATCGCAGGGTCGAACATTGTTGTTGTTGTGGTCTTTAGTCCAGAGATTGGTTTGATACAGCTCTCCACGCTACCCTATCCTGTGCAAGCTTCTTCATCTCCCAGTACCTACTGCAACCTACATCCTTCTGAATCTGTTTAGCGTGTTCACCTCTTGGTCTCCCTCTACGACTTTTACCCTCCACGCTGCCCTCCAATACTAAATTAGTGATCCCTTGACGCCTCAGAACATGTCGTACCAACCGATCCCTTCTTCTAGTCAAGTTGTGCTACAAACTCCTCTTCTCCGCAATTCTGTTCAATACCTCCTCATTAGTTATGTGATCTACCCATCTAATCTTCAGCATTCTTCTGTAGCACCACATTTCGAAAGCTTCTATTCTCTTCTTGCCTAAACTCTTTATCTTCCACGTTTCACTTCTATACATGGCTACACTCCATACAAATACTTTCAGAAACGACTTCCTGACACTTAAATCTATACTCGATGTTAACAAATTTCTCTTCTTCAGAAACGCTTTCCTTGCCATTGCAAGTCAACATTTTATATCCTCTCTACATAGCAAAACTCCTTTACTACTTTAAGTGTCTCATTTCCTAAACTAATTCCCTCAGCGTCACCCGAGTTAACTCGACTATATCCCATTATCCTCGTTTCGCTTTTGTTGATGTTCATCTTATATCCTCCATTCGAGACACTGTCCATAACATTCTATTGCTCTTCTAGGTCCTCTGCTGCCTCTGACAGAATTACAATGTCGTCGGCGAACCTCAATGTTTTTATTTCTTCTCCGTGGATTTTAACTCCTACTCCAAATTTTTCTTTTGTTTCCTTTACTGCTTGCTCAATATACAGATTGAACAACGTCGGGTATAGGCTACAACCCTGTCTCACTCCCTTCCCAACCACTGCTTCCATTTCATACCCATCGACTCCTATAACTGCCATCTGGTTTCTGTACAAATTGTAAATAGCCTTTCGCTCCCTGTATTTTACCCCTGCCACCTTCAGAATTTGAAAGAGAGTATTCCAGTCAACATTGCCAAAAGCTTTCTCTAAGTCTACAAACGCTAGAAACGTAGGTTTCCCTTTCCTTAATCTATTTTGTAAGATAAGTCGAAGGATCAGTATTGCCTCACGTGTTCCAACATTTCTACGGAATCCAAACCGATCTTCCGCGATGTCGGCCTCTACCAGTTTATCCATTCATCTGTAATGAATCCGTGTTAGTATTTGTGTCGAACATTCTTGTCTAAAATTAGAAAAATAAAATAAAACTCGTCAATCACAAAATTCTAAAACCGCGAACATTTTTGCAAACCCAGACAGTACCTCGGACAGCACTAACAAACCAGGACTGTCCGGGCTAATCCTGGACGTATGGTAAGCCTACAACAACAACAATGTTGTCTCGCAGTTAAAAACAAGCCTGGCAACTCGTATCATAACATTGTCGCAAGTACAGAGTTGTTAGTAGTCGGTCCGTATTCTGCAACATAGTGTTCCATCCATCGAACGTGTAGTGATCTACTGACCACGTGGATGCCGATGGAAAGCGAAGTTACGATCTCTGGAATAAGACGTGTGGAGGCTTCGACCATAAATATAATAGACTGACCCTCACGTTATTTTCGTGACTCCAACATCTCTGGGCTAAAGTCACGTGAATGTTGGCAAAACGTGGTTGTTTCGTGTTGCGCTTATGGCTGTACTCAACATTTTGTCGGGGGAAATGTCATTACATTTGACGTGTAAGTGTTTCTATGCGTTTATTGAAATCTGCTGACGTGACTTTTATATGTTTTTTTACACTTGAAATAGAGTATCACGTAAATTAAAGTGTTGAAAGTGATGCCTGTAACGTCAGACTCATATTAAATTTAGGAAACTATCTGTGATAATTCGGTTACAGAAGTAAGTATAACTGTTTCTCGTTCCTACTCATAGGTTCTCTAAGGATGAAAACCGAAGGCAGCTTTGGATACAGGCCCTAAAACTGAAAAACTTTAAGCCATCTGCACATACGCGCCTTTTTGTATATACAAGTGAGATTATAATAAGCTAAGAGCACATATAGTCGACACATGAAGATAATTTTTTTCCAAAATCATTTTCTGAAGCTTCAGAGTCTCACCTTCCATCTAAAATATCATTTTTTTTAAAACTGATAGTTTAAACTTTTGTAAAAATAGTAGGAACTGAAACTTTGAAGTGCACCTAAAATTGATACTCTAAAATGGACCTACTCATAAAGTCGACGATTTTGGCACCTACAATTGACATAATTCCCATATCCCATTTTCTATTATAAGTGACTAGAGCTCAAAACGCGGCGAATCCAATGTTTAAAGTTTTGACACGAGCCCACTCTTACTGTTTAAAAGAGTTTTAACAACATTTTCTTTAATTGATAGTTTATAGTAATTTCGTCCCGCTGCCCACCAGAGGGGCGTTCGATGTATTTGTTAGATTTTATAAATGATACTGTGAACATATCCAGGTCAAAAGTAGTTCTAACATAATTTTTCGCAAATAAAAAAGTAATTTTTGTTGGAAGCGTTTGGCATTCAATTGAGAAATGTGGGTAAAATACGGTACAAACATAGGAAGGCAGACCGCTGTTTTTAAATCCCGCGACGTTTTGTCAACAGTCACGTGGTTTATGTTGGAGCCACACCAGCCCTATAGCTTGTGCACAGCAAGGCCAGTCTACTAGTTCAAATGGTTCAAATGGCTCTGAGCACTATGGGACTCAACTGCAGAGGTCATAACTCCCCTAGAACTTAGAACTACTTAAACCTAACTAACCTAAGGACATCACACACATCCATGCCCGAGGCAGGATTCGAACCTGCGACCGTAGCAGTCGCGCGGCTCCGGACTGAGCGCCTAGAACCGCTAGACCACCGCGGCCGGCGCCAGTGTACTAGTATCTGTGGTCGAAGTGTGGAGGAGACTACGGACGACGTTTTCCTCGGAGCAGCGCCGTGAATGGCCCACATCCGAGACGGAACTGTACGGCGCGGACCACGCAGCGGCGGCAGATGCGACAACAAACAGCGGCGAGGGCGGCCGGCGACAGATTTGCGCGTTTTTTCGCCATTGACGTCCGCGGCCGCGGCTCGGCCACAGCGCGCCGCTTGCAGGCGTTTGCTTTCCGGCCGGCCGGCTGTCAGCGAGGCACGACCTACGTCACTGGTGTGACGCCACGCGCGGCAAGTTCACGGCCCCACGCCACATGTCGCTCGCGGACTGCTTGCTGCCTGGCTGCAGTGGCCGGTGCGGTATTCGGAGCGGCCGACCATCACTGTTGTGTGCATACAAAAGATGGCAGCGCCTGACCGAGGCAACACGGATTCTTACATCTTCAACTACACTACTGGCCATTAAAATAGCTACACAAACAAGAAATGCAGATGATAAACGGGTATTCACTGGACAAATATATTATACTAGAACTGACATGTGATTACATTTTCATGCAGTTTGAGTGCATAGATCCTGAGAAATCAGTACCCAGAACGACCACCTCTGGCCGTAATAACGGCCTTGATACGCCTGGGCATTGAGTCAAGCAGAGCTTGGATGGCGTGTACAGGTACAGCTGCCCATGCAGCTTCAACACGATACCACAGTTCATCAAGAGTAGTGACTGGCGTATTGTGATGATGAGCCAGTTGATCGGCCACTATTGACTAGACGTTTTGAATTGGCGAGAGATCTGGAGAATGTGCTGGCCAGGGCAGCAGTGGAACATTTTCCGTATCCAGAAAGGCCCGTACAGGACCTGCTACATGCGGTCGTACATTACCCAGCTGAAATGTAGGGTTTCGTAGAGATCGAATGAAGGGTAGAGCCACGGGTCGTAACACATCTGAAATGTAACGTCCACTGTTCAAAGTGCCGTCATTGCGAACAAGAGGTGACCGAGACGTGTAGCCAATAGCACCCCATACCATCACGCCGTGTGATACGCGATGACGAATATACGCTTCCAATGTGCGTTCACCGCGATGTCGCCAAATACGGATGCGACCATCACGATGCTGTAAACAGAACCTGGATTCATACGAAAAAATTACGTTTTGTCATTCGTGTACCCAGGTTCGTCGTTGAGTACACCATCGCAGGCGGTCCTGTCTGTGATGCAGTGTCATGGGTAACCGCAGCCATGGTCTCCGAGCTGATAGTCCATGTTGCTGCAAACGTCGTCGAACGGTTCGTGCAGATGGTTGTTGTCTTGCAAACGTCCCCATCTGTTGACTCAGGGATCGAGACGTGGTTGCACGATCCGTTACAGCCATGCGGACAAGATGCCTGTCATCTCGACTGCTAGGGATCCAGCACGGCGTTCCGTATTACCCTCCTGAACCCACCGATTCCATATTCTGCTAACAACGCGAGCAGCAATGTCGTGATACGATAAACCGCAATCGCGATAGGCTACATTTCGACCTTTATCAAAGTCGGAAACGTGATGGTACGCATTTCTCCTCCTTACACGAGGCATCACAACAACGTTTCACCAGGCAACGCCGGTCAACTGCTGTTTGTGTATGAGAAATCGGCTGGAAACTTTCCTCATGTCGGCACGTTGTAGGTGTCGCCACCGGCGTCAGCCTTGTGTGAATGCTCTGAAAAGCTAATCATTTGCATATCACAGCATCTTCTTCCTGCCGGTCATCTACGTGGTGTAGCAATTTTAATGGCCAGTAGTGTACATCTACAGCATGTAGATGTAGAACACCAGTCTGAAGGCCGTGATTACACCCGAGCGAACACAAGCATTATCGACAAAGAATTGTCCCTGGTGTAAACGGTTGCCGAGCAGGTGCGAACAGCGTTCGGTCTTTTTCGGTTTCCATTCGCTCGTGCTCGCTTGATTTCCGCCGGTTATGTGTCCTTCAGCGAACCGCCAAAGTAAGTTCCCGTCCTCTCCACTTCGGCGATAGCAGCAGAGGGAGCAGTAGTCAGCTGTTTCTTTCGTGAGTCCTACTTTTGTTGTTGACATGGGTTGCATGAACAATAGACTGATGTGGAGAGACTGTGAGGCTGCTGATAGGAAAATACAAGTACCATAGGTGCTTGTCGGACCAATGAAATCCATGGTGAACATGTCGAAGATAAAGAAATGTAATAAATTAGTAGAACATTACGGAAGCATTCGAAGCTGAAACTAGGAACGTGAGGAAGATGGTAAATTCGTTAGATACTTTCATCAGGCGGGAAAAAAGAGAGTAAGCAAAATCTTCCTGTTATTCTTTAAAAAAAGGACAGCACAATAAATTTCAGTGGAAGTGAACAAGTACAACTATGAACTCATTATTGGGATTGAAATTAAAAATATACGAACGACTTGATCACTCTCGTTGATTACGTTCGCAGTAGCTGTAATTACGTGGCTGATGTTTGTTATTTTTAAGGTTTTTCATGTAATAACCCAATAATTAACAATCTTTCTCCCGACATCAGCCTGTCTGCGCTCTAATAAACTACAGTGCATCTTTTATCAAGTAAAAGTTTTTTCTTATTCCAGTCTTTGATCACAATATCAATTCTTTAGACAATAACCGGTTTCAGTCCGTAATGACCATCCTCAGATCTTTTTTACACCATGTCCTAAGGTGATAAGGCCAAAATGGCCTTGTAAAAACATATAAATACAATCAGCACAGCATCGTCACGTAGATCTAAAATAAGGTGTACAACAGGCCACATCGTCCACACAGTCATTATTGCAACTGGCTTTTTTTATCAAGTAGCCTGTTTGATACGTTTTATGGATATTTCACCGTTAATTAAGCAGATATTATAGACATTATCTTTCTTATGTGTACTTTAATTAAATCCTTGAAGTACCTTCGATATATCAGTCGAGATACCAGGAACTACGAGAGATACACCAGGTACTGAAATGCGACACAGTTTCCATTATGATTGGTTTCAGTTGTTAATAAGCAGAGTGTAAATGCTAGCTTTTCATGTTATATCGCTCGCCGGCAATTACAGTTCTGGTTTTAAATTATTTCCTCTACTGTAATGAGATGCAAGTAAAAAGAGCCAACTCTCAAATGTGCGAAGTTTTGGAACAATGTTAAGGAACACTATAGCTGCAATTCATTGTTGAATGAATTGACTCCACACGTTTCGCAGTTACGTGCAAATTCAGACCCTAAATTGTTCACCGTAAAATAGTCGTCTGAGTACCGAAGTTTTGCACATTGGCTGTAACTAATATTGTATTGGGTGAAAGCTGTGTGACGATTATTAGCGAGGAAAAGCAATCCCGCAGGGTTCATAAGTTAGTAAGTTTGGCTCGCTGATTACTTGTTGTCCCACGAGTTCTTCCGTCCACTCCAGTGCAATTACTGATACACAGCCACACGTGATCGTTGTGGACACTAGGGAACTGTCTGCGACGGCACGTTCACTGGTGTTCGCTTTCATTCGCTCCAGCGTAAACGAGGCTTAACGAGTTGATGGGCTCAAGCGAGGCGTAAAGCTTTGTGTCGTGCTGTCATCAAGGGTACACGAGTGGGCCTTCGGCTCCGAAAGCTCATATCGATGATGTTTCGTCGAATGGTTCGCACGCTGACACTTGCTGATGGTTCAAATGGTTCAAATGGCTCTGAGCACTATGGGACTTAACATCTGTGGTCATCAGTCACCTAGAACTTAGAACTACTTAAACCTAACTAACCTAAGGACATCACACACATTCATGCCCAAGGCAGGATTCGAACCTGCGACCGTAGCGGGCGCGGGGTTCCAGACTGAGCGCCTAGAACCGCGAGACCACCGCGGTCGGCACTTGCTGATGACCTAGCATTGAAATCTGAAGCAATTTTGGGAGAAGAGTTGCACTTCTCTCACGTTGAACGATTCTCTTCAGTCGTCATTGACCCCGTTCTTGCAGGGGAGAGCCACCTGCGAAACGACACGTCGTATACCAGCTGTTATGTTAACAATGGTCAGCCTTCTAAATCGGCATGACTACCACCAAATTATCAATCAGGATGAGTGGGCATACGCAGAGGGTACACAGGGTGAAAAGTATTTAAACCGACAAACTCTGGGAGGTTGTAGGGGTCATCAAAACAAGTATTTTTCCCTAATGTCATTTTTACCTATGAGGATTATTCAAACCGGTGTAGGCCGTATTACGCTCTTCAGTTGTCAGAGGTCGTATTACGATCCTCAGTTGTTAGAGGGCGTATTACGCTCTTCAGTTGTAGGCAACTTCTGTCCACCAGTGTAGTAGTGCATTATCTCTGTTTACTAATGGAGCGGTACACTTGGAGTGAGTACACTGATATGGTTGGTGCGTGCTACGTAGCGCACCACAACGAACGAGCTGTACAGCGGGTTTATCAACAACAATATCCTAATCGCCATATCCCGGGGATCCTTCAATCAGCACTCGTGCAATTGCACGTAACATGGGGACGAATCAGACGTATGTAAGAACAGTCCTTCGAGAGCAGTTGTTACGTCCATTTCACTTACAGCGTGTCCACAACCTGAAACCAGTTGATTATCCACCCAGTGCAAAGTTTTCGCAGTGGTACCTGGAACAGTGTGAAATGCATCCTACATTTCCATCCTCTGTGTTGTTTACCGATGAAGCAACGTTCGGGCGTGATGGAGTCTTCAACATGCACAATTCGCATGTTTGGAGTGAGGATAAACCACATGCCACAGTTAGTAGCGCTCCTCAAGTGCGGTTCTTCGTTAATGTGTGGGTCGGTGTCGTTGGGGACTGTTCAATTGGGCCATATCTGCCACCTAGGCCATTAAATTGCAGGAACTATTACAATATTCTCTCCAGAGCGTTGCCAGAATTACTGGAAGACGTCCCGCTCCCTACAAGACAACGCATGTGGTTCCAGCATGTCGGGGCGCCGGCAAATTTCAGTCGTCGTGTGCGTCGATTCCTGGACCGACGGTTACCAGAAACGTGGAGTGGCAGAGGTGGTCCTGTACCATGACCTGCTAGATCCTCAGATATGTCCCCTCTGGACTTTTTTTTGTGGGGAGAGACGCGCAACCTTGTTTATGCAACTCCTGTATCATCAGAAGAGGATCTGGTTGCCCCGATAATAGCAGCAGCATGAAAAATTCAGGATACTTCTGGGGTTTCTGCCCGTGTCAGATAGAACATGATCCGACAGGTAATCTTTGTTTACATGTCAATGGAGGCATTTTTCAAAATCTACTGTAACTGAAATTGTTAATGTGTTGTCTCTTGGTCATAAAAAAATGGAAAAGTGTTTGTTGGTTTAATTAATTTGCCGCCAGAGAAATCTTCCTCTACCGGTTTAAATACTCCTCATAGGAAAAAATGCCATTAGTGAAAAATATTTGTTTTGATGTCCCCTACAACCTCCCAGAGTTTGTCGGTTTAAATACTTTTCACCCCTGTATACTGACAACTCACAATATCCTGCTGCAGAACATGCTCTACAACGTGACAATCGTGACCTCGGCGCCTGTTTCACCACACGCGCCATCTGGATTCTTTCCCCAGACACCAGTTTCTCATTACTCCGTAGGTGGGAACTAACGCTACAACATGTCCTTGGTTATCGCCACTCATCTGGCCTTAATTTCTTACGTCTCAGCTCTTCTTCACTGTACCTACTCTTTGATTCACTCCATTTTAATATCCTAGATCTTTCATTGTCTTTCCCGTCTATCTTTTACCGCCCACTCCCACCTCTGTGCCGGCCGCTGTGGCCGAGCGGTTATAGGAGCCTCAGTCCGGAACCGCGCGTGACTTTCTGAAAGGATTTGTCACTAGTTATCAGTCGTGGGCGTACCACTACAAGCCCGAAACCAAGCACGTCTGAATGCAGAGAAAACATGTTGGTTTTCGAGTACGAAAAAAATTCAAAGTGACTCAGTTTTCTAGGAAATTGCTTTTGACAGTGTTCTGGGATATGCATGGTATGTTAATGGTGGTTTTAGCTGTGCATGGGACCGCTGTGAATACTGCAGTCTTCATTAAAACTCTGGTTGAGTTGCGCGTTGCCTTTCGCAAAAAACGCCACAATATTAATGCCGACGGTGTCCATCTCCATCATGACGATCCTTGTCCCCGTGTTGCTGCTCCTGTTCGTCAGAAAATAGCCAAGTTTGGATAGGAGGTGTTCCAGCATCCACCAAACAGTCTGGTCCTTGCACCATCGTACTTCCATCTATTTGGTCCTATGAAGAAATTCCTGGTCGGATAACGGTTTGCGATAGAAGCGGAAGTGAAACCAGCAGTCTCCAAAGGGCTATACTCCAACCAAACGGCTTTCTACGAACAGGGCGTACTGAAACTGGTACCACCATGGGAGAAATGTGTTGAGAACGTTGGTGACTATGTAAAAAAATAGGTAAAAGATGTAAGTTCACTTGTGATTTTTTTTTGTTTTGTTACTTGTTAAAGATTTTTGGTTATAAAACTATCGTGCCTTACTTTCCGATTTTACCTCGTAACGAAGTTACAATAAAGGCAGTCATGCTAATTTATGTTTTTCTGGTAGCTAAACAACATCAGATTGTTAATTTTTTATTTTGCTTCCAGACGGAAACTTATTTGCGGTGGTCAAGATAAACTGGAGACGTTCAATTGTGAACAGTAATGATCCTATAGCACTGTGCTGAGTTACGTCCACTTTTACTTTTTCTTCTGGAGGTTTCTCTCTGGGTATCGTCCAGAGATCGCGGTGCCGCACCAGAGTCGGAAAAGCGAAACGGTACAACAGACATTAGCGAGGGCTCGATGCACTCCGCAGCAACCAATGGGAGACCCTCCAGAAGACACGCCCTTCATCTCAGCATAGCAACGCCCTCACATTGTACTCAACATAGTGTCGAGCCTGCAACTGCTCAGCCCAGTTCGCGATATAGTCTTGAGGAGTCAGCATCATAGTGTAGGTCCAACAAGTTCTTGAAGTTTCTGATGAATTTGTGCTTTAGTGAAGGTTGAACATTATACCTCAAGGAACAGTTCGTTAATTAGAGTATAAAGTAGTGAAGCCAATGACTGTTGTAAGTTATCGACCAATCCTGTGACAAAGTACTGTGTCGAAGTTAAGTAAATTATTTATTCATTATCGTACAGAATGAACAAATATTTCATGAGTCACAGTTCCGATGTGCCATCTCACAGAGCAATGAAGGAACCCAAAGCTATCGCCGCATAATTGTTTCTTCTGGTCACAACATTCTCGGTTAAGGATGAAATGTTGTGATTCATCTTCTAGAAACTCTGCAATCCGGACACTTGTCCGACATTCCATAAGCTTCTATTTTATTCATTAGGCGAAGGTCGGAACTGTATCGATTGTCATCCGGAAGTCAACATGGCATAAAATTGGCGCCGGTAAATACTGCCTTCTTTGTCTCGTGGGCGAAAAGAGCGAGTTAGGTTGTAAGTAGGCTGTTTAGGTTTTTATGTTGGTAACGCCACGTAGCGCTCTGTATGAAAATCACTGACTGTGCTGAGTGTGGTCTGTGGCTGGTTGGACTCACTGTTGGAATGTTCGCTTGTGTAGTGTTGGGCAGTTGGATGTGAACAGCTCGTAGCGTTGCGCAGTTGGAAGTGAGCCGCTAGCAGTGGTGGATTTGGAGAGAGAGATGCCAGAGTTTTCAGAGGTTGCTATAAGCAGACGATCTAGACGTGTGTCCGGCGGAAAAAGGAAATTTGTAAAGATAGATGTCATGAATTGATAGATTTATGTATGATGCCTTTTGAACACTATTAAGGTAAATACATTATTTGTTCTCTATCAAAATCGTTCATTTGCTAACTGTGCCTAACAGTAGTCACATATGGCGACCTTGTCAGGATTGTGTAACGTTACCTTAAAAAAATTTAAAAATGACAGTGCTGGAAAACCTCTTACATTATTTCATTTTCAAACTGAACGTACTCAGACATTTCTGTCTTTACTTATTCTCATCATCACTAAACTGACACACAATATTTTTAGCGCAATGCAGTCATAAGTCTGACTTTCAATAATCCCTACAAAAGAATGGCCCTGACTAACAATAACCAATACCTCTCATTAATCACATACCTCACAAAAATCTTCGTTACTCGAACAACTGCAATACAGCGAGCGCCACTACTGCCAGCTAAATAAAAGATTCAAACTACTGAAGACACATAGTACTAGTAGGCAGAAAGATTTTGATAGAGAACAAACAACGTATTTACCTTAACAGTGTTTAAAAGTCAATATATATATATCAGTTCATGACCTCCATGTTTACAAATTTCCTTTTTCTGATGGAGACACATCCAGATCGTCTGCTTATAGTAACCTTTCAAAACTCTGGCATCTCTCTATCCACATCCACCACTGCTGGCGGCTCACCTCCAACTGCGCAACGCTACGCGCTGTTCACATCCAACTGCCCAACACTACACAAGCGAATATTCCAACTGTTGTGTCTAGACCATACAGCCCAGACACAATGCTGTAGCCGATAGGGCACGCAAGGCTAACGCAGACGGGCGTGAAGTCTGGAACATGAGACTTATAAATGCACTAAAGAAAAATACGTACCTTTGTAATACTTAACTTTATTCTCTTGTTGGAATACATCTCTCCTGCATACTCGTAAGCTATTGGCACTGATACAAATGGCGCCTTGCTAGGTGGTCGCCATTTAACTTAGCAGAGGGCTATTCTACTGTCTATCTCTCGGCAAATGAGAGCAAGGCTTAGCACGTCCAATCGCTAGCTATGTTGTCCGTACAACTGGGGACGAGGTCTCCTCAGTCTCTCGAGACCTGCCTTGTGGTGGCGCTAGGTTTGCGATCCCACAGTGGCGACACGCGGGTCCGACATGTACTACAGGACCGCGGCCGATTTAAGTTACCACCTAGCAAGTGTGGTGTCTAGCGGTGACACCACACCAACAATGAGTCCAATCAGCCACAGACCGCACACAGCACAGTTAGTGATTTTCATACAGAGCGCTACGTGGCGTTACCAACATAAAAACCTAAACAGCCTACTTACAAGGTTAGGCACGATCACTGTTAGTGGAATACAGGTTGAATAAAAAACGTGTTCGGACACAAGCTGGCACAGTTGTTGATATTTTACAGTCTTTGAAATTCATCGCCTGATATCTCGTTAAAGGAGTTTTTAATCAGCAGCTGAGGCGACGAATAACATTTAGGAGAGGCGTTCAGTAGGCAATGTAATACATTTTTCTCTCGGCTAGTTTCGGTTGACAAATGCCGTTGTTGTGGGACATGGCGGAACATTCCCGCTTCATGCCTTATAGTTTCATGAAGTTCCGATCGATGGTACGCTATAGGCAGCCGTCACAATTGCGTCTGTAATGGACATGCGTTCCAAGCAGAGAGCTGTCATTGAGTTTCTTTTGGCGGAAAACCAGAACGTCGCAGATATTCATAGGCGCTTACAGAATGCCTACGGAAACCTGCCACTGGGCGAAAGCACGTTGAGTCGTTGAGCAAGACGTCAGTCGTCATCGCAACAATGTAGCGCAAACGCGTCCTGTCTACGTACGGACACTCTCATTCGAGGTGATCGACGGACACAATAAAACACCTCGCTGTTCAACTAAACATGTCTGTTTGTAGTGTTGCCACGCCCTCCACCAGTTGCGTGCCCGCTGGGTTCTTCGCTGCCTAACCGAAGACCATTAAGAACAATGAAGAACCATCTGTGCGGCGGTTCTGGCGCGCTACGAGGCTGACCGTGACACAATAAAACACCTCGCTGTTCAACTAAACATGTCTGTTTGTAGTGTTGCCACGCCCTCCACCAGTTGCGTGCCCGCTGGGTTCTTCGCTGCCTAACCGAAGACCATTAAGAACAATGAAGAACCATCTGTGCGGCGGTTCTGGCGCGCTACGAGGCTGACCGTGACACAATAAAACACCTCGCTGTTCAACTAAACATGTCTGTTTGTAGTGTTGCCACGCCCTCCACCAGTTGCGTGCCCGCTGGGTTCTTCGCTGCCTAACCGAAGACCATTAAGAACAATGAAGAACCATCTGTGCGGCGGTTCTTGTGCGCTACGAGGCTGACCGTGACACAATAAAACACCTCGCTGTTCAACTAAACATGTCTGTTTGTAGTGTTGCCACGCCCTCCACCAGTTGCGTGCCCGCTGGGTTCTTCGCTGCCTAACCGAAGACCATTAAGAACAATGAAGAACCATCTGTGCGGCGGTTCTTGCGCGCTACGAGGCTGACTGTGACACAATAAAACACCTCGCTGTTCAGCTAAACATGTCTGTTTGTAGTGTTGCCACGCCCTCCACCAGTTGCGTGCCCGCTGGGTTCTTCGCTGCCTAACCGAAGACCATTAAGAACAATGAAGAACCATCTGTGCGGCGGTTCTTGCGCGCTACGAGGCTGACCGTGACACAATAAAACACCTCGCTGTTCAACTAAACATGTCTGTTTGTAGTGTTGCCACGCCCTCCACCAGTTGCGTGCCCGCTGGGTTCTTCGCTGCCTAACCGAAGACCATTAAGAACAATGAAGAACCATCTGTGCGGCGGTTCTGGCGCGCTACGAGGCTGACCGTGACACAATAAAACACCTCGCTGTTCAACTAAACATGTCTGTTTGTAGTGTTGCCACGCCCTCCACCAGTTGCGTGCCCGATGAGTTCTTCGCTGCCTAACCGAAGACCATTAAGAACAATGAAGAACCATCTGTGCGGCGGTTCTTGTGCGCTACGAGGCTGACCGTGACACAATAAAACACCTCGCTGTTCAACTAAACATGTCTGTTTGTAGTGTTGCCACGCCCTCCACCAGTTGCGTGCCCGCTGGGTTCTTCGCTGCCTAACCGAAGACCATTAAGAACAATGAAGAACCATCTGTGCGGCGGTTCTTGCGCGCTACGAGGCTGACTGTGACACAATAAAACACCTCGCTGTTCAACTAAACATGTCTGTTTGTAGTGTTGCCACGCCCTCCACCAGTTGCGTGCCCGCTGGGTTCTTCGCTGCCTAACCGAAGACCATTAAGAACAATGAAGAACCATCTGTGTGGCGGTTCTTGCGCGCTACGAGGCTGACTGTGACACAATAAAACACCTCGCTGTTCAACTAAACATGTCTGTTTGTAGTGTTGCCACGCCCTCCACCAGTTGCGTGCCCGATGGGTTCTTCGCTGCCTAACCGAAGACCATTAAGAACAATGAAGAACCATCTGTGCGGCGGTTCTTGCGCGCTACGAGGCTGACCGTGACACAATAAAACACCTCGCTGTTCAACTAAACATGTCTGTTTGTAGTGTTGCCACGCCCTCCACCAGTTGCGTGCCCGCTGGGTTCTTCGCTGCCTAACCGAAGACCATTAAGAACAATGAAGAACCATCTGTGCGGCGGTTCTTGCGCGCTACGAGGCTGACTGTGACACAATAAAACACCTCGCTGTTCAACTAAACATGTCTGTTTGTAGTGTTGCCACGCCCTCCACCAGTTGCGTGCCCGCTGGGTTCTTCGCTGCCTAACCGAAGACCATTAAGAACAATGAAGAACCATCTGTGTGGCGGTTCTTGCGCGCTACGAGGCTGACCGTGACACAATAAAACACCTCGCTGTTCAACTAAACATGTCTGTTTGTAGTGTTGCCACGCCCTCCACCAGTTGCGTGCCCGCTGGGTTCTTCGCTGCCTAACCGAAGACCATTAAGAACAATGAAGAACCATCTGTGCGGCGGTTCTTGCGCGCTACGAGGCTGACCGTGACACAATAAAACACCTCGCTGTTCAACTAAACATGTCTGTTTGTAGTGTTGCCACGCCCTCCACCAGTTGCGTGCCCGCTGGTTTCTTCGCTGCCTAACCGGAGACCATTAAGAACAATGAAGAACCATCTGTGCGGCGGTTCTGGCGCGCTACGAGGCTGACCGTGACACAATAAAACACCTCGCTGTTCAACTAAACATGTCTGTTTGTAGTGTTGCCACGCCCTCCACCAGTTGCGTGTCCGCTGGGTTCTTCGCTGCCTAACCGAAGACCATTAAGAACAATGAAGAACCATCTGTGCGGCGGTTCTTGCGCGCTACGAGGCTGACCGTGACACAATAAAACACCTCGCTGTTCAACTAAACATGTCTGTTTGTAGTGTTGCCACGCCCTCCACCAGTTGCGTGCCCGCTGGGTTCTTCGCTGCCTAACCGAAGACCATTAAGAACAATGAAGAACCATCTGTGCGGCGGTTCTGGCGCGCTACGAGGCTGACCGTGACACAATAAAACACCTCGCTGTTCAACTAAACATGTCTGTTTGTAGTGTTGCCACGCCCTCCACCAGTTGCGTGCCCGCTGGGTTCTTCGCTGCCTAACCGAAGACCATTAAGAACAATGAAGAACCATCTGTGCGGCGGTTCTGGCGCGCTACGAGGCTGACCGTGACACAATAAAACACCTCGCTGTTCAACTAAACATGTCTGTTTGTAGTGTTGCCACGCCCTCCACCAGTTGCGTGCCCGCTGGGTTCTTCGCTGCCTAACCGAAGACCATTAAGAACAATGAAGAACCATCTGTGCGGCGGTTCTGGCGCGCTACGAGGCTGACCGTGACAATTTTTGAGGCAGCATGATGTTGGCTCCGAATTCGACCGCTAGAGTGGTAACATGCGCGTATACAAGCTCTCCCAGTAAGGCGGCGTAGGGCCGTCACATTGAAAGGAAGCTATGTTGAAAGATAGAGATTTGTACCGAGAAGAGCAGAGATAATACGGTGTACAGTAATCCTGACTAAAACTAACCTGCTCTGAGAAAAAAAAAAAGTTATTACCTAATGGCTTGGCTCTGAGCACTATGAGACTTGGAACATCTGAAGTCATCAGTCTCCTAGAACTTAAAACTACTTACACCTAACTAACCTAGGGACATCACACACTTCCACGCCCGAGGCGGGATTCGGACCTGCGACCTTAGCTGTCGCGCGGTTACGGACTGAAGCGCCTAGAACCGCTCGGCCACAGCGGCCGGCTGCATTACCTAATGTACGACCTTGGTACGTTAAAGACAAACGTCTGTTTGCTAAGATAGCTCAACAACTGCCACTTCTTTCTCAGGAGATTCTATTTAAAGATAAGGCACTCTCTGCAATAACTATGAGTCAAAAGCAATTTTCACTAATATTACACTACTGGCCATTAAAATTGCTACACCAAGAAGAAATGCACATGATAAACGGGCATTCATTGGACAAATATATTATACTAGAACTGACATGTCATTACATTTTCACGCAATTTGGGTGCATAGATCCTGAGAAATCGGTACCCAGAACAACCACCTTTGGCCGTAATAACGGCCTTGATACGCCTGGGCATTGAGTCAAACACAGCTTGGATGGCGTGTAAAGGTACAGCTGGCCATGCAGCTTCAACACGATACCACAGTTCATCAAGACTGGCGTATTGTGACGAGCCAGTTGCTCGGCCACCATTGACCAGACGTTTTCAATTGGTGAGACATCTGGAGAATGTGGAACATTTTCTGTATCCAGAAAGGCCCGTACAGGACCTGCTACATGCGGTCGTTCATTATCCTACTGAAATGTAGGGTTTCGCAGGGATCGAATGAAGGGTAGAGGCACGGGTCGTAACACATCTGAAATGTAACGTCCACTGTTCAAAGTGCCGTCAATGCGAAAAAGAGGTGACCGAGACGTGTAGCCAATGGCACACCATACCATCACGCCGGGTGATACGCCAGTATGACGATGACGAATACACGCTTCCAATGGGCGTTCACCGCGATGTCGCCAAACACGGATGCGACCATCATGATGCTGTAAACAGAACCTGGATTCATCCGAAAAAATGACGTTTTGCCATTCGTGCACCCAGGTTCGTCGTTGAGTAAACCATCGCAGGGGCTCCTGTGTGTGATGCAGCGTCAAGGTTAACCGCAGCCATGGTCTCCAAGCTGATAGTCGAACTGTTCGTGCAGACGGTTGTTGTCTTGCAAACGTCCCCATCCGTTGACTCAGGGATCGAGACGTGGCTGCACGATCCGTTACAGCCATGTGGATAAGATACCTGGAATCTCGACTGCTAGTGATACGGGGCCGTTGGGATCCAGCACGGCGTTCCGTATCACCCTCCTGAACCCACCGATTCCATATTCTGCTAACAGTCGTCGGACCTTGACCAACGTGAGCAGCAATGTCGCGATACGATAAACTGCAATCGGGAAAGGCTACAATCCGACCTTTATCAAAGTCGGAAATGTGTTTCTCCTCCTTACACGAGGCATCACAACAACGTTTCACCATGCAACGTCGGTAAACTCCTGTTTGTGTGTGAGAAATCGATTGGAAGCTTTCCTCATGTCAGCACGTTATAGGTGTTGCCTCCGGAGCTAACCTTCTGTCAATTCTCCGAAATGCTAATCATTTGCATGTCACAGCATCATCTTCCTGTCGGTTAAATTTCGCGTCTGTAGCACGTCATCTTCGTGTTGTAGCAATTTTAGTGGCCAGTAGTGTATTTTTGAGTGTAGACTAGATTCAAACATAAGTTAACACCGTACCATTCTAAAATTTTCCTGTTCTCCATGGAGTAAACTCATCCCATCAGGCCTTCGTCGGAAACAGTTAGTTTCGAAATTTACCCGTGTAAATTATATACCTTTCACTGCGGATCCACATTATTGATATTATCGATTTGTTACCAGCTAAAAAAGTTTTGAGGCTCTCGTGGACACTTGTTGACGGACTGCCTGTTGGTTGTTGCCTCAGTATCTTCGATCGACGTTTATTTACTGATTGTCCTGATATTTAAAGTTTCGCCCTTCATTGCTGATGACGGACCGGAGTCTAGGCCGTGGCGGAAGATTATATCACGTACCCGACACGCCACTCCTGCAGGCAAAACGTCGGAAAAATCATTAAACAAACTTCGGCCGAAGATCACGAGACAACAGCCAACATGGAGTTGTTAAAAACTGTTGAAAATTAGACCAATTACTCGTCCGCTCTAAGCTTCGATAATAAAGCTGTACGGACTTAAAAAGGGTAGACCCATTAGCTCTCATTTCTTTCTGTGGTGATCTATACGTATAAGAGGGTGCAAGAGAATCCGCTAGCTGTTAATGAAGCAATAACGCCGCTGCCGACTGGCATGACACACGGGTTGCTGGTGGTTACGGAGCAGCAATAAAACGTCGCCGCGGAAGATTGCACCGTGCACGCATTTGGCACTTACAGACGGGTATGCAACTTTCAGAGGTGGTAGCGTGGATGAAAACAAGAAAAAAATGCATAGTAGCCATGGCTTCTAAAATGCCGAACCTAAGAGCTATAACCACGTTTTCAATAGTGGAGATGTGTTTCACAGTAGCAAAGATCAACAAGTGCTCATACCTGCACAGGTATGCACGTTAGACGCCATGTTTATTAGAGATTTTTTCTTGTTTTCGTCCATGCTGCCACCTCTGGAAGTTGCATACCCTACATTCCTACCAACAACAGTACCGGCACATACACTGAAAAGCCAAAGAAACTGGTACACCTGCCTAATATCGTGAAGGTCCCCCGGGAGCACGCAGAAGTGCCGCAGCACGACGTGGCATGGAGTTGACTAAAGTGTGAAATAGTGCTGGGGGGGAATTGACACCATGAAACTTCCAGGGCTCTCCATAAATCCATAACAGTACGAGGAGATGGAGATCTCTTATAAACAGCACATTGCAAGGCATCCCAGATATGCTCAATAATGTTCATATCTGGGGAGTTTGGTGACCAGCGGAAGTGTTTAATATCAGACGAGTATTCGTAGAGCCACTCTCTAGCTATTCTGGACGTGTGGGATGTCACATTTTCCTGCTGGAATTGCCCAAGTCCGTTGGAATGCACAATGGACATGAATGGAGGCAGTTGATCAGACTGCATGCTTACGTACCTCTCACCTGTCAGAGTCGTATCTAGACGTATCAGGAGTCCCAATCGCTCCAACTGCACACGCCCCACACCATTACAAAGCCTCCAACAGCTTGAAAAGTCCCCAGCTGACATGAATGGGCAATGGATTCATCAGGTTGTCTCCATACCTGTACACGTCCATCCTCTCGATACAATTTAAAATGAGACTCGTCCCACCATGCAACACGTTTCCAGTCATCAACAGTCCAATGTCGGTGCTGACGGGCCCAGACGAGGTGTAAAGCTTTGTGTCGTGGAGTTATCAAGGGTATTCAACTGGACTATCGGCTCCGAAAGCCCATATTGATTATGTTTCGTTGAATGGTTCGCACGCTGACACTTGTGATGACCCAGCATTGAAATCTGCAGCAGTTTGCAGAAGGATTGCACTTATGTTTCGTTGAACGATTCTCTTCAGTAGTTGTTGGTCCCGTTCTTGCAGGATCTTATCCGGCCGCAGCGTTGTCGGAGATTGGATGTTTTACTGGATCCCTGATATTCACGGCACACTCGTGTAATATTCGTACGGAAAAATCCCCTGTTCATCGCTGCCTCGGAGATGCAGTGTCCCATCTCTGGCGCATCGACTGTAACACCAGTAAACGCAGGATACATTTCAGTTATCGACTCCAGTTTACATTCTCCTTAGGACAGTGGTTATGGTACGCCCCTTCCTAGGCACTCAATAAACTACATTTGCTTGTAGATGGTACCATCCTGACTGCTCATTTTCCTATCATGTAAATCAGGAAGGTAATTTACAATCTCCAAACATTAAACACCGACGAGCCAAAATATTATAACCACTGCCCACCGCATTACTGAATCCCGTCTGGCGGGTTGCGGGCTCGTGGTTTGATAAGGAAAGTATACAGGAGCGGTTCACAATTCATGTTACACATTTCTAGGGGCTGTAGAGGGTACGTAGTAGATCAAGTTTTACACAGGAACTCATGTCCGGAGTCTCACTCACAATCACTGCTCAGCTACACAGGGTGATCTTTTCTACTGCCACCCTAAGCAGACGTTCCTAGAAACTAGGCCACTTTTTTAATCAAATCCTGACAGAATACTACGTACTCGACAGATTACCATGCATAGTTGGTCCTAACTGCCTGCTACCTACCATCAGAGGTTTCACATACTCTCAAGGCGTTCTCCTTCATACGAAGGAACGTTCTGTCTCTCTCTCGACTAGGAAGCATTCGGCAAATAGTTATTCAGATTTTTGCACTTCATAATTATTAACTTAAACATTAGACATTCTATAACACTTATATCTAGAGGACGAGTGTTTAGTACAGATAAAGGGAACGTCAGGAGTGCCACAGGGAAATTTGATAGGGATGACTTGTTGTCATTATATACGTACAGGGGTTGGGCAAATATATGGAAACAACCTGAGAAGTACGTGCTTGAACATAAATGTAGATGCTGGCCAAGCCTACAGGTTGCGCTTTTTTATTCGACCACGAAGAAGGAAGGAAAGAAGTCTTTAACGCTCCGTCGACATCGAGGTCATTAGGGAGGGAGCACAAGCTCGGTTGGTGCGAGGGATGGAGAAGTAAATCGGCTGTCCCCTTTCAAAGGAACCATCCCGCCATCTGTCTGGAGCGATTTAGGGAAATCGTGGAAAACGTAAATCTGGATGGCCGTACGTGGGTTTGTTCCGTCGTTCTCCCAAATTCGAGTTCAGTGTGCTAACCACTGCACATTCGACAACGAACAGCATCTGTGCATGGTCCTCAATACGATGAAGGGCCAGTCGTGGGTCAGAACAATGAGCAGCATAGTGTACGTGTATTATGTCGAAGCTAAGTGAATTCGACCATGGGGAAATTGATAGTGCTCGTGTAGCGCATGCTTCCGCTACCAAGGCAGACAAAGTGTTTGGCTTTACGGGATACCGATAATTGTTAATTTTGGATGGTCTAATTACAATTGAATGAAACACAGTTTTCGTGCTATACGTGTTTCGTCTTTTCTCTGCAAGACATCTTAAGTGGCCTAGAATATGTACATATTTTTACTATTTAGTTTACATTTTGGGACAATTTACCTATAGGTTATGTTGTTGTTGTGGTCTTCAGTCCTGAGACTGGTTTCATGCACCTCTCCATGCTACTCTATATTGTGCAAGTTTCTTCATCTCCCAGTACTTACTGCAACCTACATCCTTCTGAATCTGCTTACTGTATTTATCTCTTGGTCTCCATCTACGATGTTTACCCTCCAATGCTACATTTGTGATTCCTTGATGCCTCAGAACATGTCCTACCAACCGGCCCCTTCGTCTTGTCAAGTTGTGCCACAAACTCCTCTTCTCCCCAATTCTATTTACATATCTCCTCATTAGTTATGTGATCTACCCATCTAATCTTCAGCATTCTTCTGTAGCACCACATTTCGAAACCTTCTATTCTCTTCTTGTCCAAACTATTTATCGTCCATGTTTCACTTCCATACATGGCTACACTCCATACAAATACTTTCAGAACGACTTTCTGACACTTACACCTATACTCGATGTTAACAAATCTCTCTTCTTCAGAAACGCTTTCCTTGCCATTGCCAGTCTACATTTTATGTCCTCTCTACTTCGACCATCATCAGTTATTTTGTTCCCCAAATAGCAAAACTCCTTTACTACTTTAAGTGCCTCATTTCCTAATATAATTCCCTCAGCATCACCCGACTTAATTCGACTACATTCCATTATCCTCGTTTTGCTTTTGTTGTTGTTCATCTTATATCCTTCTTTCAAGACACTGTCCATTCCGTTCAACTGCTCTTCCAAGTCCTTTGCTGTCTCTGACAGAATCACAATGTCATCGGCGAACCTCAAAGTTTTTATTTCTTCTCCATGGATTTTAATACTGAAACACGTATGTATTCAGTGTATTCAGTACCAGCGATGGCGAGGCATGACAGAATCTCTGACCAGATAGTTATTTATCGTTGCTAGTCTGCGCTTGACTGCGCGAGTGTTCAGTTGCGAGTTGTGAGATGGACTCAGTCGGAAGCAGTTGCGTGTAGCGAGCCGGCAGTAGCAGTTGCGAGTTGGACTCAGTGCAGTTGCTGTTGTGAGTCGGAAGTTGCGTGTAGCGAGTCGGCAGGAACAGTAGTTGTGTGTGAGGAGTCGGCGGGCGTCGGCATGGGTCTCTGGTCATGGTTCTGGACGAGGTATATTGTTAACGAAGGTAATGAAGCAGCATTGCACTCAGCTAATAACATATGTTAATTGTAATTAATTTGTTCAAGAATTGCCCCAATAATAATTTTTCTACAAAGTAACCTCTTTTAATGAAAAAGATTCATTTCAAGTTAAATAATATTTCCTATGCATTCCCTCCAAGAATCAAAGTTAAACATGGGCCAGCATTGCACGAAGCTGTGCCACAAAATAAGAGCAGATATAGATGCAGTTTACTGAGGTAAGAATTTTGGTTTTTGTGTTCAGGTTTAATTATTGCACAGGGCCGAAGGTCAGCGTAGCTGCCCTTATAAAATTTGTCAGGTTCATTTTAACGTTAATTTTGTGGGGACTTAACATTTATGCACATTTTTATTATCATTGAGTTTTATTACTGTGGGAAGCAAACATTTGGCAATATTTGCATTTTTTATTCAATTATTTTCACTTTTATTTATGCGGGGAGGTTACAATACCTACTCTGAATTTTTCTTTTGTTTCCCTTACGAAACAGAAGTGGCTTGGCATATTGAGCAATTTCTGACAAAACAGGTGTGAAATGACGACTAAACATTTCAGACAACAGAGTCCATTTTCCATTAAATACCATTACAGTAATGTGTGTGATTTTTGTGCCGAGACTATGTTACTTTTATGGTGCGTATATCTGTTTTCGATCCAGCCAATCATGGAGTTAGAGAAGTACACATCCTGCCTTATAGTTGGGAGTAGGGGGTAATAATTTCCAGCATTCTTATATAGTGCTACCTCCAAACGTATGCAATTTACATCTTGTAACTATCATTTGCAATGGCAGAAATGACACACGAAAGTAACAAGCTTTCATGAATATGCAGCATAGGTACATTCAAGTTCAAATCTGGTGTTCATTTGTAATACTGAATATGAAATTAAATTCACCCCATTGTACGACAGTTACTGTCAGATTGCAATGACTGGCAGTAGTTGGAATGGGCAAGAAATATCATGACGAAGAACTACAGTGCCTATGAATGAAGAAAAGACAGACCATAAAAATATCGCTTTCGATATCCAGTATTGCGTAAAGATTAATCGACAGCAAATATTGACGATATACATGGATATAATTATGAAGAAATGTCGATGTTTTGAAACATCGATATCTTTCGGCCATCCCTAGCATAAAGTGCGTCCAGTGAAATCACGCTTCGCATGGGCTAATGGTTTGTGTTCTTTAAAACCTATTTAAGACATCAATTTTTTCATTTAACAACGACAAATGGTAGTCCGCGGCTGTGTGTATTACGCAGGATACAAACCAGCATGATGAAATGGAAACGTCGAGCGTAGTAGTCAGTCATCAGTGCTAGTGCCTCCCGGCCTTCACTCCACCCTCTCTGTGTGTCACCTGTTCGCTATTTCCGTCACTGTCTCGTCTATCCGGTAACACTGCCTGTCAGCGAGAGTCACGCGTGTTTACCTGTCCCAGCCGCGCCGGGTAGCGGCTCACCACACCTGGCGGGTGGGTCGCGGGAGCAACAGGTCGCACCAGCTCCCCCCTCCTGCCCCCCCCCCCCCCCCCACTCCACCCGCAGCCAGTGCGTCACCGCTGCCGGCTGGGACAGCCCCGCGTCCTGTTCCTGGCACCGCCAGCCGCCGTGACGTCACACACCTGCGGAAGAGCGCCACTTTCGCTCAGCCGTGCATACTGCGGCCGCGTTGCGTGTCAGGGAGTCACGGCTTGCACACAGACAGCCGCGCACGTATGCATTCGAATTACCTACACCGGACCCCACTGCAGGAAATATGTTCACACGAGGCAGCTAATCAGGCTTCCAAGTGGACTGAGAACCTGACATGCAGAACGCTGTAGAGGGTGCAGTCAGGCCCGCATGGATTCGCAAAAACTGGACTATGACAATTAGTAACGGCTCCTCGGGAAGCCAAGCTGTCAGGGGATAGGCAAAATAAGAAATGGTTCAAATGGCTCTGTGCACTATGGGACTCAACTGCTGAGGTCATAAGTCCCCTAGAACTTAGAACTACTTAAACCTAACTAACCTAAGGACAACACACACATCCATGCCCGAGGCAGGATTCGAACCTGCGACCGTAGCGGTCGCGCGGTTCCAGACTGTAGCGCCAGAACCGCTCGGCCACCAGGGCAAAATAAGGTCAACACCTGTACTTACTTGGGAATGATTTATTAACATGGGGTTGGACTCCCAATACAGCTGCGATTCTTCTTGGAATACTGGTATATAATGATTGTATGGTCTTCAGTGCAATGTTATACCACTCTTCGATCAGGACCTCTTCTAACTCCTGTAGTGACGAGGGAGGCGGAAATCTGCTCCGGAACTTGCGCTCCAATACCACCCAATAGAGTTTGACTCCGGGGAATGTGCTGGCCAGGGAAGACGCTGCAGTTGAGTTGCATGTTCCTCATGCCACGATTGTACTGTCCTGGCTGTGTGAATGGGTGCATTATCGTCCTGAAATATGGCATCATTGTTGGGGAGCAGCCGGCCGATGTGGCCGAGCGGTTCTAGGCGCTCCAGTCTGAAACCGCGCGACCGCTACGGTCGCAGGTTCGAATCCTGCCTCAGGCATGGGTGTGTGTGATGTCCTTAGGTTAGTTAGGTTTAAGTAGTTCTAAGTTCTAGGGGACTGATGACCTCCGATGTTAAGTCCCATAGTGCTCAGAGCCATTTGAAACATTTGGGGAACAACATTTGAATCATGGAGTGCACCAGATCACGTAAAATGTTCACATAATCGTTGGCTGTAATACGGCCTTTGGGAGTAATGATGGGACAACAGAATACCATGATATGGCAGCCCACACTATCACACTTCCACCTCCATGCTTAACAGTTGGAATCAGGATCGTAGGCTTCTTTTTGCGTTCTCCAGACGTAAACCCGGCCCGCTGTTGGAAATAACGAAAACGTTTACTCGTCGGACCGTATGACGTGTTTCCACTGACCAGCCGTCCTGGAATTATGCTCCTGACACCATGTTTTACGCCTCTTTGCGTTGGTTGTCGCCAGTAATGGTTTCGGTACAGCAGTTCGTACATGAATATTCGCTTTATGGAGTTCTCGGCGGACGGTGTCGATAGATACGGGGTCTCGAAGACGGCTATTGAGCTCTGAAGTCACTTTAGCCGCCGTAATTTTGTGTTGTTTTGACACAATTCGTGTTAGCGTATGGCTGATTTGCACCCACTATTACGTTTGTACGATTCTGTCTTTCCATGTTTTGTGTAGGCTGTCATGACTGTTCAAACAGTTGCTCTTGAAACATTCAATAAGTTGGCTGTATTGGTTACTGATGCTCCACCTAATTGGGCCCCCACAATCTGCCCTCTTTGGAACTCTATTAGGTCTTTCATTACACGTTGACCTCGGCCTCTGAATGCAAATACGAAGTGTGCACTACTCGTAAGCAACCTGCACTGATGCCTAGTCTGTACTGAACACGCACAGTCCAGCACGACACGTGCCTTACCTGCGTTGTTGACAGTCGAAATATGTGTACACTGCATGCCGAAACTACTAGAGGAAACTGAAAGTGTACGAGGGAAAACGGGATTAGGGGGAGGGAAGCCAAATGATAAGTAGCTACTGCAGGAACATGTTCTCGAACCGGCCCTGGATATTTTTCAACAGTACGCTTGGTTCATACATCTGCCGCCTACACATCTAACTCATGTTCAGCAATTCAGTTTTTGCAGCTATTTCAGTACTGTATGTATTGTAATATCTCAAATGCTGGCGAGCGGGTCCTGAAGCAAATATGCTACATGACGAAGGCTTTCGATATTTTGCAGATCACAGCCAGCTATAGACTGCACTGAAACCGTTTAATCTGCAGTGCTTGAAAGTATTTAACAGATTAATAATGGAAATGGGAAAAGATCTCACAAATAACAACCCGAGATATCAGTTTAACTTTCTGTCAGAAACGCCTTAAATGAAAGCTCTGTGTCATAATTTGAGAAAATAGGCAGCATATTGTGGTGCTAAATATAACAGGAGTATCCATATAGCTGATCATGTCAACGATACAGCGGCTTTGAAATTCCGGTAGAAACGGATGATGGAGAGCGTTGACATAGCTTCCCACTTGGTTATTTTGAAGATTCTTCTGTCTTCAAAGTATCTGTTACGAGATGCTTATCCAAACATTGAACGCAGTTTCAGCAAATTAAAAATGATGAGAAACTAATTAAGGTCGAGTACAGCTGAAACAGACTGTCAGATTTAGCCATCTTGTCGGCAGAATATGGCACAGCTGTTAAAAATGACTTCAGTGATTTAATCAATGAATTTACTTCGCTCAAAACGGCGAAATGAAGATAAAGTTGTAATAAAAACTAAATTCTTGGAAAGGAATGTGTTCTCAACATTTAAATTATAGCCCTTTTCCTTTTATTTCCGTTTAATAAGTTATGTACTGTTAATGATCTATTAACATCAAATAAAATCTATTTTTATTATACGAATATTAAAATCAGTGTACAGTAGTTGCCATAAACCATAATACATACATTTTGTTTTATTTTAAACTGTTTTATAAAGTTACGCAATTTGTTATTACTTTACTAGAATCATACATCTGTTGCATACATTATTTCTCGTCCTATGTAGATTACTTAAGTAATATTATATTATATATAAACTATATCAAATCTTATTACAAATTACAAAATTTCCTAATTCCGTGGAGTAAAAGTGCAGCTTTGGCAGTTGTTCCAATGGTGCAGGATCACCTCGATACGTCTATGGGTGCGGTGCCATCCGCAGTCACGAACATAACGTCGGTTGAACTTCGGGGACGAGTAATAGGCTCTTAGCAGATAAAATCATCTGCAGCCTCATAGTTCTCGAAGTTGGCTCCTTTTTTTAACTCTTTCATGTTTAAAATTTATTTAGCATATATTTGAAAAATAAAAGGTCAAACACTGTCTTCCTTTCTGATAAACAATGCACTTTCACTATCAAAAAAATTTAAGCTAACCAGTTTTGAAAATCGGTGAAATGGGACACATGTGTCCATGCTTTCATGCGAACGTAGGATTTTCAGAGTTGTTTTTATTGGAATTTTTTTATCAGGATGGCAACTACAGAAAAAATGTACAAATCAGTACCAAAACATTTGTTCTCGTGACAATGAAAAACATGAAATATTGCACACGAGATTTCCACACAGCATTTTAAGATCGCTTTGAGATACCACACACCTGTGTTTTCTACATTCTATGACGTTTTCTAGATTATATATCTCCTACTACATACAAGTTATGTACAAAGATCATGGAGGTCTGTAGTCGTGTTTCAAAACAATGTCTGTGATGTATAAGAAAATACAATCATTTACTTCAGGCATTCTTGGAATGGAGAAGATAATCATCTGATTATCTTTAAACAAGCGTACTGTCCCACGTATAAACACACGCTGCCCCATTTGATCGCTCACAGCCTTCTATACATCCATCCCTTCGTCATAGTATTTTTCTCCAAGTTTAGAAAGCACCTCGCTACATGCTATCATGCTAGCATGTGGCAGTTATGATATATAGAGTCCCCACCGCTCAAAACTGTGTATTACTTTAGTGGGACATATGTATCCCATCAATGACGAAAGGTTGAAGTGCCTGTTTACACGTTCCTTAAAGTGCACGACAACTGTGCACTAGGGCAAATAGAAAATGTTCTGGGTTTCTAGACGCGCCAAAAAGAGCACTTTAGTGTTGGACACAGAGAGCAAACTTCCAGTGTTAAAAGGAAATCAGCTGTTCACGTTTTCCTTCCAGCCGCAGCTATATACGCTGTGGCAGTGAATAAAATGAGATCCAGAAAAAGATTATTACAGGTGGATAACTGGGAAAGCAGAAAGAGAACGGCAGCTTAATCTTTTTAGAGAGCGATAAACCAAATTTCATTAAATGTAAACAAATTTGTTATTTTTCATTGTAAATTATCGATTATGGTTATTCAGAAAGCCCATCTTATCTGTACCTTAAACATGCTGCTACTATCTATCAAAACAAATCTCTCCAGAAACTATAGTTCTGGACCGTAAACACCATTTCCTGGGAAACTTCAAAGGAACGTCTTTCTCAGCAATAATGAAAACACAAATAGTACCTTGGATTATTGTTTTTGGCCTACATTCTTTAGAACTACCGTATATTTAATTCGGTACGGTACCATATTTGCTCCTCTTGTACAGAATCGTCTTATTTCTGGTTTGAAAAAGAATTGGCTTGTGTTCGTACTGTTCAGTTAAAGTGTCCACATGGACATTGCACTAACCTGCCATATTCTGCATACTTGTTCCATGGAGTCACTTCATCGAATTGGCACGGAGGTCATGGAACACACAATGGCATACTGTTTCTCCTTTCCATCCCCATTAAACGCACACGTATGAGTGAAGACTTCAGTTTCGAGCATCAAGATTTATGCATGGGTATAGTCTATATTATTATTACTGTTATTATTATTATTATTATTATTATTACTTGCAATATGAAGAAGAAAGGAGGGTGTAGCATCTTTCAGCAGTCCAGGACCTCTGATAAGAAGAATATGTAAATGGACATTGTGAGAAATTTGTATCGATAAATATTGTTGAACTAAGCAGCCAGATCTTGGCAAATCATGAACCTAACTCAAAGGCAATCAGATAGCTCTCGATGTACGAGGGTTGGAACTTAAATAGTGGCAATTATTTATTCACAATCGATACAAAAGAGTTACATGTTTACACCTTTTACTATCTTTCAAAGTAGTCACCAGCGTTGTGTAGAATCCGTTGCCAGCGATGTTGAAGGCGCATTATACCATTAGCAGAGCCTGTTCTGCTGATGGTGTGAATGGAGCGGTCTACTGTCTGTCGAATCTCTGGAACAGCTCTGAAGCGAATGCCACGAAGTGGTTCCTTCAGCTTTGAAATCAAATCAAAGTCACAAGGACTTAAGTCCGTGGGCGGCCCCTCCTGCCGGAGGTTCGAGTCCTTCTTCGGGCATGGGTGTGTTTTGTTCCTTGCATAAGTTAGTTTAAGTAGTGTGTAAGTCTAGGGGCCGAAGACCTAAGCAGTTTGGTTCCTTAGTAATTCACACACATTTGAACATTTCAACTTAATTCCGGGGAGTATGGTGGATGGTACAGTACTTCCCAGTCCCATCGACCGAATAGAGCAGCCACAGCTTGCGCTGTATGCGCCCGCGCATTGTGGTGAAAAATGATGTGTGGGTTGCGCAGAAAGTGTCACCGCTTCTTTCCCAAAGCTGGTAGCAGGTGATGGTGACTTTTATTTGATTCCGAAGATGAAGGAACCACTTCGTGGCATTCGCTTCATAACTGTTCCAGAGATTCGACAGGCAGTAGACCGCTCCATTCCCACCATCATCAGAACAGGCTCCGCTAACAGTATACTACGCCTTCCACATCGCTGGCAACGGGTTCTACACGACGCTGGTGACTTCTTTGTTGATAGTAATAGGTGCAAATATGTAAGTCTTTTGTATCGGTGGTGAATAAGTAGTTACCACTATTTAAGCACCAACCCTCCAAGATAAATATTTAGTTTTTCAGATTTTAGTGATAGTAGCGGAAGTTAAATACAGTGTATAAATTAAATGTGCCAGGGACTTCTGCCCGGGTTCTCTGTGCGCTAGGCAAAGCGGATGACATATCGGCCTCCTTACTGGTCGAAGTCCTCCCACACCTGTTCTCGAGCCTTGCAGAACGCGCCCCCATAGGTCTGGATATAGGCGCCGACGGCCGTAGGCGAACAGCAAGGAGACCTAACAGGGTTCCCGAGGGTGGCTATTTGAGAGTGCGCACGGACTGTTGTACTAGCACATCAAGAAAACAGACAATTAGTCACCCATCAACAGTTACATCTAAAGTTAATAACAGAGCAGTCGAAACTTAAAATCGAGACAAGGCAGACTAACAAAAGAGACCAGGAATTTATTGTGAGCAAATACTGAAAAGTAATATCAAAAGTAGGCAACGTGAGTGGGAGGGAGGGATGGAGGTGATGTACGCCCTCTGACTGAGTGGCATTTCTTAAGATGTGCTTAAATAGCTGGTCATTTTCGCTCTCACTCGCATTACCGGTGGAGACATGGTAAAGCTCACTTTTCGTGTAGGTTTGACGACGTACAGTTCTCACTGAGAATGGCTGGACAGCAGATGAGAAATATTTCGACTGAAATTTCATGTTGGTGCCAAGTAACGATGTTGGAACTCTATTCTGCCGAGTATGTTTGAAACCGTATTTATACACTACTGGCCATTAAAATTGCTACACCAAGAAGAAATGCAGATGATAAACCAGTATTCATTGGACAAATATATTATACTAGAACCGACATGTGATTACATTTTCAAGCAATTTGGATGCATAGATCCTGAGAAATCAGTACCCAGAACAACCAACTCTGGCCGTAATAACGGCCTTGATTCGCCTGGGCATTGAGTCAAACAGAGCTTGGATAGCGTCTTTAGGTACAGTAGCTCATGCAGCTTCAACACGATACCACAGTTCATCAAGAGTAGTGTCTGGCGTATTGTGACGAGCCTGTTGCTCGGCCACCATTGACCAGACGTTTTCAATTGGTGAGAGGTCTGGAGAATGTGTGGCCAGGACAGCAGTCGAACATTTTCTGTATCCAGAAAAGCCCGTACAGGACCTGCAACATGCGGTCATGCATTATCCTACTGAAATGTAGGGTTTCTCAGGGATCGAATGAAAGGTAGAGCCACGGGTCGTATCACATCTGAAACGTAACGCCCACTGTTAAAAGTGCCGTTACAGCCATGCGGATAAGATGCCTGTCATCTCGACTGCTAGTGATACGAGGCCGTTGGAATCCAGCACGGCGTTCCGTATTACCCTCCTGAACCCACCGATTCCATATTTTGCTAACAGTCATTGGATCTCGACCAACTCGAGCAGCAGTGTCGCGATACGATAAACCGCAGTCGCGATAGGCTGCAATCCGACCTTTATCAAAGTCGGAAACGTGATGGTACGCATTTCTCCTCCTTACACGAGGCATCACAACAATGTTTCACCAGGCGACGCCGGTCAGCTGCTGTTTGTGTATGAGAAATCGGTTGGAAACTTTCCTCATGTCAGCACGTTGTGTTAATGCTTTGAAAAGCTAATCATTTGCGTATCACAATATCTTCCTGTCGGCTAAATTTCGCGTCTGTAGCACGTCATATTCGTGGTGTAACAATTTTAGTGGCCAGCAGTGTATTTCGGATAGAGTTGTGAGATGTTTGCGCATAACCTTAGAATGAGAGACTTATAATTTTCCCGCATACATATTAAACATACTAGACTTCGTAATAGTGTTGCAATATTATGGTGGAAGCGTTAAACCCTGAATGTAATCACATGTTTTTATTGGTCCTGAAGTTTAAATATTACTATAATTGTACAGGGTGTTTAAAAAATGACTGGTATATTTGAAACGGCAATAAAAACTAAACGAGCAGCGATAGAAATACACCGTTTGTTGCAATATGCTTGGGACAACAGTACATTTTCAGGCGGACAAACTTTCGAAATTACAGTAGTTACAATTTTCAACAACAGATGGCGCTGCAAGTGATGTGAAAGATATAGAAGACAACGCAGTCTGTGGGTGCGCCATTCTGTACGTCGTCTTTCTGCTGTAAGCTTGTGCTGCTCACAACGTGCAAGTGTGCTGTAGACAACATGGTTTATTCCTTAGAACAGAGGATTTTTCTGGTGTTGGAATTCCACCGCCTAGAACACAGTGTTGTTGCAACAAGACGAAGTTTTCAACGGCGGTTTAATGTAACCAAAGGACCGAAAAGCGATACAATAAAGGATCTGTTTGAAAAATTTCAACGGACTGGGAACGTGACGGATGAACGTGCTGGAAAGGTAGGGCGACCGCGTACGGCAACCACAGAGGGCAACGCGCAGCTAGTGCACCAGGTGATCCAACAGCGGCCTCGGGTTTCCGTTCGCCGTGTTGCAGCTGCGGTCCAAATGACGCCAACGTCCACGTATCGTCTCATGCGCCAGAGTTTACACCTCTATCCATACAAAATTCAAACGCGGCAACCCCTCAGCGCCGCTACCATTGCTGCACGAGAGACATTCGCTAACGATATAGTGCACAGGATTGATGACGGCGATATGCATGTGGGCAGCATTTGGTTTACTGACGAAGCTTATTTTTACCTGGACGGCTTCGTCAATAAACAGAACTGGCACATATGGGGAACCGAAAAGCCCCATGTTGCAGTCCCATCGTCCCTGCATCCTCAAAAAGTACTGGTCTGGGCCGCCATTTCTTCCAAAGGAATCATTGGCCCATTTTTCAGATCCGAAACGATTACTGCATCACGCTATCTGGACATTCTTCGTGAATTTGTGGCGGTACAAACCGCCTTAGACGACACTGCGAACACCTCGTGGTTTATGCAAGATGGTGCCCGGCCACATCGCACGGTCGACGTCTTTAATTTCCTGAATGAATATTTCGATGATCATGTTATTGCTTTGGGCTATCCGAAACATACAGGAGGCGGCGTGGATTGGCCTCCCTATTCGCCAGACATGAACCCCTGTGACTTCTTTCTGTGGGGACACTTGAAAGACCAGGTGTACCGCCAGAATCCAGAAACAATTGAACAGCTGAAGCAGTACATCTCATCTGCATGTGAAGCCATTCCGCCAGACACGTTGTCAAAGGTTTCGGGTAATTTCATTCAGAGACTACGCCATATTATTGCTACGCATGGTGGATATGTGGAAAATATCGTACTATAGAGTTTCCCAGACCGCAGCGCCATCTGTTGTTGAAAATTGTAACTACTGTAATTTCGAAAGTTTGTCCGCCTGAAAATGTACTGTTGTCCCAAGCATATTGCAACAAACGGTGTATTTCTATCGCTGCGTTTAGTTTTTATTGCCGTTTCAAATATACCGGTCATTTTTGAAACACCCTGTACTTTCAGCCAACTCCAACTCGTTGCATGTCGGCTGTTGCGCATCTAGGCCAACGGACCTTACTACAGGGTAAAATATAAAACAGTGAGAAAATTTTCGATACTCTAAACACTTGAAACTATGTCGCAAAAAATCCCTTTTTTGTGGGGGACGCTGGTATTAATAAGAAACACGTATAGTTCCCCTGGAGTCTCCTCTGGTAAGTCCAGTAAGTACGGAAAGCAAACAGAAATCCTCGAGCTATTGATAGTAATCCTCGATCTATTGGTAGAATAATGGGAAACTACAGCTTCTGTACAACTGAAACATTACTCGGATACACACCAGATAAAGTGACAGAGGACATAAAACGTAAGTAAACAAAGGTACCACGAATGATCATAGCTTGTTTTAAACAATTACTTGCTTTGATTTTTACAATCACACAGCTATCTTCATTGGCAAAAACTCTTGTTCACTCATACACTCACAATACCACGTATTCACATGCACCGTTCCATTCACAAAACCGAATTGTTAGTTTACTACTATGAAGTAATTGAAAAGCATAAAAATTTACAATACCTTATACATAAGCAATAATTCAATAAACTTTAGCTACTTCAAGATCGTGTCTTGTGTGTGGAAGAGATGAGTGCAGTCAGAGTTCCACTTCAAGGACAACCAGCATCCGCTGTTGCCAGGAGTGATTTCACGTTCAGTGGTCCGCTAACTACATAGAAGAGATAGTTAGGAACCTCATCGATGATGAAAATATATGTGATCTAATGGTAACAAATAAACCTGACCTATTTGAGGATGTTCTCATCGAAACTCGTATCAGCGATCATGACGCACTTGTGGCAACAGTGATTACCCAAGCACAAAGGGCAACTACAGCAAGTAGAAATATTATGTGTTCAGTAAACTACATAAAAAATCAGTAGTGTCATATCTCAATGAGGAACTTGAAGCACAGGGCAAGAGCATGTACATGAACTATGGACCAGGTTTAAAAGAATAATTGATCATGCAGTGGAGAGGTATGTACCCAGTGTGGTGTCACCGCCAGACACCACACTTGCTAGGTGGCAGCCTTTAAATCGGCCGCGGTCCGTTAGTATACGTCGGACCCGCGTGTCGCCACCCCGGTTGTACGGCCGACTTTGCTAGCGATGGTTCACTGACTACATACGCTCTCATTTGCAGAGACGACAATTTAACATAGCCTTCAGCTACGTCATTTGCTACGACCTAGCAAGGCGCCATATTCAGTTACTATAATTACTATATCTGAACAGATAACATTGTGAATCATGTACTGTCAAGAGCGGCGTTCATCATTAATGGATTAAAGTTAAGTATCGAACTAATTACGTCCTCTTTCTGAATTCTAATTCCTTGTCATGTTCCAGACCTCACGTCAGTATAGTTCTTCCCTCCTCACGCCAGCCTGCGTGAGCTAAAACGTGTGCATTTCGGCCTCCACTAGTAACACGGTGTTGGCTCTTCTGCCAGTACAATACCCAGTAGAACAACTAATAATGGGAGAGAGCCTCCATAGCATATAGTCACTATAAAGAAACTTCTAAAGAAACAGATATATTACATAATAGGGGCAAAACAAAGAGTAGGGCTGTAGATAGATGCTTGTTTCTGGACAGTTATCGTCACCGTCACTGCATCATTTTTGCTTCCGGCGACACTTTGCGGCAATTTTGCATATTTTTAGTGTGTGGTATAAATTTTGAGAAAGTGTTCCTTCCATCTTCTACACATTTTAGAATTCTCAGTCTGTCCCAGTGCTGGCTCACTTCTTTTTTGCGGCACTCGCTGTATACCTACTTCTTCCTTTCTCGATTTTTGCAGTGATCATGGATACTCTTCTACCGTCTTTGGCACTAGTTCACTAGAACGCAGCATACAACGCATCAGACTCGTCCAGAACCAGTTTGTCTGTCACGCTTGACGTAAAACTCTGGAGCACTACGCGTTAAGCTCTGTCCTTCACTCTTATGTACCGTTCAATGGACGACGCAGAACGCCGGGCGCAGTACGTAGTACGAGTCACAAAAATTCCTGCTCCTAGAGAAACCTGGCTGTATCCACCGGCTGCGATTGAACCTGCGCACCTCTGAACTCTTCGGAAGTGTCTCCTTCAGATAAGAGCACCGACGGTGACCAATCCGCGAGAGTGCTGCTGACACTAGCCTGTGATTCGTACGTTTATAGAAAACGTAAATTCTCCTAACGGGATACTGCTGTTTTCTTCTTATTAGTCTTGTTTGGAAACAAACGCAGTCAATCGGTCAGGTTTAAACATCTACGACTCCGTTAACGTGTCTGTGGAGAAACCAAGGCATGACAAAACTGATATTACTTGACAAACATGTGAAACACTAAAAAATCGCTGTAGAGTTAAACAAATAAAGAAAAGAACGTAAAGTTCTAGAACGTAATGATCGTCATAGCTTTGTTGTAAGAAATCGAAACATGAAAACTTATGAGAAGAGCAATTCGAAGAGTCAGGTCCACAAAGATGTTATTTCTTGTTTCTAAGCTAGTTTCTTCTTGTAGCTGACGGTAGGATTAAAGACTGTGTAGTAGCTCAGAAGTTTCTTAAGTCTGGCGACCACTAGTCTAGATGGTCCTAGTGAAAAAACATTTAGTAGTAACTTATTATAAAAAAGATTTCCTTAGGTCCAAAAGCATTCTACATAATATGATTTTAGAGTAAGTGCTATCATGCAGTTATTTTGGAAGTCAAATTGACGGACACAGAAATAGAGCTGTAGACGTAAAACTGGCTAGATTTGGGGATATATTAGCGGCTCCATTCATAATGTTTGAAACATAATACCAAATAAGAGAGGAGAGTAAAATTTTATAAAACTGTGCTTTCCCAGCACTTATTCATGGGTACCTATAAAAACAATATTAGCTGAAACACATAGAGCGGGAATGAAATTTGTAAGAAGAATCAAAAGCTACTTAAGAACACATTACATAAAAAAACGAAACAGTCGACAAGAAGTAAAAGTACAGACAATTGGAAGCAGAATAACCAAATATCGCAACATGTGGTACGAAAACATACAAAGAATGGACACTGAACGACCTCCCAAACTACCCATAGCTTGCAAAAAGGCAGGACGAATAGAAGATGTGACCTAAGATGAGATGAACCTACAATCTGTGGAGAAGGAACAGGGTCAGATGTAGAAGAAGAAGAAGAAGAAATGATTCGTAAGACTGAAACTGAAGACGATACTTTTGGGCAAGTGAATTTTACGGGCGTTCTGATACGGGTAATACGGCGCTACAGTCTGGAGCCGAGCGACCGCTACGGTCGCAGGTTCGATTCCTGTCTCGGGCATGGATGTGTGTGATGCCTTAGGTTAGTTAGGTTTAATTAGCTCTAAGTTCTAGGCGACTGATGACCTCAGAAGTTAAGTCGCATAGTGCTCAGAGCCAAAAAAGTGAATAACAAAACCAATGGATTAAACATGGAATGAGAATGCGTGAGAAACGTATACTAAAATTTACTTGACCTTGCATACTCTGAGTCAGCCCCGATAGATGAGTGGTCAGCGTGGCGGTCTGTCACTCCAAGGGGCCCGGGTTCGATTCCCGACTGAGTCGGAGATTGTCTCCGCTCAAGGACTGGGTGTTTTGTTGTCCTCATTATCATTTCATCATCATCAGTGAAAGGCAACGGGAAACCACCACTGGAATCACTTCCCTAGACGCTCATGCGGTGGGCCTCTCTGACGAGGCTTCCCCCATGACAAGACCTGGCGTATGGTAGAACTCAAAGTAAGTATACACTCTGAAGAGGATAAATTCTCGGTCGCCCTGGAAGGAGAAGCATTACTCATTCCGAGCAGGCCTGGAGGCTCAATTGTTAAATGATAACAAGTGAAAAGTCTAATCATGGTCTTTGTTCCGGCGTAACGATTAGCACCGGTGCGAAGACGAAGAACGCAAGAGCAGAGAAGGCTGTGAGACGACGTTAGCCAATAGTATGCTGACGAGGACCACACCACGACAGGAGCGGCCTCTACAAGAAGAGAGTATAAGCACCGCTCCTGCCAGTAGAAGACGGACACTAGTGAGAGACGTAGATGAGCTGTGATATTAAAGATAGCAGTGACTTACGAGGGAGTGTGGATGCTTACAAGGACATTGTATATAGTGAAGGACACTAACTGTTTGCATGTCGTCCATCGCTTGCGAAAACTCGTCGTAAATCCAAAGTTAAGCATTGTCAGTCTTCTTTATTGTACTAAAAACCATTAATGTGACTTGCTTGAATTGTTGTATAGCTATCCGAGAAAGCAGCATCCTTTAGGCACCCTATAAGAGACGAGAGGGCAGGACCCCACTGTTTTAAATGATAATTAACGAAAAGTCTAAGCATTTGCAATTTTACTTTACAAAATTATACAGCAAACTGGGTCAGTGGTTAAAGTGCCGGACTATCATTCGAAAAGAACGGGGCTTAGAACATGCATCCGCTCATCCACATTTAAGTTTTCCGTAATTTCCCTAGATTATTTAGGGCGAATGTCCGAATGGTTTCCTTACCACTAAAGAAATAAAACGCGACTGAATCCACCTTGCCCTTGTCTAGCCCGAGCCTGCCCTCCGTCTCTAATTACTTCCACGGTAGTTTTTGGAAATACAGGGTGATTCTAAAGCCACTATACATTTTGTACTAAGACAGATTTTACTAACCAATACGTAATGGCACTGTAACTTATGTTACAAAAGGACATAATTTCAGTGCATTTCAATGTGACCGCCTTGCATGTCTAGGCCACCCCCTCCCCTCCCCCCCCCTCCCCCAGCGATCCACTTCAAACCGAAAAACCTGCTCAAACATATCTGGTGTAATCTCAGCAGCTGCGGCTCGAATCCGCTGTGCTAAGTGTCCAGTGCTGCGGAGCTTCACCTGGTATACCTCACACTCGATAAACCTCCATGCAAAAAGGTCTAAGGGTGTCAAGTCATGAGAGCGGGGTGCCCATATCTGTGGAGAGGCACGACCAATCCATCTGCCGGGAAATGCTTGATTCAGATAATCCCGGATAACGAGGGCAAAATGGGGTGGTGCACCATTCTGTTGATAAACAACAGTATCCATACTCCCATCAGATATCAACTGGAGCCGGCCGGAGTGGCCGTGCTGTTCTAGGCGCTACAGTCTGGAGCCGAGCGGCCGCTACGGTCGCAGGTTCGAATCCTGCCTCGGGCATGGATGTGTGTGATGTCCCTAGGTTAGTTAGGTTTAATTAGTTCTAAGTTCTAGGCGACTGATGATCTCAGAAGTTAAGTCGCATAGTGCTCAGAGCCATTTGAACCATTTGATATCAACTGGGGCTCCAAAAACTGTTCCAACATATTTAGGTATGTGGTTCCAGTAACGGTTTGTTCTGAGAAGAAGAAGGGCCCGTACACTGTTGACCTCGTTATCCCTAACCACACGTTCAGTTTTGCTGTGTCCCGTTGCCACTCCTGCAGCACGCTTGGTTGTTCGTCTGCCCAGACCCTGCAGTTTTGTCTGTTCACATGTCCACCGGTGTGAAATGCAGCTTCATCACTGAACAAGACTTTTCCATCAAATTATCATTTTCCACAGCTTGTAGCACGTCATGACACAAAGCTTGTCTGGCTGTGTAGTCCTCCGCTTCTAGCTTATGTACGACCTGGATATGGTGCGTACGTTTGTGCAGCTTGTAACGAAGAACTCTGCATACAGTTGTTTGAGGAATACCAAGCTCTCTACTAAGCCTCCTGGTAGATGCGGAAGGGCTACGTGTGATCGCACCCTGCACACTTTGCACGGTGTCTGGCGTTATCGCCGGCCTCCCTGGACGTTCTTAACCTGCAATACTACCAGTACGCTGGAATTTATTGACGAGGGTCTTGGTAGCAAGCCTGGTGAGGCCTGTTTTCCGGACCCTACGGGCAAAATCTGTCCACACCCGTTCATAGGTCATTCCACGAAGACAAACATAAACAATAGCGATTCGTTTTTCTTTGGTTAGCATTCTGCCGTGGTACCTGCAAGAAACAAATATTCCTTACTGTATCACTGAAATCTATAGTGACTTACTATATCACTGAAATGTATAGTGACTTTAGAATCACCGTGTATAATATTTGAGTAATACTACCTCACACTGAGGTACGCAAGCAGTCATTATTCCTATGAGCGAAAGCGTCGTGGTATGGTGGATCCCCCCTGAGAGTAATCAGCGATCCTAGACATCAGGTGACGTCGACAAAACGAGGAAGTCGTTATCATGCCCAGAACATACCTCTGGAACGTGTCAGTTGCTATGGTCGTGGAGGTAGGCTATCTCGAGGTACACTATCTCGAGCCACACGGCAACAGCAGCAGCGCCTATCGCCACGGCGCTATTATGCCGTGCACAGATACTAGAAAGATACGTTAGGGCCTTCCGTGGTGCAGTACGCAAAGTAGCGGAAAGCTGCTCAGATAAATAAGTCGGGCAGTTGACGGTCACATGCGGGGTCACAGCTACGAGTGTGGCAGACCTTCTGAATATATTTCCCCGTCTATGCAAGCCGTCTCCGGCTACTGAAGAATCACGGCTAGTGAGATTAATGTTTTCCAGGTCACGAAAAGACGGTTGAGCGCGAGAATTCTTCTGCATCCGTTGACTGCATCTTTATTGAAACCAAGCGCTGTCGTTGATATATATCGTTGTCACCATACAGTATGACTGTTTTCTGTGTCACTTTGAATGCGCGACAACAGTGCATGTCCATACTTACTACACACTCATGTAACAAGCACACGTTCGATGGTACGCCTTTGATGTAATGTATTTTTTTTTTTAATTTTTATATTATTATCTTGGCATTTATGGCATATAGAGACATTATGATGCTTCTATGTCGAGCTTCACGTCACTCCGCCGGCCGGTGTGGCCGTGCGGTTCTAGGCGCTTCAGTCTGGAACCGCGTGACCGCTACGGTCGCAGGTTCGAATCCTGCCTCGGGCATGGATGTGTGTGATGTCCTTAGGTTAGTTAGGTTTAAGTAGTTCTAAGTTCTAGGGAACTGATGACCACAGATGTTAAGACCCATAGTGCTCAGAGCCATTTACGTCACTCCATGACGGCTGATTTATATACACCTTACAGCTGACATTCCCTTGCGTTGTTAACAGGCAACTGACAAAACCGTCCTCTTCTTTTAGACACGACTATTTCAGTCCTGGCATGTACTGCTCAACAATTTTTTTTAAAAACATTTTGCAAATATCACTGCAGTTGAATGCAATTCCCGTCTCGTAATCCTCCATTTCAATATCTTTCAGATCTGAAGATCACCGGAAAGCATTGAAACTAGGTATCTATTTTCCACATTTGCGATCTTGGCCGGAAAATATTCTCAAAAAATCAACATTCATTGAAAAATTTAAGCTTCTAAGTCGATGTAATCAAAAGACGCGGGCACTTATATCACCTATTTTGACATTCAAAAACTCATTCACCAGAATCCATATATAAACTACCTGAAAACTTGTCGGGCCTGTTCTAGCGTTAGAGAGCGTGCCTGGAAGCCAAGAGGTCGCGGGATCGAATATCAGACGGACCACAGATTTTTCACTTCTCGCTTCAACATAGCCTTCCCCTCTCAACGACGCGAGGAGCCACCAGAAACAACACATGGTCCGGATTCGACGTTAAAGTCTGGGAGTCCATTCACCGGTTGGTGACGATAAGTTCCTGTGGGACCAAACTGCTGAGGTCATTGGTCCCTGGGGTTTACTTAATCAGACTTAAACTAATTTACGCTAAAGACAACACACACACCCAAGCGTGAGGGAGGACTCGAACCTCCGACGTGGGGAATCACCGGTTGGATGACTGTGGCACAGCGCGTCCCCAGGTTGCGGATAGGGGATACGGCCTTCAGATATGAAGGGTAGCTGCGAATACAAAAAATAAGCAGTCGCGGACAGCCGGTGGGGAGCAGGCGATGTTGTGATGAACCATCCCTGTTTCTTCTTCTCTATCAAATCTATTCATCAAGATTATGCTGTATGGGTGTTTTTCTTCTTCTTCTTCTTCCGTGTCCAGATGCACCAATTATATCTTCCCTTCCCAGAAATTAGCAACGTAGATTGCTTTGTCATTGACTTTCAAAATATCATCTTTAGTGCATGTCATAGACATATCTGGGCAGATAGGTGGTCCAAGTCCTGTATTGCGCCGCCTTCACACCTGTCGCCATCACTGTAACTGCATTTAAATAGGTTTGATTTGCACCCGGTATGGGTGTGAGACTTGGTCTCTCACTGTGCAAAAGGAAAAGCCGTTTCGAGTATTTGAAAACAAAATTATGAGGAAAATTTTCGGTGCAAAAAGGGATGGCATTAGCGGAGAGTGGCGAAAACTGCATAACGAAGAGGTTCACGAACTCTGTTCAAGACCTGACATAATCAGTATTATTAAATGACGTAGGCTGCGATGGGCGGGTCACGTAGCTCGAATGGATGAGGGCAGGGCAGCGCGCAGAATACTGGTAGGGCACTTAGAGGGAAAACGTCCTGTGGGGAGACCGAGGCGTAGATGGGAGGACAATGTGAAGGCTGATTTGAGGAGCCTAGGTATTGAAGGTGAATGGAAGGAAATAGCCCAAGACAGGGACAGATGGCCAAAATACGTTGCTGCGGTAATGGACTCTCGAGTCCGGTATGACCAGTGAGTGAGTGAGTGAGGTTGGGGACACACAAGTCGCCAAAATCGCTCCAATAGAAAGGTCGCACGAAATTATTGTTGTTATTGTTATTATTATTATTATCATCATCATCATCATCATCATCATCTACTTACATGTGCGGAACACTGAGAGCGCGCGTCCTACCCGCACTTGTTGCATACCTTTTCTTTTATCGAGTGGTATACATTGAGGGGTCAAAATATTGTTATTACGGTAGTTGGTGAATGACACAAACAGCCACAAATACTTTTTGAATATTTTATTTTACTGCCATAGTCTGTTTTGGTCTACCATATCAACCTTCAGATGCGTAACATTTATCGTTACGTAGATGTTTTGGTTACATTTATGTAACGAAAAATGTTGACCATCTGAAGATGGGCATGGTAGCCCGAAACCTGTTATTCCAGTAAAATAAAAGATTCAAAAAGTATTTGTGGCCGTTTGCGTCATCAGTAACGGCTGAGGACTTCACAAGATCCAACATGGATAAAACAACATTATTATTACGTGTTAATAGCATATGGGTCCAGCTTTGAAAGCAGTACAGCAGCGATTCTGCGTGGAGTGGTTGCCAAAAGTTCTTGGTAGGCATCCGGAGATGTGTGGCACCAGATGCCTGTGTGTGGGTCCCGCAGTTCTGGTAAATTATGGGGCCGCTGATTTGTCAGAGCGGGCCTGGTGCCCGAAAGCGTCCCATGTGTTCCATTGGGGTCAGCTGAGGCGACTTTGGCGACAGACTTCAACATGAGTTCGCTATCAAAATTGTAACACGATTGTGGCCTTGTAATAGGAGCAGTTATCCTTCTGGAAGATACCACCGCCGTTGGGGAAGACATCATGCATGAAAGGATGCGGGTGATCCACAGCCGCCGGCGGTTTAACTAGTTCTAAGTTCTAGGGGACTAATGACCTCAGCAGTTGAGTCCCATAGTGCTCAGAGCCATTTGAACCATTTGACTGTTAGCAGAATATGGAACCGGTGGGTTCAGGAGGGTAATACGGAACGCCGTGCTGGATCCCAACGGCCTCGTATCACTAGCAGTCGAGATGACAGGCATCTTATCCGCATGGCTGTAACGCATCGTGCAACCACGTCTCGATCCCTGAGTCAACAGATGGGGATGTTTGCAAGACAACAATCATCTGCACGAACAGTTCGACGTCGTTTTCAGCAGCATCGACTATCAGCTTGGAGTTCATGGCTGCGGTTACCCTTGACGCTGCATCACAGACAGGAGCGCCTGCGATTGTGTACCCAACAACGAACCTGGGTGCACGAATGGCAAAACGTCATTTTTTCGGATGAATCCAGGTTCTGTTTACAGCATCATGATGGTCGCATCCGTGTTTGGCGACATCGCGGTGAACGCACGTTGGAAGCGTGTATTTGTCATCGCCATATTGGCGTATCACCCGGCGTGATGGTATGCGGTGCCATTGGTTACAAGTCTCGGTCACCTATTGTTCGCATTGGCGGCACTTTGAACAGTGGACGTTACATTTCAGATGTGTTACGACCCGTGGCTCTACCCTTCATTCGATCCGTGCGAAATCCTACATTTCAGCAGGATAATGCTCGACCGCATGTTGCAGGTCCTGTACGGGCATTTCTGGATACAGAAAATGTTCGACTGCTGCCCTGGCCAGCACAATCTCCAGATCTCTCACCAACTAAAAACGTCTGATCAATGGTGGCCGAGCAACTGGCTCGTCACAATACGCCAGTCACTACTCTTGATGAACTGTGGTATCGTGTTGAAGCTGCATGGACAGCTGTACCTGTACACGCCATCCAAGCAACTGTGCCTAAAGACGCTATCCAAGCTCTGTTTGACTCAATGCCCAGGCGTATGAAGGCCGTTATTACGGCCAGGGATGGTTGTTCTGGGTACTGATTTCTCAGGATCTATGCACCCAAATTGCGTGAAAATGTAATCACAAGTCAGTTCTAGTATAATATATTTGTCCAATGAATACCAGTTTATCACCTGCATTTCATCTTGGTGTAGCAATTTTAATGGCCAGTAGTGTATTTCTAAGTTCTAGGGGACTGATGATCTCAGAAGTTAAGTACCATAGTGCTCAGAGCCATTTGAACCATTTGATCCACAGTGACTTTCACGTAGTCCTCAGCTCTCGCGATGCCTTCAGTTACTACTAAAGGTTCCACTGAAGTCCACGTGAATGTCCTCCATTGTACAGTATTGTCCACAATGGCCTGCGTGCATGGCGCGGTGCATGTTGGTAGCAGCCGTTGGCCTGGGTGACAGCTCATGACGCATTCAACCAGGCGACACCTCTTCCATTGCTCCACAGTCATATCTCGACGATGCCGTACCCAGCGTATTCGTAGTTGACCGCGCTTCTGCTTCAACGCGGGAGCACGCGCCGAATGTCCGCTGCGGATCCCCACGTTTACAAAGTGTGCTGAAAGATGGATTCCGAGACACTTGTGCTTGCACCGGCGTTTTATTCTGTCCTCAGACCTGCCATAAATCGGCGCCTACCCAACTTTAGAGAGTCTTCGACTTCCACGTTCTGTATTGTGGCATGGACGACCAGTAACTTGTCGCTGTCTCCTGGTTTCACCGTTCGTGTACCACTTTTCGTAGCGTAGCACGCGAATAACTGACCGGCTACGCAGTTTCCAAAATCGTCATCATCAGGCGCTGGGTCACAACTATGCACCCTTTCTCAGAGTCTCTTATGTCACTGGATTTTCCCACTCGTACAAAGCATCGTCGTTAGAATTATTTCCCCAATCTTACCTGTTCCGCTCCATCCGCTTGTACAGGGTGTTCGGAAATTCCCGTTATAAACTTCTGGGACTTGTAGAGGGGAATGAGTACATAATATTTTGAAGAGGATGTCCAGAAACGTACTGTTTCCGTGCTATACTCGTTTGAAAACGTTTGCTAGGTAATCATGGAAGTCACGGTAGTCATGGTGGGGGATGATTAAGTCGGATCTGCTGATGTCATTTGACGTCCGTCCTACCTCTCTGACATAGCCCGAGCCTCATTTACGAGTCTGTGGGTATTAGAGCAACGTGGCTGATTACACGTTTGCAGAACACACCGACGTGATCCTGATGAATGGCGATGCTCGCGGTAATGGAAGGGCTGGTCGTCGTCTTTATCAAGAGCGGTCTCCACAACGTCGGACTCCATCCAGTACGCTTTTCACCAAAATTACGCAACAGTTTCGAGAAAAGGTACCTTCACCGTCATCAGGCGTAACTGCGGTGCTCCAAGGAGAAGCCGCACACTGTATTGGAAGAAGGCGTACTGCATCACGTTGAAGAGGACACGAGCAATCTCTTTGGCTATTAACGAGTGGAATGCACTGGGGCACGCCCTAATCAGTTAGTCGGCCGGTGTGGCCGTGCGGTTCTAGGCGCTTCAGTCTGGAACCGCGTCACCGCTACGGTCGCAGGTTCGAATCCTGCCTCGGGCATGGATGTGTGTGATGTCGTTAGGTTAGTTAGGTGTAAGTAGTTCTAGGTTCTAGGGGCCTCATGACCTCAGAAGTTGAGTCCCATAGTGCTCAGAGCCATTTGAACCGTTTTTGAACATTTGAATAACATTTGAATGCTCTTTAATTTGTGAATACAGTAATTGTTATTCCTCCTCACGAGTCAGTTAAACAGAAGAACTCTGTTCTCATGGACACAGGATTTCATCACATCAAATAAAATGCATTCAGCATTATCGAGGCTTATTTGTAGTGCAAGAAACGTAAAAACTGAAATTAAAAAGGAAGTATCGACATAGTGACTCGACCCCATGGTCATCGGATTACCATTCTCTGCTTTTTCTGCTGCACCAACCGCTTCCTTGCAACTAAGCTAACATAAATGGTTAATACCTCGCCCGACCCGTGTCAGAAACGCTATTTTTTCTGAATGCTTGGTGTGACACTTTTATTTCCGGCCAAGCCCTGCATGTACCATAAATGTGAACGAAATCGGGGATGGGAGTAGGCTGCGGTAGCCCATACGTAAGACGAGACTTATTTCCTCTTTGCCCTACCTCATGCGTTATAGAAAGAGGGCAAGTTATGATTGTTTAAAATGGAACTCTGTGCTAACTTCTAGCATATCGGAAGAGACTTAACAACAGTATCAAATGTGTGTACGCGCTTATCTTTATGTGAGCTGCTTTGTTGGAACACACAGATAGCCAAAAGACTAGATGCACGAAGCAGCCCACTTGGCCGTGTTTACACCACAACAGCCGATTCCGGCAATTTTGCGTTTCTGTTTTAGCGCATTTCGCAGACACTTTTGTGAAAAGTTTCAACGGTAACTTTATCGAACATTAAGTCACTGTACTTGTCTTAACCATACAACAAAATTTGTTGCCCTTCTGTGTACAGTATAAACAGTTTGTACAGTAAATGGCATAACACCACCGATAAATATAGACTTCGAATGCAAATCTGCTGCTAAGGGAGAATATTCAGAGCGAGGTGGCGCAGTGGTTAGCACACTGGCCTCGCATTCGGGAGGACGACGGCTCAACCCCGCGTCCGGCCATCATGATTTAGGTTTTTCGTGATTTCCCTAAATAACTCCAGGCAAATGCCGGGATGGTTCCTTTGAAAGGGTACGGCCGACTTCCTTCCCTGTCCTTCCCTAATCCGAAGAGACCGATGACCTCGCCGTTTGGTCTCTTCCCCCAAACAGCCTAACCCGCAGAATATTCAAAATTGCTGGGTGTGTACATTTTGAGAAATTTTTGCGGCAGAATAAATCACCCCTTTATGTGCCAAAGTCAGATTTGACCCAGAATAGTGAAGATTATCCTTTCTTATAGTGTTGTAGCTATGCATTATTTTTGAACTGGGATGGGTTATGAATAATAAATTTCGTAAGTGACTATATGTGTTACGAAGTTCCTTAAATAAATGTTTCCAAGGTGATCTTGGGTGAGCTGCAGCTATTATTCTCATTACACGCTTTTGTGCAGTGAATATGTTTCTCTTAATGATGAATGTTGAAACCTTTAGGTTTAGCTACTTATGCTATCGGGATTATTGCAAATTTTGGTGATGAACATATGAGTAATTTAGCCTACTACGCCTATTTTCATTCACTGCTTCCATATGGAATCATATATTGGGATAATTCATCATTAAGAGAAACATATTCACTGCACAAAAGCGTGTAATGAGAATAATAGCTGCAGCTCACCCAAGATCACCTTGGAAACATTTATTTAAGGAACTTCGTAACACATATAGTCACTTACGAAATTTATTATTCATAACCCATCCCAGTTCAAAAATAATGCATAGCTACAACACTATAAGAAAGGATAATCTTCACTATTCTGGGTCAAATCTGACTTTGGCACAGAAAGGGGTGATTTATTCTGCCACAAAAATCTTTGGTCATTGAACAAATAGCATTATTTGGATATGTTACATAGTAACGACAACCTCGTATCTCACAAGCAGTGAACACACTTCGATTAACGACAACCTCGTATCTCACAAGCAGTGAACACACTTCGATTTTACTGTTAATCAGAAATCTGTAAGAGCCTCTAAACATGTTCTCTCTCTCTCTCTCTCTCTCTCTCTCTCTCTGTGTGTGTGTGTGTGTGTGTGTGTGTGTGTGTGTGTGAACTGAGTTTACACTTGGAAGTATGCATGTAAATGAGTTTCAGTGCATCGCCGGTGCTGACTCAATCTTCTCCTTGTAAAGGAAACTGTATTCCTCGCAAATAGGTGTCTTCTACGAGAGGTGACAATGGAGGAGAGTACAATCTACTAACGAAGACAAATGTTAGGGATAAAGTAAGTGTGTGAAATGTTATTGCGGTTTGAGAACCAGATGCTTACTTGCGAAAAGAGAGTTCCAACTGTCCAGATCACGCATGAGCTACCTATGGTAATCCGCGGGCCTGATTTATATACTTAAGCTCGCTGGCCGGTCCGGCACGTGACGCTTTAGCATGCTTCCTACTGCATAATGTGAAAACTGTAGAGCTCGCGGCAATGTTTGTGGAATAAAGCACCGATATTAATAGCACATATTTTCCGAATTATGCCTCAAACACTCTTTTTTGAGAGTACATTTATTTTATGTTCATCCCCTCTTCGGAATTTTACGTTAATTTACGTCAAAATTGTTTCTTTACTTTCAACATTTTACAGTAATCGTCGTAAAAACATCCAGTGCAAAATTCTGGAAGGCCTTTAGTAAAGAAAGAATGTTCACGACAAATCAAATGGCTCCAAGCACTATCGGACTTAGCATCAGTTGAAATGTTATTGCTTTTATTTGTTATGAAAGCGGTACTGATAGACAATAAAAGCGGTTTAAAAGCTGTGAGCTGTCTGGGGAAGTTAACCTTGCATTACTGCGCAACTGTTTCACCAGGTATCCAGTCTAGCTTACCAAATTCCCAACCAGACTAACATTAATCATAATCTTTTAATAGTCATACGACAACCGGTGATATATATATAAAAAGAGAATTTAAATAAAAAGAAATAAATCAGTTTATATTTGGAAATTTATTTTAACATTGATCATCGAAATTTCAGCATATTAAACTTGATTCATAACTAAACTGGTGCCTTATTTAGGATTGTGAAAATGTGAGTTTGTAATATTACAGAACACATCAAATATGGAGCCAAGATTGGGAGACTGCATACAACACTGCATTCATAAAATAACACACAAAGAACGTTGAAACATATGCAAGAGGAAATTAACCACAATCAACCGATTCCATTTTCACCCAAAGAAGTTACGTTCGTAGCGCAATCCTGTCCGTCATGTAATTACCACACACTGGTATACTAAATTCATACTAACTCTCTGTGAAATCTTCCCGAAAAGAATAGCTGAGGGCTACTTTGATGCTTACACCACATGCCTCACGGGGTCAACTTGGTTTACACAAAGAGTGTAACTCCACAATAATTAAAATGAATTACATCGAAACGCAATTTACTAAAGAAAAACCTCGAACTGGTTACTATCGTCTTACTATTAACCTGATGGGTCAAACAATTGTATAAGCACGTGGTACTGGTCTCACAAAGTACACCCCACGTGGGTTGAACATAAAGAAAAGTTGCTATATTGAAAAATATTGTCAAGACGAGACGTTATAATCTCACGCACATTCGCATTTAAGATTGATGATCTTAGTTAGAGTTACTGATCAACACGTGGTTCCACTTTACTCACAAAGTAGTGACAAAGCAACTACCGGAAGATATTCCGAACTTCACACGCCAATTACACTGCATTGCAATTTAAGATAACATTAGATATTTTAGAGCTAAACCTGAAATAAAGGTGATTAAATTTTCAGTTAGGCTGAACTTAAGAAATCCATTGTCCTACGGACTTAGCAGACACGCGCTTAGCCGGAGATCTTACCACTTCAGACGCTCGCCGCGGACAGACTGCCCTGGTCCCTTCCTGAGGGTGGCTCACAAATACAAACAGAAGTGGCCAGAGAGGCAGCTTCCTATACCAACATGACAAGTGACAGACAGGACCACACTAAGAATAGAAAACTCTCTGCTTTTAGAAAGCGTAGCTACCTGTTCCGACGTTGGTCCTACTGTTCTCTAGCAGACAGGCTTGTCTGCTACCATCCAGCATGCAACTAGAAATACATTTGCTCATTCATCCTCTCACACAGAAGGGAAGGGGGATGACAGTATCTTATCATATACAGTATATAAAAGAAAGCGGATGTAGGTTCCGTATGAGACTGTGTGACATGAATTACATATAAACTGTGTTTTAAAGTGTAGTAGTGTGACAGATCGTTCTTGTTTATGTGTAAAAGTAACACGTTACACTGCTCAGTCTCCTCCCAGATAGTCAGAAACACCACAGTAAATTTAGAAGAGGAATTTATGCCGTAAATGACAACAGATTTAAGAAATTAACATGAAAGGAATCCAACAGAGACCTTTCACAGTCCCCTAGACTTGGAACTACTTAAACCTAACTAACCTAAGGACATCACACACATCCATGCCCGAGGCAGGATTCGAACCTGCGACCATAGCAGCAGCGCGGTATCGGACTGAAGCGTCTGGTACCGCTCGGTCACAGCGGCCGGCTTGTTCACGACACGTAAATAAATGTAAACATCTGAAGTCGGCGTGCCAAGCATTTTCAAAGGTCATCACGAAAAAATGAACGCCTAAAAAGCAACTGATTATGGCTAATTCGTTATAAATTACAGTTGCAGTGTTCTAATACGTCCACAATGGACAATAATTATTTACTAATGTCAATACAGAAGAACATAAAAGCAAATACGGAAATGAAATAGGCAATTCCAGTCGACAAGCAGTTAGGAGTAACTTTGCGAGTTTTGAGCACAGGTAGATCATTAGTGTTTGAAATTTAGTGTGTTCATATCCAGTTTTGGCCACAAGCAGAGCATTAGAGTGTTTGAAACGTAGGGTGTTTATATTCATAAACACTATTAACAATCATTTTTTAAATATTTGTCTAACGATACTTTTGATGAATATCGGATAGGTATCGGTTGCTTCTGTAACACCTACGATATGAAGCAATCATTTCTTTGACCATTTTAAATGTTCAACAGTCTAAATCATTTTTAATTTAGATATATCGGTTGTATTATACAGACGCGAACCTGAAAAAAAGCGAGCAACAGAATCAGGAATATCTGGAAATGTAGTCGAGCAGAACCTTGGCGACGAATGTGGCTGGCCTCACGCCCACATCAATTCCAACATCCGGCCAGTGTCATATACGGATACCGCATAAATCCGGGTACTTCGCAGTTCAACCACCCAGTCAAATGGGGCCCCATAATGAGCCCTCTTTCAAATCGTGTGAAGTGCCGACAGCGCTGTCCCACACGAGTAAGAGGTATATCCTTCACCTTGGTAGAGATCACTCAACATCTGACCTCGTTCGCGTCTCTTGTATGCCCTACGAGGCCTGGCAAGGACACTAAACACGAACAACACTAATACAAACTGGTGGCTCATCTAGCTGTCACAGAGAATTGCAGTTCTAATTATTTCCCCACAGACTGAGCCGTGGAAAATTTGCTGTTTTGGAGAGCGCGCTGCAGCGCGTAGAGTGAAGCAGTCGCACTCCGTTTCTGGCGGTGGCGCCGCTGTGGCAATCGCAGCTTTGGTGTCTCCCTCTGGTGGGAAAGGGGAAAGGTTGCCTGCTCACGTGCATTTAAGGGGCGCTATGAGCTCTCTAGGCGGCGAATCTGGTCAGTTGGTCAGCCGTCAGTGTGGGGCAGTCAGTGTCTACCTGTCGTCCAGAGTGCTAGTATGTGTTAGGCCGCCAGTCTGCTCGAGTTTGTTCAGGCAATCGTCATTGGCGGTTGGATCGATCGGTTGGTCGGTCGCGCACTGGGACACAAAATGACTTGTCCGTCTTGAGCGTCAGAGCATGTGAGGTCGCCACGTGAGTCCAGTGGGCCGCGTCGTATAGCGAGGGGTAGTGGCTTCGTGACCGACACGAGAGCAACAGGAGTCAACCCACGACATCGGTCTAGCCGTCGCGAGCTGCGACGCCGTGAGGCGGGAGATCGGCGCGCCTTCCTGCGTCCGTTGAAGCGGCTGGCAGCGGACGGTTCGGGAGAGCGTTTTGGGGGTGCTGCGCCAGGTCTTCGCCAGACATCGCAGTTTATTAGGAGTTAAGTGATTCGTGATATGTTGTTTCGTTTACTTGTTAAATTCTGCTTGTTTTCTTGGTCAGTCTCTCGTCCCCAGCTTGCTCGACCGTCTCCCGTCCGCATTTGTTAGGCAGTTAGTGTCTGTCTCTCGGTCTGCCGTACGTTAATAGCTGCCTCTGTCATGTTTGTCGGATTCGGTGTTAACGAATTTATTGCTTGATGTGTAACGGCCGACTTCCTGAAATATGTTTTTATCTTGCCTATCATCTTGAGAGGCGGTATATGTGTAATGTAGAGCATGTTGGTATATTTTATGTAAGACCGCATTTCATGGGTTTTATTTAAATGGTCATTTTAGTATATAAAGTTGCCACCTTTCCACCGTAAGAGATTTTTTTAAAAAAAGAAATCAAGTTGCACCTTCGGTGGCAAGTTAATTTTTTTAATGTTAGTGTTTTGTACCATTTCCATCCCTCCTACGGGGTGCATAGTTTATATGCTTGTGTGAGTTGTTAAAAATTTTAGTTTAAAGTAGTCTGTTGTGTTGCAAGTTTGCACCAGTGTAGTCTTTCAGAGGTTGTTGTGAGCGGTCGTGACTACGGCCGTGTCAAAAGGCAGCGGCAGGGTTCTCAGCCCGAAAGCTCATACTGCCAATATTTGTTCTTTCTGCCTCTGAATAAAATTGTAACTTGATATTTTGAGGATGCTTTCTGATTATAATTTCAAATCTATTTAAAAAAAGGCTTTTAGGAATAAAATTTCCATTTGTTGAAAGAAATTTATTTTTTTTTCATCAGTTACCCACTGGCAACTACTTCCACGCCCACATAGTGTGATTAAATGTGTTAATGTTCTTGATGAATCTCTAGTAAATAAAGTAAATTCTTAAGAAAAGGTTTTGAAAGTATATTCACGGTTCACAGACGATAGAAAGTACGTGTGCGAAGTTACAAGGACATCCGAACATGTCTTCTGGGTGCTTGACTTATTTTGTTGGGCAGTGTAGGTCATGTCCTCTTTAAACATATGACAAAGGGTCAAGCTTCCTTTCCTTCCAACACCGTAGACAGCTTCTATACGTGGCTTTATGAAGGATGACGTAATTACACAGAAGGTAGGCATATATAAGATTCCGTGTCAGTGTGTTGTTTGGACGTACTTCATTTACAGTTCAAGAACGTTACCTAGAACAGCTACGCTGTACCCGCATTCTGAAGCCAGATAAATCTCCAACGGCTGAACACTATATCTAAGCAGGATTACGAGAAAGTACAAATTTTAACGTCTTTCTCAGCGATTCGATGTTCAAGGAAGACGCTGAAATGCGTTTGAGAACGATCTAATTAATCTTGGTGATAGTTTCAGTTTTGATAAACTGTGAAATCCAACATTGGTGATAGTTATCTCTCATAGACAGCCGTACTGTTCCCTCGTCAACTTTAATTTGTGACAGAACATCATTTAGAGAGGACGTATGAAACACCTGTGTTTCATACGAGGGTTGGAACTTAAATAGTGGAAACTATTTATTCAGAATCCATACAAAAGAGTTACATGTTTGCACCTGTTACTGTCCTTCAAAGTAGTCACCAGCGTTATGTAAAACCCATTCCCAGAGATGTGGAAGGCGTAGTAGACCATTAACAGAGCCTGTTCTGTTGATGGTGCGAATGGAGCGGTCTACTGCCTGTCGAATTTCTGGAACATCCTTGAAGCGAATGCCACGAAGTGGTTCCTTCATCTTCGGAATCAAATCAAAGTCACAAGAACTTAAGTCTGGGGAGTATGGTGGATGGTACTACAGCACTCCCCAGTCACATCGACAGAACAAAGCAACCATGGCTTGCGCTGTATGCGCCCGCGCATTGTCACGCAAAACGATGGGTGGGTTGCCCAGAAAGTGTCGCCGCTTCTTCCGCAAAGCTTGTTGCAGGTGATGCTCCAAAAACGAACAGTAATACTATGCATTGACAGTCTACCGTGGATGAACGTAATGCGTTAGGATAACACCATCACAGTTGTACACGAGGATCACCGTAAATTTTTACCAAACTGGGGCTCTAACGCACTTGCGACTTTCGCGGCGACCCATAATGACGCCATTCGTTGGATTGGCGTTTCGGTTTCGGCTCGTACGATGTGACCCATGTCTCATCCAGTGTTACGATACAGCGTAAGAAAGCCTCTCCTTCGCGCTCATAACGCTACAAGTGCGTCTGAGCAGCGTCGTAACGCATCCATCCATTTCTGCAATTCCGACAAGTCATGCAGTTTTTCGCATGCCAACCCGTTCCTTCAGGATGCGAAGCACAGTCGTATGCGCTAAACCGGTTTCGTGGGCGAGCTCACTAATCGTATGGCGTCTTTCACTGTCCACTAAAGCGGCAACAGCAGGCACTTCTTCTTCAGAGACACTAGGATGACCTGGCCGATACATGTCAGCCACAGTTTGCCGATCTTCGTTGAAGACTTTTACCCAACGTGCCACTGTTCTGTACGGCAATGCCGATTCCCGGCACGCTTCTTGAAGACCTGGATGACACTGTCGTGCTGTACGACTTTGGCAAATTCAATCTTGAACCAACTCCGTTGTTCCCGTTTCGAAAACATAGTGACACCGTCACGTTAGACCGCTCGCTCACAAGTGACTCTGTTTCCCCAGATTGTGACGCTGGTGCCGTAGGACGGACGAGTCCATTTGCTTGGAAGTAAGGTAGGTATGTCAACAACATGTGCTATGAGCGACAATAGTAGATTCCTTTGCATAGTATCTCCACAGCAGTGTTGCCACTATTTAAGTTCCAACCTACGTATCTTTGATCTTCCGCTTGCAAATACGCAAACGACTCGGCATACCGATATACGGTATAATGTCGAGGGGAGCGCTTCCCCGTCAATCTTTATGGGTCGCTCCGAAGATGTGTAAACGAAATACAGCCGAAATTCAAATTTTGAACAAAAATATGGAAACACCGCGTGAAATGAGTGCCTGAACATAAATACAGGTTCACTGTTGTATTTGCCCACGAACGGCGTGTTTGGAATGTCCCCAACAGGTTGCAAGCGTCAGTCGTGATCAGAACACTGTTCTGTCTAATTGTGAGTACAGAATGTCGTAGCTGACTGTATTCGAATGTTGGAAATTGTTGGTGCTCGTATGGCAGGTTCTCCCGTAACCAAGGCAGCCGAAGTATTTGGCGTTTCAAGAGGCATCGCATCGGAGATTTATACCGCCTACAGGGGAAGCGGTAAAACATCATCCTCTAACCCACAACGCGGACGAAAGCTTGTATCGAGTGATCGTGACATGGCTATTGAAGACGACCCTGTCAACAGCAAGACAAAACGAAACCGAGCTCCTTAACTCTCCGTTACTCGCGCGAAAATTCGTGACATGGTCACTCGCGCGGATGACAGGTGTCACCCACAAAGCAAGCGGTCTATTTGTATACTTTGAACGGTCCTTATGACTGATTTTATGGTTTTTTATTAAATCTAAATATAATGCATTTAATATTTGTGCACAGTATAATATATTCTAACGTTTGAAACAGTTCGACCTTCGAAGAACAATATCTTCAGCTGAATTACCGGCGTTACATGATCCCTCTGGTTGCTTACCGACGTACGGTTCTAAATTCAAAGTGTAAGTTGTTTTTACATCAACCAAATCAAACATTTTTAACCCATACTTGGCTGGTTTTCTAGGGATATATTGCCTGAATGGAGTGGGCAGTTTCCTCTAAATGCCAAAAGCTGTTCGTCAACAGTAAGATGTTCCCTAGGTGAAAAATATTTTTGGCAGTTGTTCGTGAATAGTTCAAGTACCTCTCTGATAGGAGCCAACTTGTCTCTGCGAACACCTATATGACGGATATTATCAAACCTAAGACATCTCAACAGAAATTTGAATCGGTTTACACTTATGCATAAATAATATGATTGAAGTCCGTTTCCCTTTAGTTATCCCACAGTTTTGATATACTCTTCCTAGAACATCTCAAAGATCCACACTGATGTAACAAACCAATGAAAGCTCTGATCTCTATCGCATCTGCTTCTTTAGCATCCCTTTCCCTAGAGAAGTTACCACGAACTTCACTGATGGACATATTAGTGCATGTTGCGATAATGCATATTATGTTTTCATCCAAGAACAAATTCAAAATTTCTATTTCTGTCTTTTTTATACGAGCTTGATTTTTTGCTCCAGGCAATTGCGTAATAATATTACAAGATCTGCTTCTAACAATGGTAGAATATTTATTTTTCCTCCGTTTAGTTATTCCATCTTCCCCTAAAAGGAATGCATCCTCTTGAGTTACTTCTTCCGGTCCCGGCGGAAGTTCGAGTCCTCCCACGGGCATGGGTGTATGTGTTTGTCCTTAGAATAATTTAGGTTAAGTAGTGTGTAAGTTTCGGGACTGATGACCTTAGCAGTTAGGTCCCATAAGATTTCACACACGTTTGAACATTTACTTCTTCCTGTGACTCATATTCATCATTCTCTGGCACTTCTTGTTCAGTTCCTGTATCATGACCGCTTTCATGAACACAGTCCTCAGTCTCTGGGTCAGCGCTATCACTGTGAGCATCTTCATCACTCAGATCATTGAACCATTCCAACCATACATTAGGTTCTCTACTAAACTCTTTCCAAGGTTTTTTTGCTTTGGACATTTCTTCCATAATCTAAAAATAAAGAGAATACTAGGTAACACGGAAGGTAACTGCAGTCAGTTTTGGTAAGTCCAAATTTACTCACGTGAAAGATCGATTGAATCTAGAAAAGAAATAAAGTAATACAGACTTACTTTGTTTCATATTGTGGCAGCAGACCTCGCGCGGATGACAAATGTCCTCCAGACTATGGTTCGAGTGGTTCTGAGCACTATGGGACTTAACATCTGTGGTCATCAGTCCCCTAGACTTAGAACTACTTAAACCTAAGGACATCACACACATCCGTGCCCGAGGCAGGATTCGAACCTGCGACCGTAGTGGTCGCCCGGTTCCGAACTGAAGCGCCTAGAACCGCTCGGCCACCGCGGCCGGCCCCTCCAGACTATAGTAATGTTTCATAACAATGTATCTTTCGTAACTGAAAGCCAACAGTGATTGGAGCTAACTGCTAGAGACTTAACAGAAAGGCACTGAAAATGGCGCGAACTCAATCCTGCCCTGCCAGACAAAACTGAGCGGGAAAGTCATGTGGATGACGAGTGTCATCCGCGCGAGCGACGGAGGGTTAAGCTGACAACTGCAGGTCCAGCTGGAATGCCAAAACACTCGTCAGCGATTCAGATACCCGTGACGGGAAAACGTGGTGCTGAAGCCATATAACCTGAACTACAGGGCAATGGAAGAAAGTCATTTGGTCGGATGATCCTTGTTTCGTATTGCTCCCAACTTTTGGTTGAGTTTAGGCCACAAGAGTGAAATATGGTCATATCATGATATTCCATGGGACCCATGGCTGTTCAGCACGCTCAAATTACTGCCAAGGTTTCTCTGAACATTTTGGCTAATAAATTGCATTCCATGGTACAATGTTTGCTTCAAAATGGTGACGCTATGGTCCAAGACTACAGAAAACTTGTTCATCCAGTCCACATAGTCCATGACTGATTTTGTAAGCATGAGGATAAACTGTCACATGTCGCCCGCCCACCACAGTCACCGTATCTCAGTGTTGCTGAACCTTTGTGGTCTACTTTGGAGAGAAGGGTTATTGCTCACTATCCACCTCCATCGTCGTTACCTGAACTTGCCACTGTATTGTAGGAGGAATGGTGTAAGATTATTAAAACCATAAACGACTTGTGTTTGTCCATTTCAAGACGACTTGAAACTGGTTTGAATGCCGAAGGTTTTTTTATGCACCGCATTAGGTGTGGTAATGTGTAGTGGTTTTGCTGTTTCCATATTTCCTCATCCCCTGAATTATCGGAGGACAAAATTTGGTTATGCCTGAATTCCCATTGTGTTCTGGATCAAGTAACACGGGTGAGAACATGAAGGGTCATGTACATATTACTTGATTTGTTACTGTGGTATCGTCTTAAGATCGCGGCGCAACATCAAAGTCGGCAACATTCAGACATTAGCGATGTCTCGCTGCAATCCGCAACGATGAATGGAAGAGGCTGAAGAAGACACAGCAGCGCCCTCGCATGGAGGTCAATGTAGAGCCGAGCATTGAATCGCTCTGCCGAGTTCATGACCTCAGCTGAAGCAGTCGACATCGTCGAGTAGGACTTAAGAGCTATTGAAGTCTTTTGTAAATGCTAAATATTACACTTCAAGAGAACTGTTTGTTAATTAGTGCATTTAGTAATGCTTTAATACTCAGTGACAGTTGTAAATTATCTCACGCTCCTGCGGAAAAGGACTGTATCAAGTTAAGTAAATCTTTTTATTCATTCATATAATAAAGTGAACTAAAATTTCGTTTGTTGTAGTTCAAATGAGCCATCTCCTCGAGCAATCAAAGTACCCATAATTATGTCCTGACGATTGTAGTTTCGCCTGGTCATAACGGTTGCCGTTTTCATCCATTAGATGTGACCTTCTTCAGGTACTCATTGCCCTGACGGCAACACATTTAAGGTTTAAAGCCTCACTTGGCACTATCGTCAACACAGAGTTTTTTCGATAAATCATGAGGAGATTTTAAAATTAATCCTCCGATGTTTCTGAAACTGGGAGCGTACAGTCACTGTGCATTACAGGTTTTGACTTACGGCAGAGAGAGTAGAATTTTCATATGAGAGTCGTTCAAAACGAAGTGCGATTAATGGAGCGGTACAGAAAGGCAAGCCCCAGAAGAGCGAATTAATACATTTTCTTAGTGAAAAAACTTTCTTTCGATTGCCCTGAGCGCTAGTTACGCTGTGTTCTGCAGTGGTGCCTCCGGCGAGATACCTACTTGCCACGGTCCGGTTATATCCGCTTCTTTTATTCTACGTAAAATGTTCAAAAATGGTTCAAATGGCTCTGAGCACTATGGGACTTAACATCTGTGGTCATCAGTCCCCTAGAACTTAGAACTACTTAAACCTAACTAACCTAAGGACATCACACACATCCATGCCCGAGGCAGGATTCGAAGCTGCGACCGTAGCAGTCGCGCGGTTCCGGACTGAGCGCCTAGAACCGCTAGACCACCGCGGCCGGCCGTAAAATGTTAATTAAAACGAAAGAGAGTATATAAAAAAATGAATCCGTTGTTGGGCCGTAGAAAAAGGTGAGCAACCTTCAATATTCCTTCTATTAATTTGCGTGTTAAAAATGTATTTCACATTGCTGGCTGGAAATAAACGTCTGAGCCGTCACCCAGCATCGCATACCGGGTGACTCGGCACCCGGATAGGTGATGTGGATGCGACGGAGACCGTCATGAATGAGCGGGGAATGCGAGGACGCTATGTTTACAGGCAGCAGTTGTTTTTTAAAACTCAAGATTAGGATTGTAATGTAATAAAGTACTTCACTGCTTTGTATTCGATGGCAGCAAGCTAGAACTATACATTTTACGGAAAACAAGTGTAGTCGAACTTCTGAGATATTAAAACTGTTTTACCGGGCTGGGACTCGAACCTGGGACATTTGCTTCGAGCCCAGATGCAACAGACAGCTTTAATATGTCAGGATGTTTCAAATCAAAACTCACTCCCCTTCAGAGTGGAAATTCATTCTGAAACCTAAGCGCAGTGTTTGTACGTTTTATGGATAATATAGCAATCGTTTATCTTCCTCCCATTTTTGTATTAATGAAGTGTGGGTTATGGGTGAGAAAAGTGTGCTTCTAATATTGTTAGTCTTAAGGACCGGAGATAGCGGTTGTTAAGATAATCGTCATTAATAATTCAGAATATAAGCACTAATATCAGGAATATAATCCTCAGCAACGCGTTTCGGGAGTCACCATCTAAGTTAATCCAACATAAACATGCACATCAAAAGCACAGAAGTCAAAATATAAAAAGAAATAAAGTTATCTGGACACGTAATCCTCGGCTTACTTTAAAAGTGGCAACACCATAGTCTCAGCTCCGCTTATCCACGTTGCCGCCCATCCACCAAAGGGCTCCTTCTGTTAAGAGGTAAGCACCGGTCACTTCAGCTGCCTCCCTGTGAACCGCTAGTTCGTACACATATGCACTGATCCGACAGACTGCATTGAGCCGCCAGCCACTACTTAAGAGTCCAACGCCGTTACAGAGGACGTAGAGAGGCTTCACACCAGTGGCGAGTCGTTACCAATGCAAAGCCATTCACGTTTATCACACTAACACCAACCTTTAATGAATCCAAACACACATCGAAGAGGACATTAACATTCTCGACAGTTTGTATATTAAGTACATTATCAAAGTTAGCCTGGTTGATTGCAAATTCATGTTGCTCAAGCAGATCGAGTTTGTTTCGTTTCTGATCTGCATATACCACCTCTACGTCCTCTTCTATGCCCTGCAGGGGGTGAATAGTCTCGTATATATGTTTTACAACCACTGATCTGCCGTAGTTGCCCAATCTAAAACCAACTGCATGCTCCCTATACCTGGTAGAAAAATTCTTTCTATTTGTCCATTATTTTCGTTTCACACGAAACATACTGTATTTTACAAGCACATGCCAGTTCAGATTTACTTATCCTGTTGCCCGCTTCTTGGTTTAAACCATATCTCATTAAGGAATGGCAACTGAACGTTGTATGGGCGAAAGATGTTCGCCAGGTTCGTTCAAATTTTCCCAAAGTGGTTTAGGGACTACCTTGCCATTTCTTCTTTTCGTTTGTTCTTTCGCACATGAAGAAGACGGTTTACCATCTTCACATCGCATACGTTATTTTTTTTTTTTTTTAGTCAGGCCACAAGTGGCCCATCGGGACCATCCTACCGCCGTGTCGTCCTCAGTTGAGGATGCGAATAGGAGGGGCGTGTGGTCAGCACATCGCTCTCTCGGTCGTCATGATGGTTTTCTGTGACCGGAGCCGCTACTATTCGGTCGAGTAGCTCCTCAATGGCATCACGAGGCTGAGTGCACCCCGAAAAATGGCAACAGCGCATGGCGGTCAGGATGGTCACCGATCCAAGTGCCGACCACGTCCAACAGCGCTTAACTTCGGTGACCTCACGGGAACCGGTGTATCCACTGCGACAAGGCCGTTGCCTCGCTATGTCTTTAGTAATTTTTAGTTAATTTAACTGTGCAACAACTGCATTTATTTCAAAGAGATAGAAAATTCTGAAGCGAAAAACAACAATCGACGCTTACGAGTGAGGACAGTTGTCTGTCTACTCTTTGGAATTCCAATTTTTAATTTTGTTGTTTGAGGAGAGACTCCTCGCAACGGCAAAATATTGACAGTGTACAATTGTAGACTGGTTTAGGGAGTCAGTAACGTATATTCGTCTGGTAAAAGTTGTTTGTTGAGGCTTTTTCAGTCAGGCTCATTAAATGCTGTGGTTTATGCAACTACACTTATTAGGTTGGTGCGTGAATTCATTGCATGTTTGGTTTGCATGTTGGTATTCCGGTTACTACTGGTTTATTTATCGACTGTCATTTCTTATTTGTAGTTGACTATTGCTATCTGATTTTACATATTGCCCTTTTATGATTTGGAGATAGTGAGTGGAGTTGTGGACGCTAGAAAATGGAGTGCCAATTGGACAAATCGGAACATTTTCGACATATTCTTCTGTTTCAGTTCAATAAAGGGGTGAGAGGAGTGGGGGCAGCCAGAAACATTTGCGCCGTGTATGGGGGTAATGCCATCCGACTGATCACGGCAACAAAATGGCTTTCTCGTTCTAAGGAGGATCGTTTTGACATAAGTGACTCTCCACGTTCAGGAAGACCTTTGGGGTTTGATGAAGATCGTTTGAACACATTAATCCACAATGATTCACATCAGTGTACTCGAGAACTGCCAAATGTGATCAAGTGCGTTCATTCGACCATCGTGCGACATCTGCATGCAATGGCGAAGGTTCAAAAATCGTGTGTTTGGGTACCGTATGCTCTAACCCAAAATCACAAAAATCAGCTGATGGCCGTAAATGCATCTCTGCTTGTTCGTCATCACCTACCTCGTGAACAGCATCGACCATTTCTGTCCTGGACAGCTGCTGGTCACGAGAAATTGTATCTTTATGCTAATATAAGGAAAAGAAAGGAATGGTTGAGACCAAATAAAGCAGTAACTATCCGTACAAAGATGTGTGATGTACTAAGAACTGCTTCCCTGAGATGTAATCATCACTGCTGACATTTGTTGTTAACGACTGAGAAGTCTTGCAGATGCAGTGGAAGAACAACGACCAGGAAGAGCGCGTAGAGTGACGCTACTTCACGATAACCCCCGCCCGAATTCTACTAGACTGACAAAAAGCAGTATACAGGTATGGGTTGGGAAGTCGTTCCGCACCCACCTTATTCACGTTATCTAGCGTCCTCGGATTTTCATCTTTTCCGGTCTCTTCAAAGAACTTTATTTCCGGATGAAAATGCACTCCGTACATGACTCGACGATGAATTCGCCTCAACACCACGTGAATTTCTACAGCCGGCCGCTGTGGTCGAGCGGTTCTAGGCGCTTCAGTCCGGAAGCGCTCGGCTGCTACGGTCGCAGCTTCGAATCCTGCCTCGGGAATGGATGTGTGTGATGTCCTTAGGTTAGTTAGGTTTAAGTAGTTCTAAGTCTAGGGGACTGATGACCTCAGATGTTAAGTCTCATAATGCTTAGAGCAATTTGAACCATTTTTTGAATTTCTTCAACCGCGGGATCAAAAACTTTCCCCAACGTTGGCAATGGAGGAGAATAAGTTGCTATTCACCGTATAGCGGAGATGCTGAGTCGCAGATAGGCACAACAAAAAGACTGTCGGAAATGATCATTCGGCGAATAAGGCTTTTGTCGAAAATAGACAACTTACACATACGCGTGCGCGCACACAAACGCAACTCACACACAGATGATCACAATCTGTGACAGGAGCCAGACTCAATTGTTACATTCCATCCTGATTTTCCATTGTTTGAAGGAGAATATGTTATAAATAGCACTGAAAGACCTAAGTCCAAACAAGGCCCCGGGAGTAGACAATATTCCATTAGAACTACTGACTGCTATCTGCTGAGCAAGATGTATGAGACAGGCGAAATACCCACAGACTTCAAGAAGACTATAATAATTCCAATCCTAAAGAAAGCAAGTGTTGACAGATGTGAAAATTACCGAACAATCAGTTTAATAAGCCACGGCTGCAAAATACCAACACGAATTCATTACAGACGAATGGAAAAACTGGTGTAAGGTGACCTCGGGGAGGATCTGTTTGGATTCCGTAGAAATGTTGGAACACGTGAGGCAATACTCACCCTACGACTTATCTTAGAAGAAAGATTAAGGAAAGGCAAACCTACGTTTCTAGCATTTGTAGAGTTAGAGGAAGCTTTTGACAATGTTGACTAGAATACTCTCTTTCAAATTCAGAAGGTGGCAGGGGTAAAATACAGGGAGCGAAAGGCTATTTAAAATTTCTACAGAAACCAGATGGCAGTTATAAGAGTCGAGAGGCATGCAAGGGAAGCAGTGGTTGGGAAGGGAGTGAGACAGGGTTGTAGCCTATCCCCGATGTTATTCAATCTGTATATTGAGCAAGCAGTGAAGGAAACAAAAGAAAAATTCAGAGTTGGAATTAAAATCCATGGCGAAGAAATAAAAACTTTGAGGTTCGCCGATGACATTGTAATTCTGTCAGAGACAGCAAAGGACCTCGAAAAGCAGCTGAACGGAATGGACATTGTCTTGAAAGGATGATATAAGACGAACACCAACAAAAGCAAACCGAGGATAATGGAATGTAGTCGAATTTAATCGGGTGATGCTGCGGGAATTAGATATTGAAATGAGACGCTTAAAGTAGCAAATGAGTTTTGCTATTTGGGGAGCAAAATAACTGATGATGGTCGAAGTAGAGAAGATGTAAAATGTAGACTGGCAATGGCAAGGAAAGCGTTTCTGAAGAAGAGAAATTTGTTAACATCGAGTATAGATTTAAGTGTCAGTAAGGCGTTTCTGAAAGTATTTGTATGGAGTGTAGCCATGTATGGAAGTGAAACGTGGACGATATACAGTTTAGAGAAGAAGAGAACAGAAGCTTTCGAAATGTGGTGCTACAGAAGAATGCTGTAGATAAGATGGGAAGATCAGATAACTAATGAGGAGGTATTGAATAGAATTGGGGAGAAGAAGAATTTGTGGCACGACTTGTCTAGAAGAAGGGGTCGGTTGGTAGGGCATATTCTGAGGCATCAAGGGATCGCCAATTTAGTACTGGACGGCAGCGTGGAGGGTAAAAATCGTAGAGGGAGACCAAGAGATGAATACACTAAACAGATTCTGAAGGATGTAGGTTGCATTAGGTACTGGGAGATGAAGAAGCTTGCACAGGATAGAGTAGCATAGAGAGCTGCATCAAACCAGTCTCAGGACTGAAGACCACACCACCACCACCATGTTATTAATGAGTAAAGTGTCTGTTATATGCATCTGTTGTGTTTATTAAACTTACGGAAAAACGCTACGAACTTATGCACCAACCTAATATGTAGACGTATATATATTTTATTCCAAACCTTAGCTTTTGGGATGAAGGCTGTACGTTTCTTTGAGATACACTGAGGGAACCGCCAGGCGCCGCTTCACGAGTCTGTCCAGCTGGAGGCGGCGTCGACGGCAGCGTCGCTGAGGCCGCGAGCGGGCCAGGCCCGCCTCGGCGCGGCCAGGGGGTTTACACTTTCTTCTGCAAACAGCTTGCGAGGCGCTCAAATACTGCTGCGCTCAAACATCCGCTCTTCACACCTGTGACGAACGCCTCTTTGTTTTTGGCTGCGTCGACATTTTTTTAGGCGAGCGCCTAGTCGCCGGCACTCCACATTCTGTCTGCCCGCCGTGTTTGCCCTGAGCTGGTGGTCGCCGGGCTCCGGTTCCTGTCGAAAGCCGCTCATCCGCTGGCAGACTCGCCTTCACGTCCGTCACACGTCTGGGGCAGCCAGAGAGCTCCCACAACAACTGGCACGTTTTGTCTACCGGCATTCAGTGTGGGAGACGTCAGGACTCGCCGAAGTCTCTGAAAACAGTATCACTGCCTGCGTAGTAAGATAATGGCAAGAAGCAAGAAGAAAAGCAATTTTAATCGCATAGTAGTGGAATGGAATCAATCTCCTGACTGATTCGAACCGGCCCATCCTTACTCCTATCTTGTACCAATCTCTCAGAATAGCACTTGCATCCTACGTTCTCAACAAAAAAATCTCCAAATGTGTGTGAAATCTTATGGCACTTAACTGCTATGGTCATCAGTCCCTAAGCTTACACACTACTTAACCTAAATTATCCTAAAGACAAACACACACACCCATGCCCGAGGAAGGGCTCGAACCTCCGCCGGGACCAGCCGCACAGTCCATGACTGCAGCGCCTAAGACCGCTCGGCTAATCCCGCGCGGCGTTCTCAATAATGTGCTGGATGTATTCCACTCTCCGCCGCGAGGGGTAGCCGTGCTGCATAAGGCTCCTTGCCACGGATCGCGCGGCTATCCCCGTCGGAGGTTCGAGTCCGCCCTCGGGCATGGTGTGTGTGTTGTGCTCAGCCTAAATTAGTTTAAGTTAGATTAAGTAATGTGTAAGCCTAGGAACCGATGGCCCTAGCAGTTTGGTTCAAAAATGGTTCAAATGGCTCTAATCACTATGTGACTTAACATCTGAGGTCATCAGTCCGCTAGACTTAGAACTACTTAAACCTAACTAACCTAAGGACATCACACACATCCATACCCGAGGCAGGTTCAAATGGTTCAAATGGCCCTGAGCACTATGGGACTTAACATCTCAGGCCATCATACCCTAGAACTTAGAACTACTTAAACCTAACTAACCTAAGGACATCACACACATCCATGCCCGGGGCAGGATTCGAACCTGCGACCGCAGCGGTCGCGCGGTTCCTAACTGAACCCGAGGCAGGATTTGAACCTGCGACCGTAGCAGCAGCGCGGTTCCGGACTGAAGCGTCTAGAACCGCTCGGGCACATCGCCCGGCAGCATTTTGGTCCTATGGGAACTTACCACCACTACCAGTATTCCAGTCTCAATATATAGTCTCCTCCTGTACCATGGAAATTATTCTCTGATGTCTCAACACATGTCCTACCATCTTTCTTCTTGTCAGTGTTTTCCGCATATTCCTTCCCTAGCCGATTCTGCAGAGATTCTCTTCATTTCTTACATTACCAGTCCACATAATTTCCAACTTTCGTCTGTAGCACCACATCTCAAATTCTTCGATTCTCCTCTGTTCCGGTTTTTCCACAGTCCATGTTTCACTACCAAGAGTGCTATGTCCCAAAAGTACGTTCTCTAAAATTTATTCCTCAAATTAATGCCTATGTTTGATAGCTGTAGACTTCTCTTGGCCAGGAATGCCCTTTCTGCCACTGCTGTTCTGCTTTTCATGTGCTCCTTGCTCCGTCCGTCGTAAGTTACTTTGATGCTTATGTAGCAGAATTCACTAACTCGGTCTTCTTCGTGGTTACCAGTCCTGATATTAAGCTTCTCGCAGTTCTCATTTCTCCTTTTTCTTCTGTTTACTCTTAATCAAAAAAATGGTTCAAATGGCTCTGAGCACTATGGGACTTAACTTCTGAGGTCATCAGTCCGCTAGAACTTAGAACTACTTAAACCTAACTAACCTAACGACATCACACACATCCATGCCCGAGGCAGGATTCGAACCTGCGGCCGTAGCGGTCAAGCGGTTCCAGACTGTAGCGCCTAGAACTGCTCGCCCTCTTCGGCCGGCTACTCTTAATCCTTATTCTGTACCCATTAGACTGTTCATTTCATTCAACGGATCCTGTAATACTTCTTCACTTTCACAGAGGATACCAGTGTCATCAGTAAATCTTATCATTGACAACCTTTCACCTTGATCACTTTTGATCTTTTCTTTTGTTTCCGTCATTGCTTCTTCGATGTACAGACTGAACGGTATGGGCGAAGACTACATCCCTGTCTTACACCCTTTTCAATCCCAGGACTTCATTCTCGGTCTTCCACTCTTGCCGTTCCCTCTTGGTTCTTTTACATATTGCATATTATCTTCTGTCCTTATAGCTTAGACTTTCGAACATCTTGCACCATCTCACACTGTCGAGCGCTTTTCTCAGGTTGACAAATTTCATGAACTTGTATTGATCTTCCTTCAATTTTGCGTCCATTATCAACCACAAGGTCACAACTGCCTCTCCCGTGCGTTTGCCTTTCCTAAATGCACTCTGATCGTCATAAAACATATGCTCAATTTTTTCCCATTCTTCTGCATACTACGCTTCTCAGCAACTTCTATGCATGACAAGTTAAGCTACTTGTGCGTTAATTCTCTCACTTATCAGCTGCTGCAGTCTTCGGAATTGTGTCGATGATGTTTTTCCGAAAGACACGTGTCATATTGCCAGTCTCTTACGTTCTATACACCAATGTGAATAGTCTTTTCGTTGCTGCTGCAATGATGTTAGAAATTACGATAGAATGTTGCCTATCCGTTCTGTCTTTTTGATGTTAAATCTTCCAAAGCTCTTTTAAACTCTGATTCAGATACTTGATCCCCTATCTCTTCCTTATAGACTCTTGTTTCTTCTTCTGTCACTTCATCAGACAACTCCTCTCGCTCATAGAGGCCTTCAATGTACTCTTTTCAGCTATCCACTCTCTCCTCTGCATTTAACAGTGTAATTCCCATTGCACTCTTAATGTTACCACCTTTGTTTTTAATTTCACTGAAGGTTGTTTTGACTTTCCTAAATGCTGAGTGAGCATACCTATAAGATTCTACAAAGATTATGCGAAAGAACTTGCTCCACTTCTAGCAGCAGTTTATTGTAGATCGCTGGACGATCGAAGGGTACCTAGTGACAAAAAAAAAAAAAAAAAAAAAAGCATACATCGTTGAAGTCAGTGTGTTTTAGAATTATGAACATGTTTTATGCTCAAGAATTAAGGCGTTTTTGGAGAACGAAAATCACCTGTACAAAAATCAACATAAGTTCCGCAAACAGAGATGATTCTAAACTCAGCTTGCTCTGTTCCTCCAAGAGATCCACAGCGCCGTAGACAACGGCACTCACGTGGTAAACGTGTCCCTTGCCCTCAGGAAGGCATCTGGCACCGTCCCGCAATGTCATTTAGTGAAAAAATAGGCGCTTAACGAGTATCGGAGCAGATCTGCTACTGGATTCGAAACTCCTTTGCGGACAGAGCTCAACATGTCGCTCTTAACGGAACAAAATTGATAGATGTAAAGATAATTTTCAGAGTACATCAAACGAGTGTGATAGGACCGTTGCTGTTTACAATGTAATAAATAATCCAGTAGGAAAAAAACCTAGGAAGCTCTTTAAGATTGTTCACAGATGATGAGGTTGTCTATACGAAACTAGCAATGCGAGAAGGCAGTATCGATTTGCAGAATGACCTGCAGAGGTCTGATGAATGAGGCAGGCTCTGGCAGTAGACCCTGAACGTAAATGAATGCACAGGAAAAGAAATGGACTACGTACAACTACACTGTTGATGACAAATCACTGGAAACAGTGTCTACCATAAAATATCTAGGAGTGACTATCCAGAGTGACCGTAAGTGGAACGACCACATAAAATAAATAGTAGAAAAAGCAGATACCAGACTGAGATTCACAGTAAGAATATTAAGGAAATGTAACTCATCCACGAAGGAAGTGGCTTAAAAAGCGCCTGCTCGACCGATTCTTGAGTACTGTTCATCAGTCTGTGATCCTTATCGGAAAGGACCGTCACAAGAGATAGAGAAGATCCAATGAAGAGCGACACGATTCCTCACGGGGTCTTTCAGTCGGCGCGAGAGCGTTACGGAGATGCTCAACAAACTCCACATGCAGACGTCACTAGAGAGGCTTTATGTATCACGGAGAGTTTTTCTATTGAAATATCGAGTGAGCACTTTCCGGGAAGAGTAGAACAACATATTACTTCCTCCCACATACATCTCACGAAATGACCAGGATGAGAAATTTCGTGAAATTAGAGTTAATACAGAGGCTTACTGACAGTCATGGTTACAAAATAATAACATGAATTCTGTACAGAAGAATGGAAAACTGGCAGAAGCCGACCTCGACGAAGATCAGTTTGGATTCCGGAGAAACGTAGGAACACGGGAGGCAATAATAACCTTGCAACTTACCTTAGAAGATAGGTTAAGGAAAGGCAAACCTACATTTATGGCATTTGTAGGTTTAGAGAAAGTTTTTGACAATGTCGACTGGAATATTCTCTTTGAAGTTCTGAAGGTAGCAGAGGTAAAATACAGGGAGCGAATGGGTGTTTAGAACTTATACAGAAACCACAAAGCAGTTACATGAGATAGTGTTTGGAAAGGAGGTGAGACAGGGTTGTATCCTATCCCCGATGTTATTGAGTATGCACATTGCGCACAAGAAGTAAAGAAAACCAAAGAAAAATTCGGAATCGAAATTAGGGAAAGAAATTAAAATCTTTGAGGTTTGCCGACGACATAGTAATTCTCTCAGAGATAGCAAAGGACTTGGGAAAGCAACTGAACGGAATGTACAGTGTCTTGAAAAGAGGGTGGAGAATGAACATCAACAAAAGCAAAACAAAGATAATGGAATATAATCGAATTAAAACAAGTGATACTAAGGTAGGAAGCAAGACACTTAAAGTAGTAGACACGCATTGCTATTTGGGCAGAAAAATTACGGATAATGGCCGAAGTAGAGAGGATATAAAACGGAGATTCACAATTTCAAGAAAATCATTTCTCAAGAAGAGAATTTTTTTAACATCGAATACAAATTTAAGTGTTAGGAAGTCTTTTCTGAAGTTACTTGCCTGGAGTGTAGCTATATGTGGAAGAGAAATATGGACGCCTAACAGTTTGGATGAAAAGAGAATAGAAGCTTTCGAAATGTGGTGCCACAGAAGAACGCTGAAGATTAGATGGGTCGATCACGTAAGTAACGAGCAAGTAGTGAACAGAATTGGGGAGACAAAAAGTTTGTGGCACAACTTGACTAAAAGAGGAGATCGGCTGATAGGACACATTCTTAGATATCAAAGGATCACCAATTTAGTATTGAAGGGAAGTGTATGGGGTTAAAAATCGTAGAGAAAGAGACAAAGAAACGGATACAGTACCAGATTCCGAAAGGTTTAGGTTGCAGTAGTTATTCGGAGATGAAAATGCTCGCACAGGATGGGGTAGCACGGAGAACTGCACCAAATAAGTCTTCGGACTGAAGACCACCACCACAACATCAACAACCACCGACGATCGTTCTTCTCACGCACCATTCGCGAGTGGAACAGGGAAGGAAGGAATTATTTAGTGGTACTAGAAGTAGCTTCCGCCACACACCCTTTGTGTCATGCGAAGATGTAGATGGAGATGTAGAAGCCTGCGTTGAACGGCCCTTGGTTTTTCAAAATTAATATCTGAGGTTTAAAGCTTCGCAGCATTTATTATGAAATTCAATCTACAATTATAAATAGTGCATAAAATGAAAGGACAACTCAGGTAGTTTCTCTTACACGTGTTCAGTGTGAGCACCATTCGTCACACGGCACACGTCGAGCCGACTGGTGAGTTCTTCCCAAAACATGATCAGTGAGTCTGGAGTAATTCTATCAACTGCTTAAGTATTGTGTTGAAGTCGGTTAGATAAGCTGGTAGCAGAGGCAGTGGCACATCATTCCTTATGCACCCCCAATAGTAAACATCGCATGATATCAGACCTGGTGAACGTGGAGGCTATGCAAAGGAAGCTACTCATATGTCACACGGTCCAAATGGTTCAAACGGCTTGAGCACTATGGGACTTAACTTCTGAGGCCATCAGTCCCCTAGAACTTAGAACTAATTAAACCTAAGTAATCTAAGGACATCACACACATCAATGCCCGAGGCAGGATTCGAACCTGCGACCGTAGCGGTCGCACGGTTCCAGACTGTAGCGCCTAGAACCGCTCGGCCACTCCGGCCGGCACACACGGTCCCTTGCTGCCATTCCAACGTTCGGGCACAAGGTCGTTCAACAAATCACGTACTGAATTATGCTAGTGAGGCGGCTCACCATCTTGCTGAAAAATAAAGTTCTGTGGTTCAACTTCCAATTGAGGAAAGAGTCATAGTTCAAGCGCATCAAGATAAGAAACGCCAGTTACAGTTGCTTCACCAAAATGGGAAGTGCCATAAACTTCCTGCCGGGATGTGGCACAAGAAACATTCAATTTCAGTGAGTCTCTTTGCAACTGTACCATCTCATGGGGACTTGCCGACCCCCAGATGGGCACATTACGTGTGTTCACATTTCCACAGGTGAAATGTCAAGTCGTCATTGAAGACGATGGAGGAAATCTTCATCGTCGTGGAGCAACATTGACTTGCAAAGCTGTCACATAAACCGTAGCATATAGGCTTTAGAGCTTGTGAACAGTTGCCAACGATAAGGACGTTGTTGTAAGCGTGTCCTTCAAAGTCACCGCACAGACGCCACTGGAACCGCCAATCCACGACTAGACTTCCGGACTGTCTTCTTGGGGATAAGCGTGAAAGACACTCTTAGTCTTTCAGTACTTACTGCGGCCACTCTGGGTCGCTCGGTACTCTTCCCCTTGTAAACACAGGCGGTGTCTACCAAATGATAATACAGTCTATGAATGTTTTTATCACTTGGAGTATTACAACGGAAATTAATACGGAAAGCACGTTTTACTGTAACAATAGAATCAATTGTTGTAATTCCTGAAACACGACAAGCTTTTTGTTCACTGGTCGCCATCTTTGCTATTAGCGCTTTCTAAAGGAAGACATAGGAAACTGAGCATACGCATGTGGACAGGTATAGAATTAAAACTCAATTGCTCTTTCATTTGATGTATTATTTATAACTGTACACAAAGTGGCCATGCGGTTCTAGGTGCTACTGTCTGGAACCGAGCGACTGCTACGGTCGTATGTTCGAATCCTGCCTCGGGCATGGATGTGTGTGATGTCCTTAGGTTAGTTAGGTTTAAGTAGTTCTAAGTTCTAGGGGACTAATGACCAAATAAGTTAAGTCCCATAGTGCTCAGAGCCATTTGAAACATTTTTTTATAACTGTAAGTTTGATGTATTAAATGCTACAAGGCCTTAAACTCCCGATATTCGTCTTGAAACGATGGCTGCCTCAGGAACAGTCACTTATGCTTTGTTTCGCTGTGTCAAATATCCTGCAGATGTCAACTATCTTTTAGTTTCATTCACGAAACGAATTTCGGTACAATTACGAATTGTTCTCAAGCGTGTTAAGCACGTATACTAAGAAGGCAAAACATTGTGATCACCTGGTTAACACCGTGTTTGTCCGCCTTCGAAACGCAATATAGCAGCGATTGCCAGTGACATGGATTAGACAAAACGTTGGTAGGTTTCCGGAGGTAAGTTACACCAGTTGTTTGTGTACAGATCACGCAAATCCCTTGATTTACGTGCTGGTGGTTGAACCGTGAATTTATTTTCGAAGTATATTCTTAAGAATTTACTTTATTTACTAACGATTCATCAAGAACATTAACACATTTAATCACACTATGTCAGGGTGGAAGTAGTTGTCAGGGAGTAACTGATGAAATCATAATCAAATTCATTTTTACAAATGGGAATTTTATTTACTAAAAGCATTTTCTTAAAAGAAACAGATTTTAAAATTATAATCAGAAAGAACCCTCTAAATATCAAGTTACAATTTATTCAGAGGCAGAAATAAACAAATTTTAGGCTGTACGAGCTTTCGGGCTGAGAACCCTTTTGACACGGCCGTAGTTACGACCGCTCACAACCACTGAAATACTACACTGCTGCAAATCTACAACACACCAGATTACTTTAAACTAAAAGTTTCAACAATTCTCACAAGCACACAAACTGTGCACCCCGTAGGAGGGATGGAAATGGTACAAAACACTAATAGTAAGAAAATTATCTTGCTACTGAAGGTGCAACTTCATTTCTTTTAAAAAAAAATCTCTTACGGTGGAAAGGTGGCAACTTTATATACTAAAATGACCATTTAAATAAAACCCATGAAATGCGGTCTTACATAAAATATACCAACATGCTCTACATTACACATATACCGCATCTCAAGATGATAGGCAAGATAAAAACATATTTCAGGAATTCGGCCGTTACACATCAAGCAATAAATTCGCTAACACCGAATCCGACAAACATGACAGAGGCAGCTATTAACGTACGGCAGACCGAGAGACAGACACTAACTGCCTAACAAATGCGAACGGGAGACGGACGAGCAAGCTGGGGACGAGAGACTGACCAAGAAAAACGAGCAGAATTTAACAAGTAAACGAAACAACATATCACGAATCACTTAACTCCTAATAAACTGCGATGTCTGGCGAAGACCTGGCGCAGCACCCCCAAATCGCTCTCCCGAACCGTCCGCTGCCAGCCGCTTCAACGGACGCAGGAAGGTTCGCTGATCTCCCGTCTCACGGCGTCGCAGCTCGCACCGGCCAGACCGATGTCGTGGGTTGGCTTCTGTTGCTCTCGTGTCGGCCGTGAAGCCACTACCCCTCGCTACACGGCGCGGCCCACTGGACTCACGTGGCGACCTCACATGCGCCGACGCTCAAGGCGGACAAGTCATCTTGTGTCTCAGTGCGCGACCGACCAATCGATCGATCCAACCGACAAATACCATTGCCTGAGCAAACTCGAGCAGACTGGCGGCTTAACGCGCAGACTCAGATGCAGGAACTAAGCCCCGACCGGGCGACCACTCGCTGAGTTCTCTTACTGGCGGAGTGGAAAGACTCTCATTTTGCCGGCTTTAAAGGTTGATCCGAACAAAAGACATAATAACACTCCGGACGACAGACAGACACTAACTGCCTCACAAATTCGGACGAGAGACAGACCCAAACTCACCGACTGGCGAGCTCATAGCGCCCCTTAAATTCACGTGAACAGGCAACCTTTCCCCTTTCCCACCAGAGGGAGACACCAAAGCAGGGATTGCCACAGCGGCGTCACCGCCAGAAACGGAGGGCGACTGCTTCACACAACGCGCTGCGGCGCGCTCTTCAAAACAGCAATTTTTACCACGACTCAGTGGTGTTTATGGGTGCGAATCTGGCTATCGATAGCATCCCAGATGTGTTGCACCGGGTGCAGATCAGCCAAATTTTGTGGCTAAAACACCAGTTTACCAACATCCTCCTCAAATCACTGCAGCATGGTAAAGGTCTTTTGACAAAGATAGCTATCCTGTTGTAATAGGAAATCCTGTCGTGGTAGACGTGAAGGTGGCGGTCCGCAGTAACGTTTACCTACTTCACAGCTGTAATCGTGCCTTAGGTTACTACCACAGATCCCTTGGAAGCCTAGGTTGATGTTTCCCGACGTGCGTCCGTGGTCCGATGCACCTTTCGTTCACCTGGATGACGGGGAAACAAGCAACGTAATTCACTTAACCAGGGAACACGTTTACATGACCCAGGGTCCAATCTTGGTGGTTGCGTGTCCACTGCAGTCATAACTGACAACGTCGCTGGGTACCACGGGAGGATGTTGGGGTCGTCTGCAGCGGAGCCCCGTGTTCAGCAATGTGTGCTGAACAGCGTGCCTGAGAAACAGTTGTGCCCGCGCCACCACTGTAATCGGTCGTCATATCTGTGCAGGTCGTCGCCTGTTCTGCTTTACAGAGAGGGACTCCGGCATCTACGTTCTGTGATGGGCTGTGGAGGTCCGACACCTTGCAACCTACTCGTGGTTTCACCGATAGATGCTCACGACAGTAGCACTCGAGCAGCAGACAAGCTTTGCAGTTTCCGAGATACTCGTCCCTAGGCGACATTTCATAACGGTCTTTTCTTCGTCAAAGTCGCTTATGCCAATGGATTTCTGGATTTGCGTCCCATATCGCCGCCTCCATTCGCCTTGCTCCTTACCGTTTCAAATGCCAACAACGCCACCAGGTGGCTTTCAGTGTCGCGGAAGGCAGTGATGGTAATGTTTTGCCTGATCAGCGCATGTCAAGAGCAGCACGGTCACATAACAAATTGTATGACATTGGGCAATTTGCGTTGTTGTTAGCTGAATGATTTGTTATTGAGTCAGAAGCGGCTACATGAATAAACCTACAACATAACTGTCAACTGAAGTGTTTCATTTCAATAAAAATTCGAAATATTTTGAAAGGCTACGTCCACTGTAGCGACCCTTTTTTCTATCCCGACTTCCGTATCTTGCATGAAAGTAGGGATGTTAATTTATCTATACATTGACTGGTATTGAGGGGTTTTGTTTTATCCCGACTAGTTCTTAAATTAACCCCAGTGAGTCACTACACGTATTGTCTTCCCAGTTCTGAAGGAAAAAACCGTAAGTAAATTAATACTAGTGTTTTCAATAGATTCTCGTTCACTTGTTTCAATTACTACTCTGCAGTTTATTCTTGGTGAAAATCACGTAACCTAATTATTTATGAACCTAAATCGAAGTAAAGTTCAAGACGAATAGTCAGTTTCAAATTAACACGTTATTTTATTTAACAATAATTATTAATAAATCAGTTCATTCACGCGATCGCATTCAAAGGGGTTCTTTGAATAAGTATCTAATCTGGAATCCCGTCAATATCAGAGATACTAAACAATGTTCTGTCACTTTCGATAAAAAGATTGTTCCCGATTAATATCCATAAACTGTCACGAACTATGATTACTAGTCGCGTGAAGTAAAGATTTCCACTATCACAATACAAAGTCCGAATCTGTCCAAAAATCGTTAATTCCGTAAAATATTTAAATCTTCACACGAAGTGACGTTAAAGTCAAAGAGATTATTGATCACCTCCCCGTTCCTCTAATATGACAAAAGTTCTAATTCTGATCTGAAATTAATGCTTCCCAAAAAACAATCTCGCCGCGATTTATTCTTGCGCCCTGGTTTAATAAAGCTCCTACTGTTGCTTCCTAAAGCTGTACGTCCTAATTGACTTCGAACAGAGTAGAGGATAGAGACTGGAGTATCATAATTGCATTGTATGTCTATTTATACTTTAGTAAACGCTATCTTTGGTGTTCAAGACCTACGTTCTGTGACTATAATACTGATTTTCTCATATATAAGAATAACTAATAATTTAACCATTTCTATCGTTTTTCTCCCCTCCCAAGCTTCCAAAATTTATGATTAAAATTCTTTTCTTTTTCTATTATTTTTGTATTATAGATTTCCCTCTATTTGTCTCTTATTTCTATTTCGTAAATTACTACTTGTGGAGGGGATTGGGACATTTTCTGACTTTATATTTCGAGGGCATGGGAACTAATTTGGGAGCTATTTTGGTTTATTAACACCTAGAGGCGTTGTAGGTGTTACACCACCCATCGAAAACTTTCATGCCACGACAGTACTATTTATTAATTTGTTGTCAAATCGAAATTTTTCGTGACGCCAGGTGAGTCAATTTCGCCGAAACTATTTTCAGGAGCTCTAGTGGAGATTTGAATTCGAATGCTCACGTAGGTGACTCAGAGGGACAGAACACTGGAAACTGCTGCTACCCAAGCATATTTATCAAAGAATTGTACGCACTGTTTCTTTGAGTACAGTTCAGGTGATCAAGATCTAGTTTGTTTTGGGCCAACAGAACCTAAGGTATACAAATAACGTCAGAGTGTTTTGCCAGTGTCTTGTTTCTTCTGCGAGAAATTGGAAAAGAGAAAGTGGAAATTCTTAACTGCCGGCCACTGGACAAAGACACCTAAACCTTTTCTCAAAAACCTTGTAGAGTATTCCGAAAATGTTAGCAGTGTTTAATCTACGAACATTCTGCACGATTCTGTATGTTGGTTGCTTAGTGACGCTAGGAGTTAACACAAAATGTATAACCCTTATGAGGAGAATCTTCCTCATACAAACTAAATTGTCACCTCAAGAGGTGTGGTAGATTTTCTTACAGAGTGTGGACCTCGCACCACGCCGGCCGGAGTGGCCGAGCGGTTCTAGGTGCCACCGTCTGGAACCGCGTGACCGCTACGGTCGCAGGTTCGAATCCTGCCTCTGGCATGGATGTGTGTGTTGTCCATAGGATAGTTAGGTTTAAGTATTTCTAAGTTCTAGGGGACTGATGACCTTAGAAGTTAAGTCCGATAGTGCCCAGAGCCCTTTTTCCCGCCATTTTCGGCACACTGAGAAAGGTGTAGTCGTTGGCTTGAGGGACATACCAGTTTCACGTACCCAGTTCGCACAGGTAGTTGCTGGCAGTGCAGCAACTGCATACAACATGGACGGTGTGGCAAAGAGAGCAGCCAAGGATACTTCCAAAGAAGCTCGCAAGAGAAAGATCCTCGGAAGGCTCCAGTGGGTTTGACGAATAGGCGGATGACAACAGCTGAAATCCGGGCAGAAGTTGCAGGCAACGTGTCACCACGAACCGTCAACCACTGATTACTGCAAGCTGGGTTCAAATCTCGAATTGCCGTGGATCGTTTGCCGGTGACTTCATTCCACACTTCAGAGACTTCCATGATGTGGTGGCAGAGTCAACTGGAAGGTTGAGTGGCATTCTGTGGTGTCTTCTCTTCTGCTTGTGTTGGTTAGATCGATGTCTGTGTGTCCGTAGAAAGCCTGGTGAAGGGTCACAGGAAGCAGCGACTATTGAGATCTGTACCTTTTAATTAATCTCGTTTGTGGAGCTTTCCGAGAAAGTAACGGGACTGATTTGGTACTTGCTGAAGGAGGCTGAATGCTCTTCAACATGCAGCAAGAACGGTAAAAGTTGTTGGGCCGTTCATTGTCACAGTAACAAATGGTATATTTCAGCAGGACAACACACCACAAACGCCTTGAGGAATGTACGGATTCTTGACTGACCTGCCGTGTACGCTGATTCGTCATTTGTAATACATGTATAGGATTCGATGGGATACTTACATCAGTGAAAAATGCTGCTATGGGAGGACAAAAGAGGTGAATACGCTCCTGGTTAAAATACTCTGGAAAGTGGCGTAACAGATGTCTCACTAAGCAATTTTAAAATTTTTCCAAAATTTTTGTTATGCGAACATACTCCCGCTCTTCTTAATAAGCAACCCACTACTTACTCCCACAGGCTCCCTTATCTGTAATTCGCTCATATCCGCTAGTCCGCCGTTGTAAGTCGCTCATACTTGCCGATTGTCACTCACCCATTCAGCCCAACTCATTGTCATTATCTCTCTGTCTCAGTCTCCTGTCTCACAGCTTCGTTCTTACTACTACTGTCACCCCTCACTACGGCCGTCTCCCTTTAGCCCTCTCTTACTGGTACTATCTCATTCGTTCCTTCCCACTGCTACCGTCTCTTCTCACCGTCACAACATCTCTCCTTCACGTTGTCATTGTCATAGACCTTGTCTGTTATTATCATTCCTCACACCCTTTTCCACTTTTTCCTCCTCTTTATTCCTCTACCACTGGCACTGCCTCCTCCACTGTTTCCTAGCACTGTCCTGTGAATATTAACTGTATTCAACTGCCATTGTGTCCCTCTCTTTCTCTCACACTGCCTTTGTCTCCTTCGATCTTTATACTGTACAATCACTGTCTACTATCTTCCAATATGAATTACTTTTCCGTCTCTTTCCTACTGCCTCTGTCTCCTTCTCACTCAGCATGAAAAAGCGCGAATAGGTTTGCGAGTCAAAGTTTTTGTGAAAAGTTTTGAAGCTGCTGAGGAAGGTTGAGTGATGATGCAGCTGGTACCCTACTTTTAACTTGGAAGCTTTTAATGAACAGGAATATATTCGTCTCTTTTGTTCTCCGACAGGAGCATTTTTCCGCTGTTCCCTCCTTTTACCTGCTACAGCAGGGCATTTCGCTCATATAAACACAACTTCATGGATCAGTAAAATTTTGATAGTTTACTTAAGTGAAACTGAAATATCGCAAACTGTGTTCAACTGCAGCCTCAGCCCGGACTTTATGTGCGCAAATATTTTATATGTACTTTAGTACTACAACAACTACGGGTTTCCAGAACCCTTCTTATGATAACGGAGACACTTTAGTGCATATTTCTCGGTGCTACGCCTCTTTATAACCCACACTTTTGCCTCAACGGGATGCCGGCCGAAGTGGCCGTGCGGTTAAAGGCGCTGCGGTCTGGAACCGCGAGACCGCTACGGTCGCAGGTTCGAATCCTGCCTCGGGCATGGATGTTTGTGATGTCCTTAGGTTAGTTAGGTTTAACTAGTTCTAAGTTTTAGGGGACTAATGACCTCAGCAGTTGAGTCCCATAGTGCTCAGAGCCATTTGAACCATTTTTTTGCCTCAACGGGATTCTACATGGGTACTTTACGTGAACAACTGGGGTAACTTTAAATCTATTTATATCTCGGAAACGGATAAATATTTTAAGAACATTTTCAAGGTTGTTCAACATGTGGATTTTAGGAATATATCGTAAAAATTTCGGCCATTTGCTGTATACAGCCGACTTGGAATCCTCTGCTCCGTTTTCATACCCAAAGAACATGTTTTTCGGGTATTCTCAGGAACCGCCCATCACCTAAATGGTGCCTCCACGAGACCCTTTAAGGCGCAATGTAGACCACATCTAATGCAAGAAGAACCAACCGATTTGCTCCATAGGTAGAGGAAGTGCGTAATATTCAAACTTTGTGCTGCGAGGATAGTTATAGTGAGACGAGCCTTCTGTTGGGTATACAAATGATCCCTATCCCGAGGGCTTTCCGAAACACTTGACACTACCTTTCTATTGCCAATAGAACTCGAGGTACGAGCCCTGCACGGCTTTTTCGAACGTAGTTGCAGTGCAAGCTGTCGCGTGCGTACCGACTCCCGCCTCAGTTCAGTAATTACCATGAACTGACTCAGCCTGTGTTTCAGGCATGGCAAGGAATTCCTCAAGGTGAAATTCGGAGGTTGTTTCCTTCCATGCCACAAAGAATACAAGAACGTATAAAGTGCCATTGGGGGCCAGCATCCCATACTGATACTGGGCGACAGTTCCAAAATGGAATGAATTGTAATCGTCTAATACCAATTATATGACGACCATCTCCAGAAAATTTGATAAATATTGGACTAGTGTAAGAGATGTGAGAGTTTCATTTCCTTCAGTGTATTTTACAGTATGCCAACACCGCCTTCTTTCTGAACGGCTGCCAATACAGCGCCGACGATAGCGTAAGTGAAGAACTCGAGTTCCGTTTGCCCTACTTTGATCAAGGATCTCCGGTTTTGCTAGAAGTTTCGAACTGCAGCGTCTGCGACGAGAACGTATGTAACGAAGATCTCGCTCGGTACGTGGAAAGAAAGTGTGCGGCAGCGTTACGGCACGCCGCGGCTTCGGCGGCAACCTATCGCCTGCGGCGTAGGCAACCCGCCTGCCGCGTGCAGGACGGGACCTGCTGAGCGGAACAAGGGCAGCCGGCACCGTTCTGCGGCCGCGTGGTCTTCAACAGGTGTCCGCGCCGCACTGCTTGGGCGAATGCGGGTAGCGCTTGGCAGGCGCCCTCTCCACGCCATTAGATAACGGAGTTAAAAACGGGGAGCAGTTCGTAAAGCAGGAAAATAGCGTAGCCACTGCGATGTACGTCACCAAGGAGATCGCGAGATAACTTGGAGACGTAACACAACCAGGCCGTGGAAGATGTCGAACACTCATTGTGGATTACGTACACTTTTATCTCAACACCTCTACTATTTCCTCCCTGACTCAGTCTCGAATTCTTGTCTTACGTCAAACAGTAGTTCAGTAGTCACTGATTACTTCATCATTATCCGCATACCCCTTCTGCTGTCGGGTGGTACGCAGCAAGTTCGATTGTCGGGACCAGTATGTACGAGTGTGTGTACCACTAATTACTCCACAGCAACAGTGGTAAGACACTGGACTCGCATTCGGGAGGACGACGGTTCAATCCCGCGTCCGGCCATCCTGATTTAGGTTTTCCGTGATTTCCCTAAATCACTTCAGGCAAATGCCGGGATGGTTCCTCTGAAAGGGCACGGCCGACTTCCTTCCCCATCCTTCCCTAATCCGCTGAGACCGATGACCACGCTGTCTGGTCTCCTTCCCCAAAACCAACAACAACAACTCCACAGCAATAAATACGTGTGGTGTGCGATAGAAGACTGGTATCGGATGATGAACTCAAGGAATTTTGGTAGTAGGGCTGTCTGGCATGTGTTATCCGACTAAGGGCTTTTGACACGTCTGTGAAGCTGTCGCGCTCAGTAATCAAATCCGTGAAAGAATCTTGCAGCTCTTATTTGACTCTGTGCTATTTATTCTGTTAATCTTACTTGAAAATGGTACCGAGTCGACGAAGAAATGGAACGAGGTGGCGCATTGGTGAGACACTGAACTCGCATTCAAGAGGACGACCGCTGAAACCACAAAATGCGGATCCGCCAGTCATTTCAACCCTTCTGAAGCGGCCAAGATCGACTGTTGGTGATGTGACTGTGAAGTGAAAACTAGAGGATACAAGCACGACTAAACTAAGACCAGACAGACATCATGTACTGACGAAAAGGGACCGTCGAGCATTGCGAAGGTTCGGAGTAATAAATCACAAAAAATCTGCGGAAGAAGGAACCACTCGTGGGTTGCAAAGTGCTACCAGCAGTCCAGCTAGCACTGTAACTATGAGTTGTTGTCGTCGTTGTTGTGGTCTTTAGTACAGAGACAGAATTTTTTTGTGAGTTTGTGAGTACGGAGTTAAAAAGAATGGGGTTTTATGGACGAGCAGCTCCTCATATGCCATATATTTCTGCAGTCAGTACTAAGCGAAGCTCAAGCTGGTGTAAAAAGCAACACTTCTGGACAGTACATGACTGACAACATGTGATTTGGAGTGATGAATAACGCTATACCCTACAGCAGTGCGATGGAAGGGCTTGGGTTTGATGAATTTCTAGTGAAAGTTAGGTATTGTAGTACGAACAGAGAAGCAGGGAGGAGGTGGTGTTACGGTATGGGGGAATTTTTTGTGGTTAGGGTGTCGTGACCTTACTACGCTTAAGAAACCGCTAAGTGCGGAAGGACAGTAACACGTTTTGCAGCACTGCGTATTGTGTAGGAGCAGTTCTGAGAAGAAGATTCTTTGTATTAGCTTGTAAATGCACACTGTTATAAAGGGCCACCGGTGAGGTACTGGTTTGAGGACAATTACATTTCGGAAACGGACTGGCGTGGCCAGTCCCGATCTGAAGCCAATGGAATACCTGTGGGATGAGTTAGATCGTAGACCTAGCTCCAAACCCCAGCGTGCAACTTCAGTACGCTCTCTGCTTTCAGCTCTTGAGGAAGAATGGGCTCCCGTTCCTACACACACATTCAGACACCTCACTGAAAGTGTCCACAGCATATTTCAAGCCGTCATAAACACGCACTGCAAGTCAGTGTTTTGTATTGGCGTTGTAACATGAAAATGAGGTCTGTGTCGCGAAACGCGTTGTTCTGGTAGTCAGTTTACACTGAAGAGCAAAAGAAATTGGTACACCTTCCTGATATCGTCTAGGGCTCCCGCGAGCACGCAGAAGTGCCGCAACACCACGTGGCATGCACTTGACTAATCTCTGAAGTAGTGCTGGAGGGAATTGACAACATGAATCCTGCAGGACTGTGCATAAATCCGTAAGACTACGAGGGGGTGGAGATCTCTTCTGAACAGCACGTTGCAAGGCATCCCAGATATGCTCGATAATGTTAATGTCTGGGGAATCTGGTGGCCAGCGGAAATGTTTAAACTCAGAAGAGTGTTCCTGGAGCCGCTGTATAGCAATTCTGGACGTGTGTCGCATTGTCCTGCTGGAATTGCCCAAGTCCGTCGGAATGCACAATGAACATGAGTGGATGCAGGTGATCAGAGAGTATACTTAAGTATGTAGTACATGTCACCTGTCAGAGTCGTATCACTCCAGCTGCACACGCCCCACACCATTGCAGAAACTCTGCCAGCTTGAAAGATCCTCTGCCGACATGCAGGGTCCATGGATTCATGAGGTTGTCTCCATACCCGTACACGTCCATTCGCTCGATACAATTTGAAACTAGACTTGTCCGATCAGGCAACATGTTTCCAGTCATCAACAGTCCAATGTGGGTGTTGGCGGACCCAGGCGAGGCGTAAATATTTGTGTCGTGCAGTCATCAAGGGTATACGAGTGGACCATCGGCTCCGAAAGCCCACATCGGTAATGTTTCGTTGAATGGTTCGAACACTGACACTTGTTGATAGCCCAGCATGGAAATCTGCAGCAGTTTCCGGAAGGGTTGCACTTCTGACACGCTGAACGATTCTCTTCGTCGTCGCTTGTCCTGTTCTTGCAGGATCTGTTTCCGGCCGCAGTGATGTCGGAGGTATGAAGTTTTACCGGATTCCTGATATTCATGGTACACTCGTGAAACGGTCGTACTGGAAAACCCTCACTTCATCGCTACGTCAGGGTTTCTGTGTCCCATCTCTCGTACACCGACTGTAACACCACGTTCAAACTCGCTTAAATCCTGATAACCTGCCGTTGTAGCAACAGTAACCGATGTAACAACTGCGCCAGACACTTGTTGCATTATGTAGGCGTTGCCGATCGTAGCCCCGTATTCTGCCTGTTTACATAGCTCTGTATTTGAATACGCCTGGCTCTACCAGTTTCTCCTGCGCTTCAGTGTAATTGAGGCAACGAAAATATTGTGACTGGTAGCGTTCTCAAAAATGGTTAAAATGGCTCTGAGCAGTATGGGACTTAACATCGGAGGTCATCAGTCCCCTAGAACTTAGAACTACTTAAACCTAACAAACCTAAGGACATCACACACATCCATGCCCGAGGCAGGATTCGAACCTGCGACCGTAGCGGTCGCGCGGTTCCGTACTAAAGCGCCTAGAATGGCTCGGTCAGGTACGGTCTCTGCAAAACTATTTCGTAACGGTCTATAGAGTTACTTCGTTCGTGAGTAACCTCGGAGAGCGACTAGCGTTGACTGCCTGATTGTTGGTATACAACGCTTTATTTAGTGAATGTCGGAGGTTTAATGGTTGCAAGACAAGGCTGGAATGCTAAGTGGCCGGCGCCTAGGTGACGCGGCGCGACAGTTACGCGAGCAGGCCGGGACCGGTGGAGGCCCGCTGACGACTCCGCCGGCGGCCGTGACGAAATCGTCGCGGGGAATGCGGCGCAGCGGTTGGTTGCCTACCTGTCGCGGGCCGGCGATAAGCGCCCTCGCGGCCCGCCACGCCGTATTGCCTTTCGGTTGCACAACGGATCGCCGGCGCGCCCGCCCGCTGACTCACCCGTACTCCGCTTCCTTTCTTACGGCGCGCCGCCGCGGAACATTCCGCTCGCAAAGTGCGTGCACCGCACGGCCCTCCACTCCCGGAGGATCCACTGCATGCTCCCTGCTCCTACGTCACGCACGCCGCGACACTTCCCCTACCTCCGCGCGATTTCGCGCAAGTAGGCGATTGATATGAGTAACGGGGAAAAAGGAAAACAGGAAGTGGTCTGACACACGACGCCGGCCGGCGGCATGGAACCGCGAATCTGGAACCCCGTAGAGGCGTGGCACTGCTGGGCCCTTTTCACGCGTCCGCCACTGCGAGGGTAAGAGGCCCTGGCCGGCCGGATTGGCCGAGCGGTTCTAGGCGCAACTGTCTGGAACCGCGAGACTGCTGTGGTCGCAGGTTTGAATCCTGCCTCGGGCATGGATGTGTGTGATGTCCTTAGGTAAGTAGTTCTAAGTTCTAGGGGACTGATGACCTCAGAAGTTACGTTCCATAGTACTCAGAGCCATTGGACCATTTTTGAAGCTGCCGTGTCCTGGCTGACTGCTCAGTCACCCTCTACATTGTATTCCTAAGATGAGCGGTATTGTCTCTCCGTATTTCTGGGGAGTTGAAAGCGGAGGTTCGAGTCCTCCCTCGGGCATGGGTGTGTGTGTTTGTCCTTAGGACAATTTAGGTAAAGTAGTGTGTAACCTTAGCGACTGATGACCTCAGCAGTTAAGTCCCATAAGATTTCACATACATTGGAACATTGGAGCTGAAAGCCGATAGCGTACGTAACTAGACGCATTTGCTCCAGTTGTTGTTCATTCCAAGCAGCGCGGCGAACTGGACGGTTTGCACGATGACCACTGTCTGCTAGGGTTGACGTGACAGTGCCATCATACGCCCTATGATTCACTATGTCCGCCGAAAACTTGTCTACAGCCTCTACTAGAATCGGCAAATAAAAAAATAAATCAATCAAATGGCTCAAATGGCTCTCAGCACTATGGGACTTAACGTGTGAGGTCATCAGTCCCCTAGACTTAGAACTACTTAAACCTAACTAACCTAAGGACGTCACACACATCCATGCCCGAGGCAGGATTCGAACCTGCGACCGTAGCAGTAGCGCGGTTCCGGACTCAAGCGCCTAGAACCACTCGGCCACGAAGGCCGGCAAATAAATCAGGTTGAAGAGCTAGAAAAGTTCTCACAGCAAAGGATTCATAAGATTAAGAATGGGGAACAATGTTTGTGTTTGGAACGGCGAGATTAAAGCGATGTCATTCAGAGGACCAGCAATTAAAATGCGCAGAAAATTCTTTGAAAAATAAAGAGAGAGGTTAGGAAAGCAGGATGAGATGTTTTACAAAACCACGGCTTTCTTTACTTTACGCGGTTTCCAATGAAAAAGAAAGAGTCGGGGGATTACAGACAGCAGAAATGAAGTTTAATAGGTGAACAGCACAAAAAACGACAAGAAAAGGAACGTAGAAGTAAAGGCATAATTAGAAAGTAGAAGACTGAGTGTTAAAGAAGAAATGGCTAAATCGCTTGCCTACAGTGGATGATACTCGTGTTTTCAGGGGCATTATGCTTGTCATCCAACGGTGTGATGCTTTTTTGATGCGATAACGATCGGAAATCAGCACCATCAATAAGAATTAAAAATCGCAACAAGCTGTTGTCTCAGTCATCAGTTCCCCGTCCCAGTCACTTCTCTTCGTTTCAGCGTCACTATTGATCGGTGCTCTGTGGTACGTTCTCGTGCGTATGTATTCCCCAACGATTGTTTCCTTTCGTAGTTTTCAAAAGGAGTCATGCCTTAATAAGAGCCCAACCATTCTATCACTTTAACTAATTATGGTCTTTATTTGTCTTTTTTTTCTCCTTGTAGGATGTCTTCATTCATCATACGGATTAATCCATCTGCATTTCAGCAGCCCCTTATAATACCACATTTTACAGGTTTCTAATACTTCCGTTCATCGACGGTAGGCAATGAAAACCTCATAACTCCATTTTGTTAAATTTTAGAGTAGCGAAAACGGTTTCTTAAAAATATATATAATGTGATACATGTAATGCTGCTACATACGCAAGTATTATGATAGACGGCTAGTTATTGACAGAGTAGTGAAGTTGATGGACTTTCATATCTCTAATCTCTGTTTGATAATGGAGTTACTGGTTCCTGGAATCACGAGATTTTCAGAGACAAGTGGAGTTAAGAGTTTTTCATTGCCTACCGTCGTTGTTTTTGTATCCCGCCTGGGAGGCGGCGCGTGGCTAGGGAACAGGAACAGGAAAAGGTACTAATCTCTCGGTACTGCAGATACAGCTTAGGCACCTTTACTAGCGGATAACATATTACGTAACTTACCAGGTGGTGCGAAGTTGAAGCGATGTGTCCTGGCTGTCTGCACCTGATGAAATGGGCTGAAACAGTCGCGGAGCTTGTAGACCTCGAGAGCACCGGCTAGAGGGCGCTGTCGTCTGTGACTCTCTTAGTGACAACTTGAGAAACTACAGTGGACTCGCATTCGGGAGGACGACGCTTCAATCCCGCGTCCGGCCATCCTGATTTAGGTTTTCCGTGATTTCCCTAAATCGCTCCAGGCAAATGCCGCGATGGTTCATTTCAAAGGGCACAGCCAACTTCCTTCCCCGTCCTTCCCTCATCCGATGAGACCGATGACCTCGCTGTCTGGTCTCCTTACCCCCCCCCCCCCCCAGACCCCCCCCCCCACCAAAAAAAAAAAAAAAAACTTGAGAAACTATTCTGTGGCGTCGTTGCTATCGATACCACAGTTATGTCTTCCTTTTTTCCCTCACAAAACTGTGCTCCAAATTTAGCTTATCTTGGCTGTTTTTCTGATCTCGCCCCTTATATTTTTGGGAAGTTTATTTTTTTAGACAACTGCTGATCTAATGCAGAGCTAGCGAAATGCCGCTATACAGCATGATTAGCGAAGAGAGTAGAAATGTAACGCAAGAAGTGATGAGTCAGGTGAGGCGAGGCGTCAGACTGAACAGTGTTTTGGAGGTGATGAAGCGCCGATGCAAGTCGCAAGGGTGGACACCCACCCAGACGGAGCGTCGTCATAGTTGCAGAAGTGGCGGCGAGACAGGTCTGCCGGCAGATCGGCGCCGCGCATGCGCGCAGCCAGCGCCTCCAGTTCCCGCCTCCAGTGCGGGCGGAGTGGAGGGGGGGCAGCGGACGGGGAAACCGCAGGCATGAATGAAAGAGGCTGCAGGGAGGGGCGGGCGCGCGCCCTGCGTCACGGCGCTACTCGGAAATCAACGTTGCATCTATAAAAGCCTTCAGCTCGGAGGCTCGGCAGTCAATCCGAGAGCCGGCGGCTCAGCGACAGCACACCACACGAGATGACGCGGCACGTGCAATCTGAAGAGCGCCCCCGACACAGCGCCGCCGCCGCCGCCTCCGCAGCACGCGTCACGGTGAAAGCAGATAAAGGTAGGCACCGATCGCGAGACGGCAGTCAGCTGGCGACCGCCGGCCCGCGAGGTCGCGGGCGCCGTCGCGTTCGACGCTAGGCTGCACCAGTGTGCGACGTGCTACTACTGTGTGTCGTGTGTGGGCGGGGAGGGGGGCGCGTGTGCAAGTGAACGCCGGAGGACGCCCGGTGAGTGTCAACCACATACCGTCGCTGTGCGGTGGTTAGTCCGCTGCGTGCGCCTTTCGCCTCACAACGCGGACTGCTCGCGAGTCTGACATCCCGACGACAGTGAACCGCTCGTTCGGAAACCTGTGCAGTGCTGTTGTATCTTCGCTGTCTGTGTTTACGTGTAACACTGCGTGACCGCGAGAGGAAATGTTAGCTCTTTTTTCTCTTAAATGCGCCAGTAACTGAACAAATTATAACCGCTGTTTACTTTCGAAAGAAATTTCGTCGCCAGGTGCGTTTAATTCGTGAGGTCTAACATTTTTGTATGCCAGTTTTCGCGACTGATTTCTGTCAAACTGTGGTCGCGTCTACTTGGCATCGGTACATGGCACACACGTCGGTTACTCAGCCCATTGAGGACCGAAAGCAGAATGCTGAGCGTAGCAGACGTTAATCTCTCTGAACTAGGGGAGAGTGAGCTATTATTTTAATACCACACGTGGATCTGGGCTGTCCGTTTGAGCTTAATGAGACCGTAGTTGACACTAAATAGTCGTTTGGTAAAGGATTACCTTCTTCATTCTAGGTTTATTTTCATGTAGTAGCAGATCATGTGATAAGCTCGTGTTTGTCGTACGATGGAGGGAAACATTCTTTAACTGGTATCTGATTACAGATTTATCCGTATTAATCGACGTGCTTCGCAACTTGCATTAATTATTAGAAACACTGATGGTCAAATTGTATTTCCGCTGGTGATTTATCCTGTTCACTCGTGTTTTGCTGACTTGTTTTGTTGTTATGCGAATGTTGGCGCTGGTGTTTACATAAACGTATGTGAAAATATAGCAACCGTGACGTTTTATGCCAGTGCTTCAGTGTATAGTGAGCTACGAAGCCCTCTGTGCTGCCATAATTCACTCGGCGATATTCAGTAGCGAGGCTTGTGACTTTGAGGGATGTTGGCATTACCCTTCGCTCTGTAGAAAAGCTAAGCTGTATGGGTCCTGGAGTTCGACTATGTTGTAGATCTTTTTTGTTTTCGTTTTTGGCGCAGTGGTTTCGTACATAACGCAGCGTGTTAGCTCTTTGGTGTTCAGTACTCGTGGACGTCGTGAGTGGTACTATATTTAGCGCATATTATGTCGTATATAGCAATTTACTATTTCTTTTTCCAGTGATTATATCTGTCATTTTGATAAGCGCTATCGTAATATTACTTGCGTTATGTCACAGGAAATGTAACTGCTATCAACAAAATTTGCAAATCATGAGAGAGAGGGAGTATTTGTTGACTTTAGAGTCTTGCTGCGTAATTTAGCACTGGGTACGGAGCACGGAGCGCATAATAATTCATGAAACATCAGGTAGAAAACTACATTTCTAAACAAGTGTTTGTGGAATAAAAATGATGACTACTTAGGGTTGAAAAACAATTACGAACATGAAAACACCACCTGCAGCACAATAAACTATGTTTACACAGCACACTACCGAAATGGTGCTCAAGGTCTTCCGCAAAACAGTGAATTTTGTGTTTGTGATTAAACTACACAGTAGTGTTGTTAACGTCCCGTCAGTGCTGTACCGAAAACAAGCAAAAATAAATTACTGTGTATGTGTGTATGGATGAAAATTTTGTCCAGTCCAGATTTTTAGTAGGATTCCCGAATATTTTGTGCAATTTTGAAAACTTCCAAGTTTTTCTAAAAAGATGGCGTGGCACACAGTGAGTGCTCTGTACCCTCCCGTGCAATGTTTTACGTGCGCTGTGGACGTGTGAGTGAGAGTGCGCTGTCTTGTCCGCAGAGACCCTGAGGAGGTGCCGGTCAGCGCTGGCGGTGCTCCTGGTGGCAGCAGCGGCGCTGCTACCCGCCGCCCACGCCGCCCCCGCTGCCGCCCCCGCCGCCCACAAGGCGGACGACTGGATCGACCCCTGCGGCATATACAGGGACGCCCCCGGCGTCCTCAACATGAAGAACGTCAAGAAGGTGCTCAGGGTGTTCCGGAATTACCTCCACGGCACCTTCAACAGCGTGAAGAAGGAGTGGGATCGTGCCAGCAGCGTCTACCAAGGGGTGAGTACCCGCTCCTGTCGCATACCCAACCACTCCACCCTGAATACAGGCCGTTCTCATCCTAACCTGATTCAGTCCGCTGCCTCAGTGTCTTCCACGTAAGACGACAAGCAACATCGTCTTGAGCTGAAAGCTCACTTATTTCGTCCAAGTTAGCTTCAACGGATTAATATGTTTTGAAAGGATTCTGACATGCCCAAACACAGTTCTCATATTTTTTCACCCGTGAGTGGCTTCCCTTCGTTTTTCTTACTACCAAATACTATTATTAGATGTAATGCAGCTGTCACCTCCAATATAGCTGGTATTTAGGTACAGTTGTCACCGCAACATTCATGGTTTCCACTCTGTGAAATATAGTTGCAAACACACGCTACATTACTGTTTACACAACACCGAATTCAATACTTCGTAAATATTGATCTAGTGTCTATTTGAGCGTACAGTGACTTGCCGCACATGACTGGCTTTGCTACATGCATTAAGGATGAAACCACATTATTCTGAGCAGTTTACGCTGATAACCTCGCCTTTGAGCACCCACAAACTCTTGATAAGTTTTTACATTTTTTTTGAGCCATTTCCTTATTTTAGCTTAGAAACAACAAGAAAATTTCTCGAGTATTTCTATTATTATTTATTCCACTTGGAAATGAACTACCGCAGTGTCTTCTACTTCATCATCAACCTCTAAGTGGCAGCCTTCCATCTGGATGTATTACAAGCTAATTCCCTCATCACGGTATACTTACTGATTCCCGCATTCTTTATGGCTTGTTTTCAAAAGCCCAGCCATGATCTTCCTAGCGTCGTCTTTCCTTGTATTGCTCATTCAACGATGTTTACAAGGAACTGGTTCTAGCGTATTTTCTGGCTTCCCATCCGAGTCGTCTTCGCTTGAATACTTTCATTAACACTATTTCCTCACCAATTCTTTGCTAAGCGTCCTATATGACCGCAGCATTCGTCCACTTCATCTTTAAGAGGCGTCACCAACGGCATACATCAAACGTTTGAAGAGAATTTATTGATTCCACAGTGCAGACTCCACTGAAGTGTAAAAAACAACTGTCAAGTAAAGTTATAAAAATGTTTATTCATCAGTCGCCTGTTTGTCCCGCACTCATGGAAGAGAAAAATTGTCTGCTATCGTCTAGCAGAGTGCATCCGAAGCGAGAACCGATACTGCAGTATACATTTTGAATTAATTACAGTTTGCTGGAAGAGTGTCCTGCCCAACCCCATACGTTACTTAACTTAAGCAGAATTTACTAAAAAAATAAATCCTTCTAACGTTCCTTCTTCTTTTGCAGCTGAAAGAAATTGAAATGGACATGGAGTGGCTTCCAAGGAACCAGTACAACCACTACAAGGACACCATCCAAGGGCTGACACTTCCCGAAAAGGTAAGATCACGACATCACAATTTCCTCCTAGCTATGACAACAACTACATTAACACTCGGTTAGTCGCGCTCGATCTCCGAGGTCCACACTTTACCAGAGACTTCATTTTCGTGTACATGTCATCAAAAAGTTAGTAGACTAACTCTATTTATAGTTCCTAGCTCTCAGATTCATGGGAAGTGAAACAACTGATGAAGCACTTCCAATCAAAATGTTTCCTTTTTTCAAATTTCTTTTCATTAGCTTTTCTTTTTACAAAATTATCCATTTTTCTCATTGGGATGTCTCAGATCTATAGCGACGATCCATGTACCTATTAGGAGTGCGCCTAATCGAGTGTTAAGGCATTGGGCAAAACACCAACTGCATATCCAATGTGGCGACCGAACTAACAGCCACGTCCTCGTCTGTTTACAGCCGGCCCACGTCCTACAGCACGTGCACGACGGCGTTCAGAAGTACCTGGCCACCGTGGCGTGGCTGCAAAGGGACGAAGCCAGCAACCTGCTACTGCACAAGGACCTCGCCACGCGCGCCCACTTCCTCTCCGAGATACGCAGCAAGCTCAAAAGTGTGAGTTTCTAATCAATCTCTCTCTCTCTCACTCTCACTCTCTCTCTCTCTCTCTCTCACTCTCTCTCACTCTCTCTCTCTCTCTAGGGCTTGAAAACCGAATCTGTGGACGTCGTCTTCCACTTACCCTACGCTCTAAATACGAAAGAGCATTTAATTAGTTGCAAAGCTTGGTCAGTAAAACTCAGCCAGAAATCGTTAAAAGCAACCCAATGCTGGCACAAGACTTACAATACACGTTGTCTATCCGTTATTGATTTTCGTTGTGTAACTGATCGGATGGAATTCATGCACATTATGAGGTGAAAACGTCACACTTATATATATATATATATATATATATATATATATATATATATATATATATATATATACGTTTACGTTTGCACTACAATAATCCCAAGATAATAAAGTAAGATAGTCTAATATGGGCAAACATGAAACTTTATCTCGTGATAAATGAGTGTCATTCATACACACGAAAATAATAGACATTTCGTAGTAGGAACTGTATACAAGAAATCAGTTACAAGGCAAAATATTGATTTCGCAACTTTACCATTCGGTAAACAGTACGGATCTGTATGCAGTTTGTAAACCTGAAAAGAACATGCCTAGGCCTCATTTTTAAGCAGTAACAACCAGCGAAACAATTACGTAAATATCAGTCACATATTAATTAATAATTCGAAAATAGTGGCGTGTTGCCAGCGTATATATATGAACCCCTTGTGTAATCTGAAACAACGTCAATATATATTTATTAGGAAGTATGCATATCTTGGAGTATAACAAACCAAATAATTAGCATACGACAGATCGTCTGTGAAGTGGGACGTGACCCATTCATTACCTCACAACGTATTTCGACAACAGTCTTCGGTGAAAGAACCATATGTAGGAGACTATCCAACAAATAGATTTTCCTTTACGATATATACATGTTCATTCAAGTCATTGGAGATGTCTTTACGCTGTATACATAATAGTTTAAGTAACTAGAGATGCAGTAGAAATAATTTCTGTACGTAATCTTATTCATCTTAGTGTCAATAAAATTTTTCAGGATATGTGACTGCATTGTCAACGTATAAAATTCTCCAACATTTCGGCCGCTGTAGCAAATGGCCTTCCTCAGGTTGTTTTCTTGAGTAAGCAAACCACTTTGAGTGGCCGAAACGTCGGAGAATTTAATTTATTGACAATGCAGTTACGCACCCTGAAAAATTTTATTGGCAGTAACAGCGGCTGTAGAAGCCTACGATTACTATTTAACTCAGTTGGCATTTGACAACTCTCGCTACAAATACACCAATGGAAACTTTCCATGATTGGCTCCCTCTTTGTTGCTACTTCCGCTGTGCAAAGCATTGCTTCTGACGACTCAACTACTAAACATTTCGGGAAGCAAAAATTTCGCTTATCTCAAGGAACAGCATGACTCCAACCTTATTTATAGTTGAGAACAGATTTTTCACGTGCTTTGAGACATGTCAGAGGTCTTTACCACACGTGAATTTCAGAATTATTACGTATATTTTTTGTGGGAGATAGTGACTTTAATACTTCATACATCTACGAGTTGAACATTACATAAAAAAGAGAGCAACACCGTTTTCTGAAGCTGCTAAGAGACGTGGTATGATATGAAATTTTGGAAAGATGCATTGCTGAGCGAGGTATTGTTGCATTCACGAAAAATATCTAATTTATATGAACTGAGTTTCAGAGATATAATGTGATAAATTTGAAACTGCTTCTCAGCCTGGAACTTAGCATCGGTTCAAAAGAAAAAGAATTTCAAGGACAGATTTTCAACCTGCTTTAGACGGTATAGAGATATACCGGGTGATCAAAAAGTCAGTACAAATTTGAAAACTGAATAAATCACGGAATAATATAGGTAGAGAGGTACAAATTGACACACGTCCTTGGAATGACATGGGGTTTTATTGAAACCAAAAAATACAAAAGTTCAAAAATGTCCGACAGATGGCGCTTCATCTGATCAGAATAGCAATAATTAGCATAACAAAGTAAGACAAAGCAAAGATGATGTTCTTTACAGGAAATGCTCAATATGTCCACCATCATTCCTCAACAATAGCTGTAGTCGAGGAATAATGTCGTGAACAGCACTGTGAAGCATGTCCGGAGTTATGGTGAGGCATTGGCGTCGGATGTAGTCTTTCAGCATCCCTAGAGATGTCTGTCGATCACGATACACTTGCGACTTCAGGTAACCCCAAAGCCAATAATCGCACAGACTGAGGTCTGGGGACGTGGGAGGCCAAGCATGACGAAAGTGGCGGCTGAGCATACGATCGCCACCAAACGACGCGCGCAAGAGATCTTTCACGCGTTTTTTTGGTTCTAATAAAACACCATGTCATTCCAAGCATGTGTGTCAATTTGTACCTCTCTATCTATATTATTCAGTTTTCAAATTTATACTGACTTTTTGATCACCCGGTACAATAACATGCGTAAGTTTCCTAAATGTCATATTTTGCACAACGTTTTGGTAGGCGATACAAACTTTAAAGCGATTTTCTATCACTGCAGAGAGACCAAGCAATATTTCTTGCGACAATGTCGCAACTGCAAACGTCAAACGCCAACTGATTTAAATATGGATCTACGTTCAGCAACTGGTAGAATATTGAAGTATTTAACGTAGCTGAGACGTGGTCCCTGGAAAATTGATTTCCTCAGTCGCTTGTTGGTGGTACCACGAGCAGGGATTTATTGGTGCCACCATTGGTGCCAACTCTTGTGGCCGTCCAAATTATCAGTAGTGAACACTTGTCCAGCTGTTCCCTGTTGTGATGTGCGGCCGGCTCTCTCGTTGCAGTTGCAGTGCGCGGCGCAGAAGGCGATCGTGGACAGCAAGGTGCGGCTGCAGGTGCAGCGGCCGCAGCTGGAGGAGGTGGTGGACGCGGTGCGCCACCGGCAGCCGTCGCAGGGCACGCCGCAGCTGCTGCTGCGCGACCGCACCTACGTCGCCCTCCTCAAGGCCTTCCTGGCCGACTGGCAGAAGGTGGTCGGCGAGGTGCTCAAGGAGGTGACGCGCGACCTCAAGAAGAAGAGCAAGCAGCAGAAGAAGGACGCGACCCGCGGCGTGAAGAGCAAGAACACGACGGCCGCCCCCCGCCGCCAGCGCCACAAGAAGCGGAAGGACCAGCAGCGGCGCCAGCAGGCGTAGCGCCGGCCCCCGCGGCCGCCGCCGCCGCCGCCGCGCCGCCCCCACGACTGAAGCCGCCACGCGGCTCGCTCCTGGCTGTGATACAGAATCTCCCCTTCTCGCCGCTCTCTGCAGCGCGCCTGTCCTGTCGTACCGCAGTATTAGCTTTAGGGCAATCATCCTCCACCAGTCATCTTATTTATTGTCCACACGTACCCATTATTTATAACTATTTATTATTTATTTATTTATTTATAATTTATTCGCTCGTCCTCACGCGTATCTCGCATTGTGTTTTATATTTCGTACATTCCAATACAAAAGAATTAAACTTTTTACTTTTATAGAAAAAATGGCTGTGTTTTCTTACAATAACGAGTATATCCATCTCTCCTCAACCTGAAGACCTTTCCTTCCACATCCACGACACTACCAACTGGAAGGAGAGGAGTGCAAGAGTTGATACTGGAAAATGTTGCCTTCACAATTTCAAACAGTTTAGACCAGACAAGTTCTTCAAAAGCTTTCTCTAAACACACATTACTATAAATGGATAGTTCATACTTTCTTTGATATTCTGAAGCTAGAAGGGATTAAATACAGGGAGCAAAAGGCTATTTACAACTTTTACAGAAACCACACTACAGTTATTAGAATCGGAGGACATGAAATGAATGCAGTGTTTCAGAAGAAAGTGAGACTGGGTTCTATCTTATCCCTGAAGTTATTCAGTATCTACATTGAGGAAACTGTGAAGGAACCCAAGAACAAATTTGCCACTTTAATTAACATTCAGCGAAAAGAAAAAAAGTGTTCAAATGTGTGTGAAAACTTATGGGACTTAACTGCTAAGGTCATCAGTCCCTAAGCTTACACACTACTTAACCTAAATTATCGTAAGGGCAAACACACTCACCCATGCCCGACGGAGGACTCGAACCTCCGCCGGGACCAGCCGCACAGTCCATGACTGCAGCGCCTAAGACCGCTCGGCTAATCCCGTGCGGCCAGGGAAAAGAAATAAAAATTTTATGGTTTGCCGATAACATTATAATTCTGTCAGAGATGGCAAACAACTTGTAAGAATGGCTGAACAGAAGGGATAGTGTCTTGAAAGGAGGTTATAAGACGAATGTCAATAGGAATAATGGAATGTAGTCGAGTTAGATCAGTGGATCCTGAAGGAATTAGATTAGGAAATGACACACTAAAAGTAGGACATGAGTTTTGGTGTTTGGACAGTAAAATAACTGGTAACGGCCGAAGTAGAGATAACGTAAAACGCAGGCTGACTATAGCACGAAATTCATTTCTGAAATAGACGAATTTCTTAACATTTAGTATAAATTTAAGTGTTAGGAAGTCTTTTCTGAAGGTATTTGTCTGGGCTGTAGCGTGTGTCGAAGATAAACGTAGACGACAAGCAGTTCACACAAGATGATAATAGAAGCTCTTGAAATTGGCGCTTCAGATGAGTGCTGTAGGTTAGATGGGTAAATCGAGAAATTCTGAAGAGGTCCTCAATCAAATGTGGGGAATAAAGAAATTAATCGCACATCTCGACTAAAAGAAGGGATCGGCTGGTAGGACACGTCCTCGTTGGGTGGTAAAAATTGTGGAGAGAGACCAACAGACGAATATAGTAAGCAGGGTCATATCGATGTAGGTAGTAGATATTAAGAGATAAAGTGTTTTCCACGGGGTAGAGTGGCGTATAGTACAGTCTTCAAATTGAAAACTACATTGGAACACGTTTTTGCAGACACAGAGTAGCGCGTCAAACCAGTCTTCAAACTGAGGACTACAACAACACTTGTTTTAGTTTCAAACAAAATCACAATTGTAAAATACAACTACAATGTATCGTTGCACCTAAGAAATACGAAACTGGCTGTATGCGCAAACTGAAAAAAAGCACAAAAAAAACGACTGAATTATTTTAACGACTACTACAATGTGTAACGTCTTTGACTGTTGTATTAATCTGTGGAAAAGTGTGGGTGATTGGAGTGATGAACTAAGGACTCTTGTTGATCTAGACGTTGACTAGTACGGACGTTTTAGGAATTTGAGAAGAGAGAGAGAGCCACTATCGGCGGCCGTTATGGATAGTTCTTGTTCTTCGCTTAAAGCATTTTAATTGAATATAAAGAATTTGTACTGGAAGAAGTCTTTCGAGAAAACAGCTGTACGATTTGCTGCCTACATTTCATATGATTTAAAGGCACAAATGGACTTCATTCCATTTTCCATATATTAGCTAATGTGGGTGTGAAATATCGTCGGAAACTTTATGTGATATTGTTGCTGAAGTGACTCCTGTACGAAACCTGTTTACACAGTTAGGTCATTGAATCATTAATTTCATCTATGATCTGCATTGGAGCTACGTTAACAGATAGGTCATTTTAGCAATATTATACAGACCTGTCATAGCACTACCGACAGGATCCGCTGTTTCTCTCCGGCTGAATAAGTTTTCCTACAGACAACCGTGAACTTCGAGAGCTGCTACGGACGGAGTCACGAGATCAATGGAGACTGCCTTAGCATCTGCGACCGTACTCTTCACTTTTTGTGAGCTTAAAGTACAACTAGCAAACACTTATAATGATTCAAATCAGATGTTGAATCAGTTGAAGGACTTTGAAATAATCTTACCTACCATAATAATTAACACCAGCTAACTTTCTTTCTGCAGGAGGACATCATAATCATAAATAAAGTAATTAGTTCTTTGAAGTTTTCCAGTCACTGATAGTAATAAGTTAAATAAATCCATAAATAAATAAATAAAAATAATAATCCACTATTTGACTTGCTTCCTCTTTAAATGAGTTTATACACACACACACACATATATATATATATATATATATATATATATATATATATATATATATATATATATATATATATATATAGGGCTATTACAAATGATTGAAGCGATTTCATAAATTCACTGTAGCTCCATTCATTGACATATGGTCACGACACACTACAGATACGTAGAAAAACTCATAAAGTTTTTTTCGGCTGAAGCCGCACTTCAGGTTTCTGCCGCCAGGGCGCTCAAGAGCGCAGTGAGACAAAATGGCGACAGGAGCCGAGAAAGCGTAAACCGTGCCTGAAATGCACTCACATCAGTCAATCATAACAGTGCAACGACACTTCAGGACGAAGTTCACCAAAGATCCACCAACTGCTAACTCCATTCAGCGATGGTATGCGCAGTTTAAAGCTTCTGGATGCCTCTGTAAGGGGAAATCAACGGGTCGGCCTGCAGTGAGCGAAGAAACGGTTGAACGCGTGCGGGCAAGTTTCACGCGTAGCCCGCGGAAGTCGACGAATAAAGCAAGCAGGGAGCTAAACGTACCACAGCCGACGGTTTGGAAAATCTTACGGAAAAGGCTAAAGCAGAAGCCTTACCGTTTACAATTGCTACAAGCCCTGACACCGATGACAAAGTCAAACGCTTTGAAGTTTCGACGCGGTTGCAACAGCTCGTGGAAGAGGATGCGTTCAGTGCGAAACTTGTTTTCAATGATGAAGCAACATTTTTTCTTAATGGTGAAGTGAACAGACACAATGTGCGAATCTGGGCGGTAGAGAATCCTCACGCATTCGTGCAGCAAATTCGCAATTCACCAAAAGTTAACGTGTTTTGTGCAATCTCACGGTTTAAAGTTTACGGCCCCTTTTTCTTCTGCGAAAAAAACGTTACAGGACACGTGTATCTGGACATGCTGTAAAATTGGCTCATGCCACAACTGGAGACCGACAGCGCCGACTTCATCTTTCAACAGGATGGTGCTCCACCGCACTTCCATCATGATGTTCGGCATTTCTTAAACAGGAGATTGGAAAACCGATGGATCGGTCGTGGTCGAGATCATGATCAGCAATTCATGTCATGGCCTCCACGCTCTCCCGACTTAACCCCATGCGATTTCTTTCTGTGGGGTTATGTGAAAGATTCAGTGTTTAAACCTCCTCTACCAAGAAACGTGCCAGAACTGCGAGCTCGCATCAACGATGCTTTCGAACTCATTGATGGGGACATGCTGCGCCGAGTGTGGTAGGAACTTGATTATCGGCTTGATGTCTGCCGAATCACTAAAGGGGCACATATCGAACATTTGTGAATGCCTAAAAAAACTTTTTGAGCTTTTGTATGTGTGTGCAAAGCATTGAGAAAATATCTCAAATAATAAAGTTATTGTAGAGCTGTGAAATCGCTTCAATCATTTGTAATAACCCTGTATATATATATATATATATATATATATATATATATATATATATATATATATATATATATATATATTAAACAGCTGTCAGTACCAGTTTCGGCCGTACACTGGCAAACTTGAGATTTTATGCAGTAGTGGCATTAATGCTGGAAGTTTTGTAGAGAGTCATTCAGTACCGCATTCAGGAGTTTATTTTAGTTGAAACGTATAACACAATTCACTAGAAACTTTCAGAAAACATGCCTTAATGTCCATTATTGATAATTAAAGATAAAAAATAAAAATTTAATTGAAAGCTTAAAAAACTTCAACAAAATACTCACAACCCAGCCATTTCAGAAAGTTATAAATTACTTGGCGCAAACGTTATAACAATATTTCTCAGTATTTTGTTGGATATCCTGATTTAATCACTGCCTCGATTCTGTGCATCATTGAGTCCACCAAAAGTCTGACATCTGGTTTGATCATTCTGAACCACGAACTGGCGATGGCTTCTGGGAGCTCGCTTACTTATTACTGGGATTCCGTCGTGAAACCATGATTTTAAGTCTTCACCGTAAGTTCTCAATGGGGTTGAGATCGGGGCTATTGCCAGGCCAAGGCAACAAACTATTATCATGGATATCGAACGATTTCTTACTGATTTTCGCAGTATGACTTAGCGCACTGCCTTGCTGAGGGATACACTGGCGGTCTGGTGGTTGTTACCTTCAAACAAATCGTGGATAGAGGGCAGCAATTTCAACACTAAAACCTCAAATGTTCAAATGTGTGAGAAGTCTTATGGGACTTAACTGCGAAGGTCATCAGTCCCTAAGCTTACACACTACTTAACCTAAATGACTGTAGCGCCCGAGACCGCTCGGCTAATCCCGCGCGACTAAAACCTCGTCTTGGTTCTTTTCTTTTGCGGGGATGTTGCTCTGTAACACAGCCAGAGGTTCAATGGCATGATTTGCCGTGCATCCAAAAACCCTGACACTGGTTGGATGCTTCATAGTAGCTGTGGTGCGCTGTGGAATTAAGTCTTCGCCTGGTCGAAGACGAACAAATTTAACTCCATCACTTCCAAATAAGCTGATATTAGTCTCGACTCCTCATATAACTCCAGACCATTCTGCTTGCGTCCACTCCCTGAGTGCTAATGCCCATTGCACACGTTTCTGCCTCTACATTTCGTTCAGGTAAGGCTTCTTCCTTGGAGTGCTCGCTCGCAAACCATTTTCTGATGACGGTTCGATCACAAACTTCAACGACAGAAGTCTTCAAGATAGCATTTATGTCTTTTGCGGTACGCCGATGATCTTGGAGAGAAAGATGGCAGATTCTACGACAGTCTTGATTGGTCAATATTGGTTTTCTGTCGGTTCTTGGAGCAGTTTTGATTGATCCAGTTTCTTAATATCGGTTGCAAACTTTCTTCACACGCGACACTGTAGCGCCCCCAACCAACCTAGTAGCTATTTATGCAGACGTATAACCTTCCTCACGAAGTGTTACTACCTTACTCCGCTTACTTGGTGACCAGTCAGCACGTTTCGAGACAGGAGATATCATTTTAAATCCGTCATCCGTCTCAAAACAGCTCACAATAAGAAAACGTACACTCGAACAACATCAGCGTATTGCCACTACTGGATTTACAACAATGATCAGAAAGCTTTTTCTCATTCGGTAAAGCAGTAGTAACACGCTTCCACTGATTGATTTGTGGGAAGAGAACTAATTACAAACAGCTGCATAAGCAGGTAAAACAGCGAAGTTTCTTAATGGTTCAAATGGTTCAAATGGCTCTGAGCACTATGGGACTCAACTGCTGAGGTCATAAGTCCCCTAGAACTTAGAACTACTTAAACCTAACTAACCTAAGGACAACACACACATCCATGCCCGAGGCAGGATTCGAACCTGCGACCGTAGCGGTCGCGCGGTTCCAGACTGTAGCGCCAGAACCGCTCGGCCACCAGCGGCCGGCGAAGTTTCTTAATCGTTGCCAGTTAAGACTATTTATTCATTATTAATAAAAAAAGAAGTTTCACATTCTCTAAAAATGATAAATATTCAGTAGGTTAGGTCAGCAAAAAATAAAAACATAATTTATTAATTTAGTATACCAACACTTGCCTACATCTCGTGAAGTTAAATGGTTCAAATGGCTCTGAGCGCTATGGGACTTAACTTCTAAGGTCATCAGTCCCCTAGAACTTAGAACTACTTAAACCTAACTAACCTAAGGACATCACACACATCCATGCCCGAGACAGGTTTCGAACCTGCGACCGTAGCGGTTGCGCGGATCCATACTGTAGCGCCTAGAACCGCTCGGCCACCCCGGCCGGCTGTGAAGTTAAACTCAGTGAACTTTACAACAAAGTGACCATAATTAATGCCACTGCTCCTTCATCATAGGGTGCGCTTCGTGAACAACATGTTCTCTTACTAAATTACAACAGCGCCTGGTAAATGCAAGTGACACGGGTAATGACAACGCCAAATGACACGTTATGCACTGAAGCGCCAAAGAAACTGGTATAGGCATGCGTATCCAAATACAGAGATATGTAAAACGGCAGAATACGGCGTTGGAATCGGCGACTCCTATATAAGACAACAAGTGTCTGGCGCAATTGTTAACCCGCTTACTGTTGCTACAATGGTAGGTTATCAAAATTTGAGTGAGTCTGAACGTGGTGTTAGAATCGGAGCACAGGCGGTGGGACATAGCATCTCAGAGGTAGCGATGAAGTGGGGATTTTCCTGTACGACCATTTCACGAGTGTACCGTGAATATCAGCAATCCGGTAAAACGTCAAATCTCCGACATCGCTGCAGCCGGAAAAAGATCCTGCTAGAATGGGACCGTCGAGGACTGAAGAGAGTCATTCAGTGCGGCAGAAGTGCAACCCTTCCGCAAACTGCTTTAGGTTTCAATGCTGGGCCATCAACAAGTGTCAGCGTGCGAACCATTAAGCGAAACACCGTCGGTTTTGGCTTTCAGAGCAGAAGGCCCACTGGTGTACCCTTGATGACTGCATTAAACAAAGCTTTACGCCTCGCCTGATACCAGTTTCTATTGGAACATCTTCAAAGGGGTCAAGTCTATTTATTGGCATTCGATCTAATATCTTTCTCACGTTAGGGGTCACGAGACGTCTATTCGCAAGATTTCACCATCTACAAAACTGCAATTTTCGTAACCGGTTTTTGGTTCGTTAAAAATCTCCTCCAGTGATGACGGTACAAACAGTAAACGTATGTGCTAGAGAGCTTAGATTTTCGATTACATTTGGGGTGAATCTGGTTATTGATCGAAGGGCCTGTTTAAAGGTTTTTGCCCACTCTTCATAGTGCGTCTTACTCAATTTAAACAACTATACATTTTTTAACCAATACTTCCCCCTGTTCCAACGTTTAACTGCATAAGCGTACCACACTTTCTTTGTCGGAACGCATGTTTTGTATCTCGAAATCAGCCCAAGATATACTCTTGGCCGTCAGCACCGGCACTGGACTGTCGATGACTGGAAACATGTTGCCTGGTCGGACGAGTCTCGTTTCAAGTTGTATCGAGCGGATGGACGTGTACGGGTATGGAGACAATCTCATGAATCCATGGTTCCTGAATGTCAGCAGGGGACTGTTCAAGCTGGTTGAGGCTCTGTAATAGTGTGGGGCGTGTGCAGTTGGAGTGATATGGGACCCCTAATACGTCTAGATACGACTCTGACAGGTTCAAATGGCTCTGAGCACTATGGGACTGAACATCTGAGGTCAGCAGTCCCCAAGAACTTAGAATTACTTAAACCTGCCTGACCTAAGAACATCACACACATCCATGCCCGAGGCAGGATTCGAAACTGCGACCGTAGCGGTCCCTCGGTTCCAGACTGAAGCGCCTAGAACCGCTCGGCTACACCGGCCGCCGACTCTGACAGGTGACACGTACGTAAGCATCCTGTCTGACCACCTGCATCCTTTTTATGTCCATTGTGCGTTCCGACGGACTTGGGCAATTCCAGCAGGACAATGCGACACACCTCAGATGCAGAATTGCTGCAGATTGGCTCCAGGAACACTCTTATGAGTTTAAACACTTCCGCTGGCCACCAAACTTCCTAGACATGAACACTATTGAGCATATCTGGGATGCCTTGCAACGTTCTGTTCAGAAGAGATTTCCACCCCCTCTTACACATTTATGGTCAGCCCTGCAGTGTTCCCCCCAGTACTACTTCAGACGTTAGTTGAGTCACAATAAAAAGTTATTTATTTGTGTCACGATCGGTTTCGGGCGCAAACCCGAAACCGGTCGGGTGGCAAATAAATAACCTTTTATTGTGACTGGTAGCGGATATTTGTCTACAACCTATAAAGGAACAGTCGCGGAGTTCGGCAGCATACACTATTGATAAATTTCATTAGTTGAGTCCATGCCAAGTCGTGTTACGGCACTTATGCGTGCTCTCGACGACCCTAGACGATATTAGGAAGGTGTACCAGTTTCTGTGTTTCTTCAGTGTACATCACAGACAACTAAGCGCTTCGGTGCTCAAGTCGAAACAGAATTTTCTTCTTACGTTTGGATAAGGAATCCATTTTTATGGCACATCATGTGCAGCACATACTGTGGTGAAGCACCCCAAATGTTTTGTTGTGTTTTAACCACAAGCATAAAATTATAATAGAAGAGTATATCTTGGGCTGCTTTCGAGATACAAAACACGCATTCCGACAAAGAACGTGTGGTTCGCTTATGCAATTAAACGTTGGAACAGGGGAAAGTATTGGTTAAAAATGTACAGTTGTTTAAATTAACGTTATAAGACAGCGCCTGTGTAAGGCACTCCAAATGTAATCGAAAATCTAAGCTCTCTTGTACATATGTTTCCTGTTTATACCGTCGTCACTGGACGAGATTTTTAACGAACCAAAAACTGGTTACGAAAATTCCAGTTTTGTAGATGGTGAAATCTTGGGAACAGACATTTCGTGAGCCCAAACATGAGAAAGATATTAGCTCGAATGCCAGAAATAGACGTGACCTCTTTGAGGATGTTCCCATAGAAATTGGTATCAGTGACCCTGAGGCAGTTGTAACAACAACGACTACTATAGTACAGACGACAACTAAAAATGTTGCAGATAAAGAGGTACTAGTGTCATACGTGAAGGAGTATCTCCAAACATCCAGCTCTGGAAAGGAGCATTTACTGTGGCTTAGGTTGATCAGTACTGGATACATATGTAACTACTAGAACAGTTAGTGGTGCGAGAGGCCATCCACAGTATACAGTCCCTGTAAAGAATCTGAGACAGAAAGAGTGAATAGTGCACAGTCGGTGTAAAATAGAGCATTGTGCTACGGGCATAGAGAGGCTAAATGAAAGGCTTTTGGCTGTAAACACGGCAATGCTTGGAGTCTTCAACGACAACCATAGCAGAATATTGTCTACAGACCTCTGACAAAACCCAAAGAAATTTGAGTCATATATAAAGGGTGTCAAAGAATCCAAAGATAGTTTTCAGAAACACATACCGGTAGATGTCACGGGGTCTAAAACTGAGGGTAGCAAATTAAATTCAAATTTTTTTTTTAGAAGAATACACCACCATTTGACTGTTTATTTCGTATGTACAATTTAGATTTTGGTTTTCAAGCCATTATCGAGTAAACGCTCTAAGATCATTAACGTATTTTGCTAGGTACTGTGCAGGATGACAAATTATTTCACACAATTATGTAGTACGATGTTCTTAGATGATTAACATCATTTTGCTGTGTATTTGCAATCCTACACAGTACGCAGCAAAATGTTCGACAATGGCGTGAAAGTCGAAATCTAGATTGTACACAGGGAATATACAGAAATACACAGTCAAATGGTGGTGTATTCTTTCAGAAAATATTGTATGACTGTGGTTCTTTTTAAGTGCACATTTTAAGTGCATAAATGCTCGACATCTCATTCAAATGTTCCTTAACTAAAGAGGGCGCAGAAGTACTGCCGCTGTTTGATTTTAGAACCACTGCAAATATGGGTGTCACTCTCACTCAGAAACAGTTGAAACTGAACGAGACTCCAGGGCCCGATGTAATCCCCAATTAGATTCCATACAGAATCTGCAGTTGAGTTGTCCCCACTCTCAATCGTAATGTAACATAGGCACCACTATTATAAACTGTGGTTAGAAGACACACTCGTCTACAAGAAGGATAGCAGATGTGATCAACGAAACTACCGACCTATGTCAATGACATGCATTTGTTTAAGATTCTTAGAACATCAGAAAATCACCCTCAAGGAAGATTGCTTACAAAACACATCCTAGAATATCGCTGAAGTGTGTGGGGCATGGATGAAGTAGGATTAGCAGGGGACAGAGATTGAACGTAGGTGAAGAAGTACAGCACGAATGAGCGCAAGTTCGTTTTGACGTAGTTCTGAAAACTAGAAGTGGCAAACGTTGGACAAACTACACCAACTATCCCGCGAAAGCCTATTAAAAATGGTGCAAGAACCGGCGTTAAGTGAGGAATCTGGGAATGTAGCTACTTCAACACCCTACATGATGCCCCAAGGACAAAATTGGGCTCCCGGGTTCGATTCCCGACGGGGTCAGGAATTTTCTCTGCCTCGTGATGGCTGGGTGTTGTGTGCTGTCCTTAGGTTAGTTAGGTTTAAGTAGTTCTAAGTTCTAGGGGACTTATGACCACAGCAGTTGAGTCCCATAGTGCTCAGAGCCATTTGAACCATTTGAACAAAATTGGGCTACTTATAGCGAGCTCAGAGTTGTTTAAGTAGATGTTCTTCCGGCGCTGCGTACGGGAAAGTAACCTTAATACGTGGTACAACGGGGAGTGCTCACTGATGCCCAAATTACAGTATTTGGCAGTGTAATATTGTAGACGTAAATGTAGACGAAAGAAGTGAGGGCATTGAGAATTTTGCTTTATGTAAAGTGACGACGATACACTTCAAGTACGTGGCGACAGACAGCAAAGCAGTAGTTATGTATTCCTGCGGTAATTTTTGTGGGCAAAGAAATTGTGCACGTCACTCCAACCCATAGTGAGTGTGCAACAGCCATTATTTCGACTAGGGAAAGATTAACGTTCTACGGAATGCAGGAAAGTTGCGACTGAGTGAATTGAGTCAAGGCCAGAGTAGTGAATTAGCGTTTCAGATCCAGCTTGGAGACAACGCCGTTGCAGATACCGCTTGGTAAAGTAGCATCAGGCACTAGGCCAGAGTAAATGTTGAGTCTAGATTTTGCTCACTCCAACTTGCATGTGCTTTGACCATTGAAAATCAAAAGCTAAAATACTAACCTAACCTCACATTTAGTACATGAAAGTTTTTTCATTGATTCAAAAAGTAAATTTATTCTCCACCAACTCAGTGCATTGACCAGCTACGACAATGTAGATTCAAATGAGTTGATGAGGACATTTTAATAATCATTCTTTCCTGTTATAAAAAAATTTGTGTGCAGAGATAACGATTTTAGTAATCGTCACTTCAATATGTCCAAGAATTAAATATTTTGATAATGAGTGTCAAAAATAATTGAACATTGGTGTTTATCACTTGACCCCTGAAAGCAGCAGTTGATAAATTATATGTAGAATAAAAAATGAATAGCTGTGTTGTCTTTCTGGAATAGACCCAAAACTTTCACTTTTATTAATGTATGCCTTCTAGGTACGTGACAGCAGCATTTCTAACGATTTTTGTTACGATCCACACCTGGTATTAGCTGCCTTACAGGGCCAGGTCATGTTTATTTAGAATGTCTGTTTGACACCTTGGGATTGAGAAGACAGTTCAGATGTTTTGTCCATTTATGTGCTAAGTGGTAAGCTCAGTTTGCACATATTAGTACACTCACTGTGGAGATACAATGGTCGGATGCACGATAACAGCACTACTCAGGTCTTGAGCTGAAACTGAAGCTTCTATATTGCACCTATTTGCCCTGTTCTTACACATGAAATTATTAGTATCAGAAATAGTGAGTAAATGTTACTGCAACAGATGCAATTCGAAATACGTCGAATGGGGAACCACTACTTTTCATAGGTAAGTACCAAATAGTCTAACACTAGTTATCACACCAGAAAGATGCGTTTTACGTGTTGATCTATATAGAGAGACAATATAATAAGGAATTAAAACTATAGGTTCAAAAAATGTCTCTGAGCACTATGGGACTTAACATCTGAGGTCATTAGTCCCATAGAAGTTAGAACTACTAAAACCTAACTAACCTAAGGACATCACACGCATCCATGTCCGAGGCAGGATTCGAACCTGCGACCGTAGCGGTCGCGCGGTTCCAGAATGAAGCAACTAGAACCGCTCGGCCACAGCGACCGGCTAAACTGTAGGAATAATGGATGTGTGACTGTATGGCCACATGTTTACTAGACAAGCTGGATACATTCGACAGCGTGGGAATGTGCTGCCATTCAATCCGTTGAATGTTGACACATTTCGTGAAATTGTCACCTGCACATAAAATTTACAAGGTGTGTTCATCAACCAATGCAACACATTTTTTTTCTGAAAGTACGTTGGTTTTATTGAAGATTCCATTATATCATATTAAACCCCACTCTTCTAGGTACTGAACTACATTTTTCAACATAAGTTCTGGCCAATGCGACGGCCTTACGGCATTTTACTTGGAGGGCCTGTATGACTGCATCGTACCAATGTAATTGGTTGGTTGGTTGGTTTGGGGAAGGAGACCAGACAGCGAGGTCATCGGTCTCATCGGATTAGGGAAGGACGGGGAAGGAAGTCGGCCGTGCCCTTTGAAAGGAACCATCCCGGCATTTGCCTGGAGCGATTTAGGGATATCACGGAAAACCTAAATCAGGATGGCCGGACGCGGGATTGAACCGTCGTCCTCCCGAATGCGAGTCCAGTGTCTAACCACTGCGCCACCTCGCTCGGTGTACCACTCTAATGTTCGACGTCGGAGTCAACGTCTTGTTTCTTTAGTAACCTCTTCATCATCCACGCACTCATTGGTGGGGAGTGCATGCCTCACTGGGACAAACAAATGGAAGTCGGGAGGTGCGAGATACGGGCTGTAGGGTGAATGAGCAAGAACTGTCCAATTAAGTTCTGTGATCTACTCTCCGGTACACAGACTTGAGTGAGGCCTTGCGTTGTCCTGGAGAAGGAGAAGTTCGTTTGCTTTTTTGTGGCGACGAACAGGCTGAAGTCGTCGCTTCAATTTCATAGGGAAACACAATACACTTCAGTGTTGATTGCTGCACACGACGCAGGGCATGAAACAGAATAACCCCTTCAGAATCCCAGAAGACCGTCAGCATGACTTTAGTTGCTGATGGGCGCGGCTTCGAACTTTCTCTTCGAAGGAGAGGTGGTGTGGCGCCTCTTCATGGACTGCCTTTTTGTTTCCGGTTCGAAGCGACGAACCCAAGTCTCTTCGCCTGTGACGATGTTCGACAAAACACTGTCGCAAATAGCCTCGTAACGCTCAAGCAATTCCGCACAAATGGTCCTTCATTGCTCTTTATGATCTTGTGTTCGGCGACGAATCCAGCAGGCGCACACCTCTGAGTAACCCAACTGGTGAACGAATGTGTCAATAGTACCAACAAGGAGTTCCAATTGAGCAGCGAGGTGTTTGATTGTGATCAGTCGATCATCTCGAATGAGAGTGTCCGCACGTTCCAATGTCGCAGGTATCAGAGCTGTGTGCGGGCGGCCGGCACGAGGAAGATCCGACAGGTTTGCGCGACCTTGTTGGAGGCGCCTTGCCCAAAGACTCACCATGCTTTTGTTCATTGCGAGGTCCCCGTAGACATCCTGCAAGCTCCTACGAATATTTGCGATGCTCTGGGTTTCCTCCAAAAGAAACTCTCGGAACGCACCTTCGTTGTAGAAGCCATTTTCAATGCTACGTATAGCACCACCACCGGTCGGAACTTCAGGAAACTATACGGGCTGAAGCGGGATTATTTCACGATTCCCACAAAAGATCCCACATTTTTTTAACCGATATTGGTCGAAAAAAGAACTGTCTTGCATTACTTATTGAACCCCCCTCGTATATAAGACAGTCGAGTCATATATTGAAAGGTGGCTACACTGAGCCACAGCGCCAGAGAGTTTTGTTTAGCTGCCTCCACTGGCAGTGATTATTGAGAACTCGTAGTAGTCAGTGCTTGGGGAGAGCTGGTAGTAGGCTGTGATTATTGAGAGGTAGCGGAGCGGAGTGCTCGCTGAGATGTTGTAGTGGAGCGTGTTTGTTCCATGTTTTATGTAGTTGTTTGATGGATAGACAGCAGATGTTGTTCTAATGGAGATATTGTAATGATTTGAGTGCTTTTCATCAATATATGAAGGTAACAAAACTTGATTTATTTTTCATTATTTAATGTCGTAAATAATGCTTCATTACAGGTTCAGTCAACAAAGCATCTGGCTCGTGTTCTTGTATTAGAGTGTAATCCTGGTTTTCGTGCGCAGTCATAATATTTCTATTTTTTAGTTATTTCAGTATAAATGGTATTTAAAATTTCTTGTCTTGTTGAAGAAGAACCGTGCCAGATGTGTACGTTGAGTCATACTTCCACACACAGAACAGTGACACTTGTGCTTTGGTTTCGTAGGTTTTATAGTTGCTGGGGACTTAATTAATTAATTGTGTTAACGAAAATTTTCATTTCATTCTTTGTTGTTGTTCTAAGCAGTCAGATTGCGTAATAATACTAGTCAGGGCCAACCGTTTACGAGACTTGCGTAATCGGACAGTACAGCGACTGAAAATTAAAATTATTTTCATTACATTTAATTAAGCCCCCATGCACGTTCTTTTTTTTCATGTTTTGTTACCTTCATATATTGATGAAAAGCACTCAAATCATTACAATATCTCCATTAGAACAACATCTGCTGTCTATCCATCAAACAACTACATAAAACATGGAACAAACACGCTTCACTACGACATCTCAGCGAGCACTCCGCTCCGCTACCTCTCAATAATCACAGCATACTACCAGTTCTCCCCAAGCACTGACTACTACGAGTTCTCAATAATCACTGCCAGTGGAGGCGGCTAAACAAAACTCTCTGGCGCTGTGGCTCAGTGTAGTCACCTTTCAATATCAAGATTATAGTGAGCTCGAAATCATTTTGCTCATTTTAAAATAGTCACTAAAAAGGTAAGTGTAGTACCAATACGCATGTCGTGGAGAATGAGTATGTATAATTAACACTTTAGCTCCAGAAAAAGGAAAGAAGAGTAAACGTATAGCACCGGGCGGGAAAGAAAACAATAATTTCGAACCTGAAATCATTTACATATGCTACAAATCGCTGATTTTCAGTGGTATAGTTCCAAATTCGATGTTTTTTCAGGACACTTCCGCTTTGCCGTAACGGAGAGCCATGTCGAAATGTGGCCTCAGCAAAGCAGATAAAGGCACCTGAGCTGTAATACTCGTCGCAGAAAAGCGAAATGCCTTTGCATTTATATCTTAAAGGATTTAAGGCATGTTCATTCCAGAAATTAAATACAAGTTATAATAATGCCTTTAAAACCTGTCCACACTATGCACAATACTTTTGAGCCCGATCTGTCTCTAGTAGAGATGTAATAACAGTGAAAACCAGCAGAATGCCTACAGTAATACCTTGTGCCACACCAAACTGGTGTCGATTCACTCTGAATGTTCACTTCACTGTTACTACTAAGGTCGCCGGAACCCTCCCCAATTGAGAACCTTTGGAGCATTATGGGCAGAATCCTTCAACCACCTCGGGATTTTTGGGATGTGACGCGCCAATTGGACAGAATATGGCACGATGTCCCTCAGGAGGACATAACAACAACTCTATTAATCAGAGCCAAGCCGAACAAGGAGCAGAGAGAGACGAACGTGTTATTCACCGCCGGCCGGGATGGCCAGACAGTCTCGAACCGCGCGACCGCTACGGTCACAGGTTCGAATCCTGCCTCTGGCATGGATGTGTGTGATGTCCTTAGGTTAATTAGGTTTAAGTAGTTGTAAGTTCTAGAGGACTGATGACCTCAGAAGTTGAGTCCCATAGTGCTCAGAGCCATTTGAACCATTTTTTTTGTGCTGAAAAGTAATGTCTCCGAATTTTTATATAAATACTCTTAAAGATTTTCATCTAAAATAAACATTATTAACATTCTACAACTTTATTCTTCATGTCTACATATTTGCAAGCCCTTTGTCGCTAGAGGGCTCCGAATTGTAGCTTGTGACATGGCGCTGTATAATGTCGGTACTTGAGGAACAGTGTGCTGTAATCGAGTTTCGAATTCGAAGAGATCTTCTACATGTGGAGTACCCTCTCTTTCAGCATAAGAATGCCATATTACACAAGAGCGCTGCGATAGCTGCAAAAATTCGACGCCTTGGAATCACTGTCAGCGATCGTCCTCCAAACAGTCCCGACTTGGCTCCAACCGATTTTCATCTGTTTCCAGAGCTTAAGGAACACCGAGAACTTCACTTTGATAGTGGTGAAGCGGTGCAGGCAGAGGTTCAGCTGTGGCTGCGTCAACAAAGCAAACATTCTACAGTGACGGTATCAACAAATTTCTCTGTTCGTCGCTATTGAGAAATAAATATGTTTATTACGTTTGTATTATTTTAAAATTTTAAGAATTTTCACATAAAAAATTTAGAGGTTTTACTTCTCAGCACGCCCTCGTATACGACCGACAGTGAAGTGCGTGGGAGAAGATACTTTTTACAGTGCCATACCCGCTCCAGGAAGTCTATGAACATTCGTGTCGCCCTTCTTTGTCCTCTTCGATGTCTCCAATCAGTACGGACTTGTGTAGGCTCTGCCCATTTGCGTAGTGTTCAAGTATGGATTGTATAATGATTTGTGTGCAGTAAATTTTTGCAGACGGACTTCAGTTCCCCAGTGTGCTCTCAATGACGTAGCTTGCCGCATGCTTGACTTACAACTGAGTCTGTGTGATCGTTCCACGTATTGTTACTTCTGAATATTCGTATGGTATGGCTGTTTCTAGCTGCTGTTAACTCTGCAGTTCAAGGACAGTACTTTTTACCTTTAGCGAAATGCACAACTTCGTATTTCTCTGCAAGGAAAGTTAGTTGCCAATCTTGGCACCAGGCCGTATTTTGTCGACAGATGTATATTAAAGTAAATTTTACCAGACTGAATACTCTCATAGATAACGTGAAAAGCCTGAGTTTGTCCAGTCTCTGCAGATGACTCTTCGCACAGTACTGTATCCTGCTTGATAAGAAATTTTTCTAGGATGGCCTTCGGCTGTGCGTCTGAGGTATGACTTGTGAGGATCTCTTACCGAGGCTCTAATAATTATACCACAAAGGCCTATAACGGCCCTGTCTAAAATCAAAGTACCTATTAGCACACCTTATACCGTTAGGCATAAAAACAAATTCTCTGTATGCATCCCTATACTGACGAATTAAATCATCAAGGTTTGGCTTATAATACCACAATTCTTCTAATACAATAACAGCTGCAGAATAATTTATTTTGTTGCCGTAAAATGTAATAGCTAATTCATCAATCCTTTGTTGATTGTTGGGAACTAGGAAAGCCAGGCTTAGGTCGTCCGGGTAATTTCGGATATGGTCCCAGTTGGCATAAAAAAACTCCAACGCAGACATTAGCTGTAAACAATAACCTTTATTCAGAACGTGACAGTACCTTTTCTTTTACAAAAAGTCATATAAACTCTATTTCTAACAACATATGTTACATATTTAACTTCACTCTGAACATTATCCGTTTTTTCTGGTTCATCACCAGCAATTTGTAGTCCAATATAAAACGGGTTCGTTCCTTGAAACAAACGATTCTTTGCTTTACACTGAGTCTCCAAGTCAGTCCATGATTTTACCTTGTCTATATCAGAACTTGTTTCTGGTTTAGAATAAGTTACAAACTTAAATCTATTCCTACGACTATATTTACGCCATGGAACACCAGCTGAGCGCTCCGGATTAAGATCAAATGAACTAATTTGCATATCTGCCCAGCTATCCCGTACGAAGGTATTTTCTTTGGGAGCTACTTCCGTATAGCACGATTTATAATACGCTAGGACTGTGTAGCTCAAAAACATAAGCCATGATAGTAAATCGTGAATTACATTATTCAATAAATTAAAAACTGTTTATGGTTGTGAGACAATGTATTGTCACATGCTCTTTTTACTTAAATTTTTTTTTGTTCATTTCTGTAATTCACTCCAGGAAAGACCTCAGAAGGCTCCCATAAAAAGGTTATACAAAAACATCTGTAGATGCAGCTTTCGACTTCTTAAACAGGTTGTCGTGAATTTCTGAAAATGTCGTTAAAACTGTTCTTTAGATCTTTATTGACTCTTTGATCTAAATCTTATCTACGTCCACACTCTCCAAACGACTATGAAGTGCCTGGCAGAGGGTGCTTCCCACTGTACCACTTATTAAGATTTAAAGTGTGGTGTCAGCGCCAGACAACACACTTGCTAGGTGGTAGCCTTTAAATCGGCCGCGGTCCGGTAGTATACGTCGGACCCGCGTGTCGCCACTGTCAGTGATTGCAGACCGAGCGCCGCCACACGACAGGTCTAGAGAGACTTCCTAGCACTCGCCCCAGTTGTGCAGCCGACTTTGCTAGCGATGGTTCACTGACAATTACGCTCTCATTTGCCGAGACGATAGTTAGCATAGCCTTCAGCTACGTCATTTGCTACGACCTAGCACGGCGCCATTACCAGTTTATATTGAGATTGTTATTAGAGTACCGTCAAGAGCGATATACACCAATTATGGATTAAACTTAAGTATTCAAGCCACTACGTTCTTTATTTACTAGACTCAACTCCTTTAATTGTTCCAGACCTCACGCCAGTCTGCGTGAGCTTAAACGCGTGTATTTCGGCCTCCTCTAGCAACACGGTGTTGGCTCTTCTGCCAACACTACACAATGCCGTCCCACACACGTATGGAGCGCTGGAAGAATGAGAACTCAACAAGTTGACTGCTACACGCTGCGTCTGGCCAGAGCAGGCACACGGCGTTTAGGCGTGTTAAACGCCTCCGTACTGTGATTACGCTACTCTTGTCTGCGCGATTCCTACGGCAACGATACGTATTGGATTCTGTCATATTCCTAGCGTCGTCATTAAAGGCTTTCTCGGGATAGTTTGCATCTATTTTGAAGCGTCTACCAGATCAGTAACTTCAGCATGTCCATACCTCTCTTCATTGGGCCAAACAAATCTATGACCATTCGTGCTATCCTTCTCTGTTACGTTCAGTATCCGCTGTTATCCTGTATGGTTCGGATCCCACACATATGAATAATATTCTAGGATGGGTCGCATAAGTGTTTCGTATGCAATTTCCTGTGTGGCCTGATTGCATTTCCCTATTATTCGACCAATGAACCGCAGTCTGGCACCTACTTAGCTACGACCTATGACTGAGCTTGTGTGATCATTCCATTTCATGTCCTTACAGGCTGATAGACCCAGGTAATTGAAATAACTGACCAATTCCAATAATCGTAACTTGTTGATACTATAGTCATAGACTGTTTCATTTTTTCGTTTTGTGAAGTCCACAGTTTTACATTTCTCGACGTTGTCAGTATTTGCACCAACTTGAAAGCACACCACGATCTGACTGAATATGTGCAGCTTTATTGAGACAGTACTTGATTATAGGCAGCTGCATCGTTTGCGAAAAATCTGAAGTTGCTGTTGATATTATCTGCAGGGCCAATCATTTAGAGAATGAGGCACGCCTGTCATTACTTCTACCTCTGTTGATGATTCTCCATCCAAGGTAACATGTTGCGTCCTCCCTATTTGTATTAACGCGACGGCTTTTCATTGTGTATCCTTTACACGACAGCAGTACGCCTGTAATACCGTACACAGCCCTACGGAGGTGATCCGCGCCGTTGGTAGAACTGCCACAATTGTTCCAAGCCCCCCCCCCCCCCCCCCAAAAAAAAAGCACTTCCCAGAAAGAATACATAAATGAAATTTTTTGGATAATAAAATAAAAATCAGTGCAGATGATTTTCTAACATCCCTCCTGCTTGCAGACGACATGGCGTACTAAGACATCTGACTGATGTTGGTTGACAGCCACAAGATACACACAATGTAAAATAAAAGGTAAGAAGCGCATACAATTCAAATGACAACAAAATCTAATGTATCATATTACTTAACCTAAAATTAACCAGATGTATGTCTTTCAGGAAAACAATAAAAAAAACAAACCACTGAGGGTTCCACGATCGCGGTGAAACATGTTTGGGTGGTAAAACAAAACAATAAAGTGTGTACTTGCGAAACGGGAGACTATCCTTAATTCATTATTATGAAATTTTTTCTACGTAGATATAGGAAATTTTTTAATTTGTTAGGTAGATTTAATAAAAATGAAACATCATTGAGAGTATTACTTAAATGAGCTATATAAACGAGAAATATTTCACACGACAAATCAAATTACCATTGTGGTAAATAAGTTGCCAATTGTATGAACTTCCTTAAGGAACTGAAAGTAAAACGATATCGATGTCTTACTGCTTGTGGCGATTAATTTTATCATTATGTATAATAAAGAACGGATTTCATTTGCTCCTTCTCAATTATTAACATTGTATGAATCATTAACAAGAAACAAATGAAAATGGTCTGGAAATAAGTGTTGAGAACGTGTTCCTTTCCAAGAACTGTAGCGTTATTATAATTTTACTTTCTATTCCCTTGCTTTGAGTGCAGCAAACCCATTGATAAAGTCACTGAAGTCAAATTTAACAGCTGTATCGTATACTATCGACAAGATAGCTGAATTTGATAGTTTACTTCACTTATACTCGACCTTAATTGGTTTTCTTATCATCTTTAATGTGATAAAACGGCATTGAAACTGTCAGAAATATCCTCAAAGCTTTGTCGATGTTTGGTTAAGCATCTCGTAACCCAAACTTAGAAAAAAATTCGAAGTATCGTAATGCAATGTATGTCATTTGTCTTCGTCAACTCTTTCTACCGGAGTTTGAAAGCTACCGTTTCGTTAACAGCTCTGCTGTATCGATATTTCTGTAACACTTGGCATCAAAAGCCGTTACATGTTTCAAAATAACTCATTTAATGCTGTCCTGACAGTTGATTAAAGTGAGATGAAATAGTGTGTTTATGTGATACTGTTTTCATTTAACTTATTATTCTATTAAATACCATGAAGTTGTTTAGCTTAAACAGTTTCACTCCAAATAGGCAAAAGAGGAAAGCCTTCGGTTATACAGCACATGGTTTCCTTCAAGACCCGATGACCAGTCTTTGAGATCCTGTAGTGCTGTAGCGAAGTAGCAACCAGAACTTCGTCGTTGAACATGAGCTAGCTGTGTAGACAGCAGCTGTGTGAACCTAGTGCACAGTTGACACATAAGCCAAGTGACGCGTGATGTATGTAATCATTTCTTTGTGTGCCCCAGGAAAGTGTGATAGGACCGCTGTTTTTCTCTATCTGCATAAATGATTTGACGGACAGTGTGGGCAGCGATCTGCTGTTGTTTGCTGATGTTGTTGTGGCGTACGGTAAGGCATCGAAGTTGAGTGACTGTAGGAGCATAAAGGTGACTCACGAGAGGAGGCCACCAATTGTGAAATTCAGATTCGATTCATATTGCGCATAATAAAAGCTCATAGCCAGAGGTGTAATGTGGCAAAGCACCAAGATGCACTTCTCAGCCGTTGTCAAGAAAGCGACAGTTAAAAGAAACCGTTGAGGTGAAATACTCTCTACGATTTGTAACTTCCTACAGCGTCGTGGCGCAGCGGTAAGCGCTCGGGTTCGTAATCCGTAGATCGCCGGATCGAATCTCGCGCCATGCAACTTTTTTTTTAGTATTTGTTATTTGTAATTAATATATATAAAATTCCCGGCAATCAGTTGCAACAATTATGCATATAATAAGTTGTTGAAAGTTGTTTGTCGTGGAAAAACTGGCGACTTCGAACATGATTATGTTTTCTGCAAACAAAGTTGTATTTCACAAATGTTATTAATTGTCTTCATAATGTTTACACGTGTAGTTAACGGAAGACGTAGAAACGATATTCCGAAACGAATACGTATAGTGTAAGTCAAACGTTCGAATTAGAGACCCCATGATATATATATATATATATATATATATATATATATATATATATATATATATATATATATTTGAATTACAAAAAACAAATACTAAAAAAAAATAGCATGGCCGGAGATTCGATCCGGCCACCTTTAAGTTACGAACCCAAGCACTTACCGCTGCGCCACGACGCTATAGGAAGATATACATCGTAGAGAGTATTTCACCGCAACGGTTTCTATTAACTGTCGATTTTCTCGACAACGGCTGAGAAGTGCATCTTGGTGCTTTGCCACATTACACCTCTGGCCATGAGCTTTTATTATGCGCAGTATGAATCGAATCTGAATTTCACAATTGGCGGCCTCCCCTTGTCAGACAAAATTTCTAGTTGGTGTGATGAATGGTAGCTAGCTCTAACTGTAGAAAAACGTAAGTTAATGCGGATGAATAGGAAAAATAAACGCTTAGTATTTGGATACAGTATTAGTAGTGTCCTACTTGACGCAGCGGCGTAACGTTTGCAAAGCGATATGAAATGGAACGAGCATCTGAGGACCGTGGTAGGAAAGGCGAATGGTCGACTTCGGTTAAGTGTGATTCATCTGTGAAGCAAATCTTGATTCCTGCTCGAGTGTTTGGGTTCCGTACCAGGCCGGGTTAAGGGAAGATATCGAAGCAATTCAGAGGCAGCCTCCTAGATGTTTTACCGGTAGGTTCGAACAACACAGAAGTGTAACGGAGGTGCTTCAGGAACTCAAATGGGAATCCCTGTAGGGAAGGTGACGTTCTTTTCGAAGAACACTACTGAGAAAATTTAGAGAACCAGTATTCGAAGCTGACTGCCGAACGTTTCTACTTCCGCCAACATACATTGCGCGTAAGGGCACGAAAGGTCGGCACGGTAGCTCAGCGTGTTCGGTCAGAGAGCTGGTTGGCCTCTGTAATAAAAAACTGAGTGGAAGGATCAACAAACGAACTTGACCGGATGTCATGTGACGTCCGCTGCGACCAAACACAACGATCAACAACGAACAAAATGCAGAAAAAAAAGCGGCTTCGGTCAGAGGGTCAGCTGCCCTCTGTAAAAAAAATTGAGTTCATGAACTTAAACGGGTGTCTTACGACGTTTGCCTCGAGCAGATGCAACGAACAAAATGAGCTATGTAAAAAAAAAAGTGTGCCATGGGAAAGGCTTCTCGCAGTAGTTGTTTTAGTGCGCCCCCTCCCCCACCCTTCCCACCCCTCTTTGTGCCTACGCCCTTGGTTGTAGCCTGTCTCTTTGGTCTCTGTACGGCCCTGATACCATAGTTTGCACTGCAACAGCTCAAAAAATGCGGTGAGAGACATGCGCTCGGGAACGTCTGGGTACGCTTCAGCACCGTACCGCCATCTACCGAAAACAGATTGGAAACATGGGCGCACCGCTTTTGGCGCTATCTTGTAGACGCGCAGGGAACTGCTGGGGAGCGGCCTGGGCGAACAAGCAGCTGCTCGGACTAGTTTGCTTTCCCTCGCGGGCTTCGATGGCCCGTGCGGCGAGGGCAGGGTTCCACCCCCTGGGTCTCCCAGCGGGGGGTGACGCCGCCGTGTTTATTGCGGAGGCGGCGACGCCGTCGTGTTTATTGCGGGGAGGCGACACAGACAGGTAGCCCCCATTGTGCCTTGGAACAGTGTTCCTGGCTACATATCAGGTGACTTCCGACAACCAAAGACGGCAAATAATTTCACACAAGCTGCATTCTCTCGTCGTTGCGTTCATTGACCTGAAGAAAGTATTCGTTGTCGATAAGAGGTTGCATCACCAGAACACTGCAGTGGATCTACGATTGATGCAGTGACTGATGGTTGATCATGAACGTAAATAAATGTCACGTATTATGTATACACAGGCGAGGAGATCCCTTATGGCTCGAGAAGGGTAGGTGGGGTAAAGCCTCCTCAACCTCCCCCCCCCCCCCCCACCTACACCCAACCAATTTTCAATTTTTCTAATATTGTGGTCAATGACGGGTGGATTTTCACGCGGTTTCAAATAGAAGTCATAGACTGTATTTATTGCGGGGAGGCGACACAGACAGGTAGCCCCCATTGTGCCTTGGAACAGTGTTCCTGGCTACATATCAGGTGACTTCCGACAACCAAAGACTCATGCTCATACTAATTCTGGTCTTTAGTTACAGGCAAATTTATAACTTAACTAAAATAAAAATTGCGGGATTTACTTCTCAAAATGGGGTAAAACCTCGCAGTGCGGGTCTTTGCCTCATTTGAGATAAACAGGGATAAAAGTGGATGACTACCTAGTAAAACCAGTTCAAAAAAATGGTTCATATGGCTCTGAGCACTATGGGACTTAACATCTTAGGTCATCAGTCCCCTAGAACTTAGAACTAGTTAAACCTAACTAACCTAAGGACATCACACACATCCATGCCCGAGGCAGGATTCGAACCTGCGACCGTAGCAGTCGCGCGGTTCCGGACTGCGCGCCTAGAACCGCGAGACCACCACGGCCGGCTAAAACCAGTTGAAATAACCCTTTGTGACATTATTATATTGTAGTCAAGTTACTCCCTACAATATTCAACTGAAATGAACATAATGCCGAAAAATACGTGTACAAAAATAATGCTTTCTTCTCCACGAAGGGAGGACTGGTGGGGCAACCTAAAAGAGTTCAGTGACTGTATCTAAGTAAGTAGTGCACATTTTTAGGTTCGCTGATTCTTCCTTGAAGTCCCAGGCTCTTCTTGTTCTTGTTCTTCTTCTTCTCCTCCGAATACTTACTCGCCAAAGGGTATGTCCATACCTGTATCTGAACTATTGAATTTGACTCTGAAAAGTAATCAACTGGATGTCTGATCTATTTTCTTCCTTTTCTTGGGACGGTAATGAAATCTAGCTGACACCGTTTTGTTTGTGTAGCACGCTCTTTCCCTTGCTTGACATGTCCTTCTTTCTCGTTAGCAAACTTTTCTAGTGCGTTCTTCTTTCATTCGTTCTTTATTGGGCGTTAGAAGCTCAGATTTCAATATTTTGACAGGAAGAAGGGACCCATAAATCTTTATTTTAGACAGCGGTGTTATTTCTTCAGGTGATATGTTCTCAAGCAGTGTGTTTTTGAACGTCTTCTTCTACGGGAGTTATCAGAGAAGAATTGTCGTCGCTTTGTTGGAGCTGCGACGATTTACCGGAAAACAGTTGCGGGGATTTGCACCATTTCGCCATTTTCTGACAAATGCAACCTTGTTAAATTTGGGGACCAATTGGAACAATTATTCCCAAGTGAGTTGTGTCAACGAGTAATTCATTGATTCTTATTCTAAAACCCTACATTATACAATGTTCGAGTAAAACATGAGAAAAGTTACACATAAGTAGTAAAAATTAGACTTACCTCATTTTCTCATCTCTCGAACGACTTGTTCATGGAACAATAAGTTACAATAAGACCAACCTGAATCGCAAATCAAAAATTGACCATTAGTGGACCTTTACCCTCACTTACCCTACGCTATAGGCGACAAATCAGCCGAAACGTTAACTAACGTAAAATGCTTAGGAGTCACGGTCTGAACAACCTAAAATGGAATGACCATACAAAACAAACGCTGGAAAAATCAGATGCAACGCTGATATTCATAGGCAAAATCCTCAGGAAATGTAATTCATTCGCAAAAGAAGTGGCTTTGCAAAACACACGTTCGACCGACTCTGGAGTATTGTTCATCACAGATCGCTTACCCTGCGCAAAAGCGTTACCGCATACTCAACAAACACTAGTAGCAGACACTGCAAGAGATGCGTTCTGTACCACGCAGAGGTTTACTGTTGACATTTCGAGATCGTATGTTCCAAGAAGAGTCGAATAAAATATTGCTTCCTCCCACATACGTCACGTGAAATAGTCACGGCTAGTAATTTAGAGAAATTCTATGCTGTACAGAGCTCTTCAGAAAACCGTTCTTCTCGTGAACCGCTTGTATATGGGATAGGAAAGGGGAGTCAAATAGTGGTTCCTGAATCACCCTTCGCCACACATTGTAATTAGGCCTCCGGAGTACAGAAGCAGATGTAGATTCATTAGATTGGACGCCGTATTTATGCGTAAATATAGTGCTGTCCATAATTATAAGGTGTGTCAATATCGTGAAAGCCACTTCAACATCAAGTACCAAGCAGCATTGAAAGGGATCCGTAAAAGAACTTATGGATCAAAACAGCTGTTAAACAACAATTGCCTATTGACAAAGTCTTTTGGAGAAAAACGAGTAAACTGTATGTCCACGACCCTTCATCTAGACGGTATCAGATGCCAAGTACGGGGTTATTACAAATGATTGAAGCGATTTCACAGCTCTACAATAACTTTATTATTTGAGATATTTTCACAATGCTTTGCACACACATACAAAAACTCAAAAAGTTTTTTTAGGCATTCACAAATGTTCGATATGTGCCCCTTTAGTGATTCGGGAGACATCAAGCCGATAATCAAGTTCCTCCCACTCTCGGCGCAGCATGTCCCCATCAATGAGTTCGAAAGCATCGTTGATGCGAGCTCGCAGTTCTGGCACGTTTCTTGGTAGAGGAGGTTTAAACACTGAATCTTTCACAGAACCCCACAGAAAGAAATCGCATGAGGTTAAGTCAAATGGTTCAAATGGCTCTGAGCACTATGGGACTCAACTGCTGTGGTCATAAGTCCCCTAGAACTTAGAACTACTTAAACCTAACTAACCTAAGGACATCACACACATCCATGCCCGAGGCAGGATTCGAACCTGCGACCGTAGCGGTCGTGCGGTTCCAGACTGTAGCGCCTTTAACCGCTCGGGGGGTTAAGTCGGGAGAGCGTGGAGGCCATGACATGAATTGCTGATCATGATCTCCACCACGACCGATCCATCGGTTTTCCAATCTCCTGTTTAAGAAATGCCGAACATCAAGTGCGGTGGAGCACCATCCTGTTGAAATATGAAGTCGGCGCTGTCGGTGTCCAGTTGTGGCATGAGTCAATTTTCCAGCATGTCCAGATACACGTGTCCTGTAACGTTTTTTTCGCAGAAGAAAAAGGGGCCGTAAACTTTAAACTGTGAGACTGCACAAAACACGTTAACTTTTGGTGAATTGCGAATTTGCTGCGCGAATGCGTGAGGATTCTCTACCGCCCAGATTCGCACATTGTGTCTGTTCACTTTACCATTAAGAAAAAATGTTGCTTCATCACTGAAAACAAGTTTCGCACTGAATGCATCCTCTTCCATGAGCTGTTGCAACCGCGCCGAAAATTCAAAGCGTTTGACTTTGTCATCGGGTGTCAGGGCTTGTAGCAATTGTAAACGGTAAGGCTTCGGCTTTAGCCTTTTCCGTAAGATTTTCCAAACCGTCGGCTGTGGTACGTTTAGCTCCCTGCTTGCTTTATTCGTCGACTTCCGCGGGCTACGCGTGAAACTTGCCCGCACGCGTTCAACCGTTTCTTCGCTCACTGCAGGCCGACCCGTTGATTCCCCCTTACAGAGGCATCCAGAAGCTTTAAACTGCCCATACCATCGCCGAATGGAGTTAGCAGTTGGTGGATCTTTGTTGAACTTCGTCCTGAAGTGTCGTTGCACTGTTATGACTGACTGATGTGAGTGCATTTCAAGCACGACATACGCTTTCTCGGCTCCTGTCGCCATTTTGTCTCACTGCGCTCTCGAGCGCTCTGGCGGCAGAAACCTGAAGTGCGGCTTCAGCCGAACAAAACTTTATGAGTTTTTCTACGTATCTGTAGTGTGTCGTGACCATATGTCAATGAATGGAGCTACAGTGAATTTATGAAATCGCTTCAATCATTTGTAATAGCCCTGTAGGTTTTGTTTACAGGTGACACAAACATTGCAATAAAGAGAAATCAAGTATAATTCCTTTTTTAATTGAATTTTCCGTCGTTGCTTGGCAGAACGTGACAGTAATATTAAAAAGAAACACACTTGCTAATGGTCTGCAAAATTATATTTATTTTCTCACGAACCGGCTTTCGGCTTCTCAGGCCATCTTCAGATGACAACCGAAAGTCGCAAAGACAGATAAAAATTACGTGTAAGTCGCACATCATGTTTATCTGTGTTCGCGACATTCAGTTGTCGGCACCTGAAGATGGCCTGAGAAGCCGAAAACCGGTTCGTGAGAAAATAAATACAGTTTTTCAGTACATTAGGAAGTAAATTATAGACTGCAGCAATCAGTCGTCCTTTTTAAATTTTATTATGCAGATCTAGATTTCGGCTAGAAGCTAGCCACTCTCAAAGCACTATTATTTTCGCTCGAAGCATGAAAGTCCCTGTCGATCGGGATTCACCCACAGTTCACTGAGTATTCAATACTCAAAGAACTGTGGGTGAAGCCCGATCAGCTGGGACTTCCATGCTTCGAGCGAAAATAATAGTGCACTGAGAATGGCTAGCTTCTAGCCGATATCTAGATCTGCATAATGAAATTTAAGAGGGACGACTGATTGCTGCGATCTATAAATTGCAGGTAAGTATAACAGTCTCTGAGTGCAACCGCTTTTCGAATGGAAGATAACCTGACATTATGAAGTGTTTTTCCCTTTAATGTTAATCAAGTATAATCCTAGAAAAATCGGTTAATGAAATTTTCATGGTGATCAGTAAATGGTTCCTAGTCAGCTCATTGTCGCTAAACTTTGAAAAAACACACCACACGCAGTATGGAATTCGTAAGAGGTTTCATGGCAGTATATCCCTAAAATGTGACGACACATGGATAGAAGTTGACGGTGCTAAGTACGTGGGATTATAGCTTGATAGTGAAGTTCAACTGGAAGGAGTGTACCACAGAACTGCTGAAGCGCCTAAACGAATCTTTATTTGCAATGCGAATACTGTCAGGCGTAGGAGCAATAAAAATTAAAAAGTTGGCATGCTATGTTTACTTTCATTGCATAATGTTACAATGCATTATTTTTTTAAGTAACTCATCAAGCCAAGCTAAAGTTTTCCGTGTCTAAAAATGTGTAACGACCATTATTTGTGTTGTGAACTCAAGAACATATTGCAGAGGCATGCTTAGGGGACTAGGGATATTAACTACTGCTTTCCAATGTACAGTGTGTTTCAGTCTACAGGGTTTAAGGTTTTGTAGTATTTATTACATTCAGCTCACAATTATAAACAGTACATCAAATGACAGAGCAATTCAAAGAGTTTTTCTTACAAGGGTTCAATGTGAGCACCTTTCAGCACACATCGACAGACGAGCTCTTCCCAAACGTTGATTAGTGAGTCTGGAGCAATTGTTGCAACAATGATGTAGGATAGGTAAGCTGGTAGCGAAGGCACATACACATTACCCTTTATGAACCCCAACAGATAAAAATCGCATGGCCTCAGATCGTTTATGAACGTGGTTATGCAGAACAAGCTCTGTCACTCGGCCCCTTGAGCCAACCCAGCGATTGAGTACAGAGTCGTTTAAGTGATCACATGCTGAGTTATGCCAGGGCGGCCGCGCGCCATTTTCCTTCCAAATAAATGTCTGTAGTTCAGCCTCTTCCAATTGAAGGAAGAGCCATAGTTGTAGCGCATCAAGATAAGAAACTCCAGTTGACAGTTACTTCACCGGAAAAAAGGCCTCTGAACCTTCCGCCGGGATATGGTACAAAAACGTTCAATTTAGGGGAGTCTCGTTGCTTCTCTATCATGTCGTGAGGATTTGCTGACTCCCAGATGCGCATATTACGTATGTTCACAGTTCCACTTAGGTAAAATATCGATTGATCACTGGAAACGACACGATCCAGGAAATCTTCGACATGTAGCAACATTTCGTCTGCAAAGTTGGTACGTAAATCGTAGTCTGTAGGCTTTAGAGATTGTAACAACCGCAAACGATAAGAATGTAGGTGTAAGCGTCTTCTTAAAAGTGTCCACACAGACGCCACTGGAACTGCTAACTCCTGACTAGCCTTGCGAACTGATTTCTTGGAGCTACACGTGAAAGACTCTCACTTGTTCAATATATTCTGGAGTCACTCTTCGTCGTTTCATACTCTCCCCTATGCGCGCAGGTACTCAAATGAACTTGTCCGATTTGCCGTTTTCATTTGATATATTATTTATAATTGTAAGTTGAATCTAATAAGTGCTACAAAGCCTTGAAACACCTATATTCATTTCGAAACACCCTGTATTTATTCCTTAATGAAATTTGTCATTAAAATATATATTTCTTTACAAAACCAACGACAAAGTTCATGAAATTAATATTAAAAAAAAGAATAATCTTCACAAAGATTTAAAGTCACTTACTTTGTACCAGAAAGGTGTCCATTATTCAGGAATACACATCAGCAGCTGTAAAAAGTTTAACAACTAAAAACTTCAGTTTAAGAGGTGTCTAAAGGATTTATTCGGAAACAACTCCATCTGCTCCAGTGAAGAATTTCTAAGTGGAACCAACTGACATAAGTTACTAATCATATCAAATAATGCGACTATTAGTGCAATTGGACTTCTGCACAAATTAAGTGCAGTAATGTGATCATTGTAAATGAGTGTTGTAAAATGATTATTCTGTTTGTTGATGCATGGCTACATGTAGCCTAAGAATTATCGTATGAACCTTACTGCTTTGAACGTTTACATGATTTGTGACAAGTTATTTATTACCATTCAAATGACATTGTGTTGAAGATTGTTTGACCTGTTGCACTTCCATGAGCACCAGTTAACTTGGCGTCTATGGAAGGTAGGTATATATATATACAGGGCGGTCCATTGATAGTGAAGGCCAAATATCTCACGAAATAAGCGTCAAACGAAAAATCTAGAAAGAACGAAACTTTTCTAGCTTGAAGAGGGAAACCAGATGGTTGGCCCGCTAGATGGCGGTGCCAAAGGTCAAACGGATATAAATTGCGTTTTTTAAAAATAGGAACCCCCATTTTATTACATATTCGTGTAGTACGTAAATAAATATGAATGTTTTAGTTGGACCACTTTTTTCGCTCAAAATTAGAATTTGGCGTCCCGTCGAGGACAGTGTCACTAGAGACAGACTACGAGCTGGGGTTAAGCGAAGAGAGAGATGGAGATCGGCCCTATCATTTCCAAAGGGAGCATCCTGAAATTTGGGGTAAGCGAGTTTGCGAAAGCAAGGAGAACCTCAATGAGAATTGCCTGACAGCTGCCTGAACCGCTACCATCCCGCTTACTAGTCCAGAGTCTTAGCGCCTCGCTACCTCCTTCGCTCCTTTTCATTGAGTCAATATTACTGACCACAAGTGTCACGATGCAACACACAGTACGACCCAACAGTCCGTTAATATTTGAAAACGCACTAATTCACGGAATAATGTAGACAGATGGGTAAAACTTGACACACATGTCTCAAATGACATGAGGTTTTGTTGAAACTAAAAACGAGTGCAAAAACTGACCAACAGATGGCTCTAGACAGCAACACGTCAGTGACCCCCATGATAATCGTGTATAAAATGAGCTCTAGTGGGAGACGGTGTCACATGCGCCAGCTATCGCGGCATGTTGACGCTACCAGAGGAGTCGCTATTAGCTGAGCTTTATTATCAGAACGGAGAATCCGTTACTAAGGCTTTACGATCCTATCGCCGTAAAAACGGTATTAGAACGGGTAAAGGTCCGATGACAAGTGTCGCTGTGAAGAAAATGATCACGAAGTTCGAAACCACCGGTTGTTTAGACGATCGGCCGCGTAATGGGCTGACGGACGCGAGTGTTACTGCTGCTCGGACAGTTCAGGAAGAAATGGAGACTCCAGCGGGTTCATCTCCGCATGGTGAAGTCAACGCTCGTGAGTCGCAAGTCGCACGTGCATCACACGCACTACTGTTTGGAGAGCACTAAGGCTTAGCCTCCAATTATATCGTACAAAATCCAGTGTCATCACGAGCTGTTAGCCACCACGCAGAGAGCACTTGCGATCATTTAAAAAGATAGGGGGAGGGGGGGAATGACGACTGGTTGTGTAACATGCTGTGGACCGACGAAATCGATTTCACTCTCCCAGGGTCTGTCAACACCCATATCTGCAGAATTTGGGCTACCGAAAATCCTAGAACTGTCGTGGAAACCCCACTGTATGACGAAAGTCGCCGTGTGGTGTGGATGTACCATGTGATCGGACTATTTTTCTCCGAGGAAATGCGGGAGCTGCTTTTCAGACTGTCATCTTGACGGTTGCGAGGTACGCCATTGTGTTACAGAAACGTATGATCCCCAGCCCGGCTGCTAATCACATGTCGGAAGGTACGACTTTTATGCAAGATGGCGCTCCACACCACATTGCTACACCGTGTGAGAGACACAGTGCGCACATCCTTAGAGGAGGATCGCGTCCTGAGCCACCACTTCCGTCAAGCTTGGCCTCCCGTATCTCCGAGACCTCAGTCCTTGTGATTAGCTGTGAGTTTACCTGAAGCCGCAAGCCTGCCGCAGTTGTCCGACCTCATTAGTAAAAGATAACATTCGACGTCAATTTCTCACCATACATACTGATACGTTGTGCAGTGCTGTTCTCAACATAATCCCTCTGCTTCATGTATTGCTGATGAACGACGGCCGACATGTCGAGTGTTTCTTACAGAAAACATCGCCTTTGCTAAAAATTAAATGTTACCATTATTATTGGTTTCTTTCATTTTGTGCACTTTTTCGGTTTCAATAAAACGCCATATCATTTGAAGAATGTGTGTCAAATTTTACCTCTCTACATACATCATTACGTAAAGTACCCAATTTTCAGATGTTAACGGACTTTTGGGTCACTCTATACGCACAGGGCTGGCAGAGCAAAAATTCCGAGGCTCCTAAACAAGTTCACAGTTTTGAAAATAGTATTGCTGATCATAATGAAGGAGTTTACCCTGCCTGTGAGACTTAGTAACGCTTAAAGACCTACTCCTTCAGACATCTTGGATTAAGTCCCTAATAGCTAATCATGATGTAGAAACTACGTTACCATCATATGACCGCGTATAATACACTGAAGTAGCAAAAGTCATCGGATAGGCGATATGTACACATGGCGATAGTATCGCGTATACAAAGTATAAAAGCACAGTGCATTGACGGAGCTGTCATTTGTACTCACGTGATCCACATGAAAAAGTTTCCGACGTGACTGTGGCCGCGCGACGCCAATTGACAGACTTCGAACGAATGGTAGTTGGAATTAGACGCATGGGACATTCCATTTCGGAAATCGTTAGGGAATTCAGTATTCCGAGTTCCACAGTGTCACGTGTGTGCCGAGAATACCAAACCTGATGCATTACTTCTCACCACGGCAAACGCAGTGGTCGACGGCCTTCACTTAACGGCAGAAGGCAGCGGCGTTTGCGTTGTGTCAGTGCTAACAGACAAGCAATATCACGTGAAATCACTGCAGAAATCAATGTGGGAGTTACGACTGACGTATCCGTTAGGACAGCACGGCGAAATTTGGCTTCATTGGGCTATGACAGCAGATGACCGACGCAAGTGGCTCTGCTAATAGCACAGCATAGACTGCAGAGCCTCCCTTGGGCTCGAGACCATATCGGTTGGATCCTAGACGACTGGGAAACCGTGGCCTGGTCAGCGGAGTTCAAGAGCCGATAGTAGGATTCGAGAGTGGCGCAGCGCAGACACCACGAAGCCATAGACCAAAGTTATCAACAAGGCACTGTGAAACTTATTTGTTAAAATTCTTCTAACCTCGTGTTTGTATTTTTTGAAACTCGTGTAAGTGTCTGGCTGGAATCTGAGAAATGTGTAAGACCTATTCTGTTATGGAAGTATGTAAATATCAGTGCAGGGCAACCGAACTACTTTAAATTAAATTTTGAGCGGAAACATGCGGAGCTCACGCTATGCGAAATCCAGTGTAGCCAGTACAACAAACAATTCGCCTGCGAGAGAGAAATCCGTTTTCAATTAAGGTTACATACGGTATCTGACTGCAAAAGAAATGACTCAATTTATAATGTCGACCCTGAGTATTTTAGTCTTTATCTTTTGTCTTCCAAACAATGACTGTATCAGAGCTATTAACTTAATTACCCAGCAAATCGACGTAAAATTTTACGCATCTGACTTTTTGATAAAACTGCTTGAAAACCCACAAGCTAGCACTTTAGTGAGACCTTCTACTGGTATTAAGCCTCTGAACTAGTATATTATTTTCGCAAATACCGCTCTGACTATCACTGTGCCTTACAATGAACATGAATTTTGATGATAATTGAATCTATTGGCCTACCTGTGACAACGGAACGCTCGTCTGTTCTGCAACCTGTTACTATTAAGATAATGATGAAACTCTCAAAAATCAAATTTCATTTACCCTATTTGCGATGTACAATGCAAGACGGTATCTTATTACTTAAATGCTTCTACATCACAAAACTCGTCATGTGCAGTGCGAGTATACAAAACACCATCATAAAGGTAAAGAATGGAAAATGAGGAACTAATCTTAACGACTGATAAATGAGAACAGGACTACAAGTTAAACTATGCTTCATTAAGCCAGAACAACAATACACACTTTCATAAAGTTCTCACAACTAGACAAATAAGCAAAATTCTTGTTAGTGATTTTCCTGCGCACAATTACTTTCCTTGACACTTGTTTCAATTTTAAGACAAAACCATATATTCATTATAAAATTTCTGCACCAAACTTCAATCATACACAATGATCTAACAATAAGAAACTTCATAATTACAAATATAGAAAACTGAATTACCTTACAAGTTCGCTTACATAATTCCTCCAGTAATACAATCCCACTTACACACTATTTTTCATCAAAATATGTTACTGCAAAATATTTTTTAAGTGCTGCCTTCTCTGCGCTGCAGGCCACCTTCCATACCTTTCAAACCAAGTACGTTGTCAGACTGTCTAACACACACTACACACTGCTACTCTCTGCCTTATGCTAACATCTTTGGTTTCGAAACACAGACATTACAAAGAATGAATATGATTGCATCTACAGATGCTATACTACAGATGTTGAGTACATTTATCAGAATCACAATGATGGCCAAAACTTCTTGAAAATCAGCATGTAAATTGAACTGTTCTCTTTCAACAGTGCAAGCTGGTGGCGGCTCCATAATGGCGCGGCCTTTGTTTTCATGGAATCGACTGGGGTCCCTGGTCCAACTGAACCGATATTTCGGCTAATTGGGATCATTTGCAGCCATTCATGGACTTCAAGTTCGCAAACAAGGAAGGAATTGTTATGGACGGCAATGAGCCAAGTCAGTGGGCCACAATCGTTCGTAAATTGTTTGAAGAACATTCTGGACAATTTGAGCGAATGATCCGGCCACCAAAATCGCCCGACATGGACCCCATCGAATATTTATCGGGCATAATCGAGAGGTCAGTTTGTGGAAAAACTTCTGCACCGGCGACACGTTTGCAATTATGGAAGGCTATAGAGGCAGCACGATTCGATATTTCGGCTGACGACTTCCAACGGCTTGCTGAGTCCATGCCACGTCTAATTACTCTACTAATCCGGGCAAAAGGCGATCTGACACGATATTAGGAGGTATCCCATGACCTTTGTCAGCCTAGTGTATACTGATGAGCCAAAACATCATGACAATACGTAATAGCACGTTGGTCAACCCGCGAAAAGAAATACAGCATTGGTTCTGCGTGGTACGGATTCTACAGATCTCCTTGTTAGGTTTCCGGAGATGCGTGGTACCAGATGCCTATGCACATGTTAGGCAAGCCCTGTTAATTAAGCGTCGGTGGTTTGTTGGTGCGGCGTTGTAGTCCGATAGCATTTTAGATGAGCTAGATCGGATTGAGATGAGGCGAATTTTGTGGTCAAGACATCAAGCTATCTTCACTATCATGCTCCTCAATCCACTGTAACACGATCATAACCCTCGGGCCCGGACAGTTATCCTGATGGAAAATGTCAACGCCGTCGGGAAGACAGGAAGCATGAAAAGATGCAGATGGATCGCAAAAATTTTCGCGTAGCCCATAGATTTCATGGTGTCTCCTACGGATGCTCGCATGAATGTTCCAATAGCATAAGAGTACCCCACTGTCCTGCCTTTGTGGCTTAGTGCACATTCCGAGCAGCAGTTTCGGACACGACCATCGACCAGATTGAATAAGAAACTTCATTCGAGCGGACGAAGTGTTTCCACTGATCCACGATCCCATCTGATGACCCCGTTCCCACACCGATTGCAATTGATGACGTTGTTCTGTAAAGATGGAAATACGTAGCGATCATTTGCTGCTCAACAACGTGCACGGTGCCTTCACAAGCTCTCTACTTCGTTGTCAGATCTGCCATTTATGGACGCCTGTTCTGCTTCACAGTGCGGGAAAGCCGCCGACCTCCACGTTCTGTCACGAATAGTGGAGTTCCACAGTCTGCTGGAACTCCACTGTTCGTGACAGAACGTGGAGCATACAGTGGCGTACTCGTGGTCTCACCGACCTTCAGTCACTTTTCAAAGATGTTCACAATATTGGCACGCTCGCAGCCGATCAGTTTCCCCTTTCCTGAGATGCTCGGTCTCCGGTGCAAAGTTAGTTGCTAATGATCGTTTGTAGGGTCGCTTATGTCACTGGTTTTCCCAATTTGTGGTCCACATCATCGTTGCAATGATCTCTCATTCGTCTCTGCTTCTCCTTTCCCTGCCGCGTCTTCTGCCTGTAGCGCAAACGGGAGGTACTCAAACTCGAAGTGGGCAGTGTTCATTATGTTTTGGGTCATGAGTGAATGTGACTCCAAATTCCTAAACTTACCTCGAAAAAGGCAAGACATACGCAGAATTACGGTGTAGGAGGAATAATTCTGAGCAAAATTAAAAGCCTAGTTAAGGAAAGAAGTAGGTACAAAATTACGATGAACAAGAAACTGTACACTCATATATAGGGGACGGAGAAAATATCTAAACACGTAAAACACAATACAATACTATTCTTTTCCTTTCATTTCCGGTGAAGCCCTGTGTATCACAAATTTCAGCGCAATCGGAAAAGACGAGTAGGTGCGGTTCTCCTGTTAGAGTGAATGATAAAGACGTTCCGTAAATGTCGACCTGGAGAAAGCGTTCGACAATGTCAAATAGTGTGGTGCAAGATGTTCGAAATTCTGAGAACAATAGGGGTAATCTGTAGGGAATGACGGGTAATATTCAGTGCAAAGAAGAACGAATAAGGAACAACAAGACTTGATGACCAACAACGAAGTGTTCGGATTAAAAAGGGTGTGAGACAGGGAAGTAGTCTTTCGCCCCTATTGTTCAATCTATACATCGAATATGGGATTAAACTTCAAGGTGGGAGGATATCTATGATAAAATTCACTGATGACATTGCCAACCTCAGTGAAAGTGAATAAGAAATACAGGATCTGTTGAATGGAATGAACAGTTTAATGAGTAAAGAATATGGATGAAGAGTAAATCGAAGAAAGGTGAAAGTAATGAGGAGTAGTAGAAATGAGAACAGCGAGAAATTAAACATCAGCACTGTTTTCATTAAGCGGATGTAGTTAACAGGAGTAGGACGTCAAACGGGACGACTTGGAGCAGGAGATGAACCACAGGACATTTTAATTTCCACTGCTATACTTTTAGAAATAAACTCACAAAACTCTGTCAGCGTTACTAGGAAGGATTCAGGATTCACACTCATAACAGTCGAAGTTCAAAAACATAACAAAATGTTTTTACATGTGAAATTTCATCATTTTTTCACTTACTACTGGCTGCATTTGTTGCCAGAGATTCTTCGATTATATTTACACAGCATACCAACCATACTTACAAGAATATGAAACTCTTGAATTTATTTAATTTATGAAAAAATGAATGAGCTGTTACATTTTAAACTTCGTGTTTATAAAAAACTCAAATTTTATGGTTAATTATCTTAATTTTTACCATAGTTTTTAATAGATTTGGAAAATTCTAGAGTTTCATACACCTATAAGTACGGTTTGTATGCTGCTATGAGTGTGACTTCTGAATCCTTCCTGGTCATGCTGACAAAGTTGTATGAATTCATTTGTAAAAGTATAGACAGTGGAAATTAAAATGTCCCGTGGTGCCTCTCTTGCTCCAAGTCGGCTCGTTTGACGTCCTACCCCGTTATAGAATTTTAGTATCTAGCCTCTAAGGGAGTCATAAAAAGCAAACTAACACTGGAAAAGAGGCATTTCTTGCCAAGAGAACTCTATTACTATCAAACACAGGCCTTAATTTCAGGAAGAAATTGCTGAGAATTTACTTGTAGAGCACAGCATTGTATGGGAGTGAGACATGGACCGTGGGAAAACCACAACAGAACAGAATTGAAGCATTTGAAATGTGGTGCTGCAGAAGAGTATTGAAAACTAAGTGGACTGATAAGGTAGCGAATGAGTGAGAAGGTTCTCCGCAGAAACGACGAGGAAAGGAACACAAAAAAACACTGATAAGAAGAGGGGTCACGATGATAGGACATCTGTTGAGATATCACGGGATAATCTACATGGTACTAGAGGGAGCTGTAGAGGGAAAAAACGGTAGAGGGGAAGGAGACTGCGATACATCAAGCAAGTAATTCACGACGTAGGTTGGAAGTGCTATTTTGAGATGGAGAGGTCGACACAGGAAAGGAATTCGTGGCCGGCTGCATCAAGCCATTTAGAAGACTTATGCCCGAAAAAAAAGAAAAATAAGAATAATTCGCGCCATTACTGGAATGTAATGGCGCGGATTATTCATTGTAAGTATTCGAAACATCTTCCATTTAATAGTAATAGCCGGCCGGTGTGGCTGAACGGTTATAGGCGCTACAGTCTGGAACCGCGCGACCGCTACGGTCGCAGGTTCGAATCCTGCCTCGGGCATGGATGTGTGTGATGTCCTTAGGTTAGTTAGGTTTAAGTAGTCCTAAGTTCTAGGGGACTGATGACCTCAGCAGTTAAGTCCAATAGTGCTCAGAGCCATTTTAACCATTTTGAATAATAATAATTTGTTTATATCATTTAAAATCATCGTGAGGCACAATTGCAATTAAAAAAACCTTGTCTCACATTTTGTTTTAGTTGTAGGGCACCACCACCCCAAGGAAGTTTCATCAAGTGGGGAAACAAAACACGAAATGTAATGTAAAACGCGAACCACCCGACTGAAAATGAACCTATCAGTTCAGTAAAAAGTGGCTGGTTGCTTTAATCTTCTGTGTAAGAGTCAACCTATATTTTGTACACAGCCACGGGCTCAAAATGTCAATATTTTTACACAATAGCAATAACCCCATGGACTTGTACTCCAACAGAGATAGAAACGTAAATGTGCTCCCATCAATTTGTTTCTACCATGCTGAAGAAAATGTTAATGTTGTTACTTATCTGTGCTTCTCAGAATTTCCATAACTCTTAATTCCTTGTCTGTTTCTTAGTTATAACGGATAAATTACTACATCACTCTGCACTCTCAGACGTAATTTTAGTCTGCCTTACGCTGGCATTTTTGATCAAATACGTTGAGCAACAGTTCGCTGCTTTACTGTTTAATAGTAGGAAACGGAATCTGTCCTCAAATCAGAGCCAAACCAAATCCACTCATATGTTAATTATTTTATCAGGTCATTAGAATTTCAGCTGGAAGTACTTTTTCTTAAATAAATACATCCCGGTCAGGTCAAAAAAGATTGCTTGAACAAGAAATGGAGTACCGGACGTAAAATGAGTCACAGAAACTTCAGCTGCCAAAATTTCCGTTACTCCTATTAAAACATTTGCACCTGGATTATGAAATTTATCACATCAAAATCTGCAAACAAATATAGTCAACACTTACATGATGTTTCATCTTATAAGAAAAGTTACTTTTAACTTGTTGCTATTCCTTCTGTCGTCGCACTTGAACAATCCATCTCATACGGTTCGACTAGGGATGTAATGTTTCTTTTCACTTCACGTTGTAATTATGACTTCGTTTAATACTTACAGCAGCAAAAACCTTTGTACATAGGTATTATTCGCTTCCCACTGATGTTCTTGCACAAAGCAACGTTGTACGTGTTACAGAATAACTTAACAAAGGTTTCAGTTTCCACTCCTCACTTGACCGAAGACGAAATAACACGACACTCTCGTATTGAAAGAAACATTTCAATCAGCTTACAGGTGGATACCGATTGCAGGCATCTTATACAGGAAACGTTAATTTCTATTTATTGTAAAGTTTTCAGTCATTTTTTAAAATAATGATAGTGAAGTCTTGTGCAACATTTGATTAGGCTAACAATTCGTTTAACAGGCAAGGGTTTTTTTTTAGGTATGACATCATTTTGCTAACAAATTTTTCAAGATTAAGTTATTGACTGAGCGGCTCAGGGGCAATATCGTTGCCGAGGAGGGACGAATCGTCTTCTGTTTAATAATTTGTATTTAGTTCTGAATGTTTAAATGTTCCGACTTTTACTGATAAATGTAATCCATATCATAAACGTACGAACAGTGTATTAATTACAGTGTCTTTTTTTCGTCCACAACGCGAACACCGCAACCTCCTTTTACATAATCGTAAATACTGGAAACGGTTTTTCGATTGATGATGCACATTTGAAGGTTTTGACCCCTGCCCTGGAAGTGAAGTATTGGTCAGGAAATATACTGTAGACAGCATTTTTGGCTGGATTTTATGACACTGAGGCCTCTACTGTAGGGACAGAACTAAAGCAAGATGAAAAATCAGTAATTTTTAATTTACGTCATTTCAGTTGACAGTGCTGTATTTCATGTTTTGTTAACAACATTGTACCTTCTAATCTAGGTAATGGTTTGACATTGAACGAAAAGTTCGAAATTAGTCGTGAATAAAAATATTATTTGAAACTCTGAGAGAAACCTTAAGTAACAAATTACAAATTTTTAATTTTCCTCTTCGTTGGCACCTAATGAATAAAATAAAAAGCCACCATTTCATGGAAATAGTGGAGCAGTATAGTGTACATAGGAACAGTTAAATGTAAAATAAATAAAACTGCCAGGAAAATTGTTATGTACAAGTTCCAATCGCTTCAGTGTGTAATTTCATCTGAAGCTACACTTAGCTAAAGTTTGGTTTAGGATGTACAGAAATCCATGAGAAGCACAATAACTAGTGTTGTTATCAAAGCACCCACAGTCATGAAACTGAGAGAAAGTATTCAGTAACAAAATGTCGAGTATATACAAAGACATTTTTAAACAGGAAGCTGTGAGTAATTGATTAATGTTGGTCCTCAGATCGAAAAATCTATAAATGACGAGGATTTTGAGACTACAGAATCCTAAAATTAACTTATTCGCCAAACACACAACACTTTTCTTACTACATTATAAAAAAAAGAAGGAAAGAAATGCACCACGGAAGAGTTACGCAAATTACTCACTAATCGATATTTATAATCAGTAGTCCCAAAGAAAGCAGGTGTTGACAGATGTGAGAATTACCGAACAATCAGTTTAATAAGCCACAGCTGCAAAAGACTAACACGAATTCTTTACAGACGAATGGAAAAACTAGTAGAAGCCGACCTCGGGGAAGATCAGTTTGGATTCCGTAGAAATACTGGAACACGTGAGGCAATACTGACCTTACGACTTATCTTACAAGAAAGATTAAGGAAAGGCAAACCTACGTTTCTAGCATTTGTAGACTTAGAGAAAGCTTTTGACAATGTTGACTGGAATACTCTCTTTCAAATTCTGAAGGTGGCAGGGGTAAAATACAGGGAGCGAAAGGCTATTTACAATTTGTACAGAAACCAGATGGCAGTTATAAGAATCGAGGGACATGAAAGGGAAGCAGTGGTTGGGAAGGGAGTGAGACAGGGTTGTAGCCTCTCCCCGATGTCATTCAATCTGTATATTGAGCAAGCAGTAAAGGAAACAAAAGAAAAATTCGGAGTAGGTATTAAAATCCATGGAGAAAAAATAAAAACTATGAGGTTCGCCGATGACATTGTAATTCTGTCAGAGACAGCAAAGGACTTGGAAGAGCAGTTGAACGGAATGGACAGTGTCTTGAAGGGAGGACATAAGATGAACATCAACAAAAGCAAAATTTAGGATAATGGAATGTAGTCGAATTAAGTCGGGTGATGTTGAGGGTATTAGATTAGGAAATGAGACAGTTAAAGTAGTAAAGGAGTTTTGCTATTTGGGTAGCAAAATAACTGATGATGGTCGAAGTAGAGGAGATATAAAATGTAGACTGGCAATGGCAAGGAAAGCGTTTCTGAAGAAGAGAAATTTGTTAACATCGAGTATAGATTTAAGTGTCAGGAAGTCGTTTCTGAAAGAATTTGTATGGAGTGTAGCCATGTGTGGAAGTGAAACATGGACGATAGTTTGGACAAGAAGAGAATAGAAGCTTTCGAAATGTGTTGCTACAGAAGAATGCTGAAGATTATATGGGTAGATCACATAACTAATGAGGAGGTATTGAATAGAATTGGGAGAAGAGGAGTTTGTGGCACAACTTGACTAGAAGAAGGGACTGGTTGGTAGGACATGTTCTGTGGCATCAAGGGATCACCAATTTAGTATTTGAGGGCAGCGTGGAGGGTAAAAATCGTAGAGGGAGACCAAGAGATGAGTACACCAAGCAGATCCAGAAGGATGTAGATTGCGGTAGGTACTGGGAGATGAAGAAGCTTGCACAGGATAGAGTAGCATGGAGAACTGCATCAAACCAGTCTCAGGACTGAAGACCGCAACAACAACGATATTTATTCAAGTATCGACGGGTGATACATAATTGTAAACTTTGGTGTCCGATGGATGAATGTGGAAGGCTGCAGCACATTGTCACCAAGCAGCTAGCAAGGATAGTAAACAGGGCATAAAATCTTTGAAAATTTGATTCCGTGCACTCAGTTGGACAGAACTATGCCTTGTAGACAGGCATGTGAACAATATACGCAGATGTCAGCGTTTGAGAGAGGACGTGTAGTTGAGCTCAAAGAAGCCGAAGGGAGTAATTGGCGAATCGGTCAACATTTGAAAAGGAACGATGCCACTATTTGACCATGTGGCAGGAGTGGGCGAATCAAGGTCGAGCAGCGTCGAGAAAGAAGAGGTCGCCTTGGAGAGACGACACAACTTCAGGACAGATCAATCGTCAAAGAGGCGCTCAGACTCCTGCATTCACTACTATCATCGATCCGACGTGTAACTAGTACTTCAGTAACCACAAGTACCATTAATAGGCGGCGGATCACAGAAACGGTGCCGAGCACAGGGCGTCCCTTGCACGTACTACCATTGACCTGTGTACACCAATAAACCTTTTTGCACTGGTATTGGGCACATTCGAGCTGGAATCTTGCTGACTGGAATAGAATTGTCTTCAGTGATGGATCATTTCTCGAACTTAGCCCCGATGACCAGAGAAGACATGTCTGGAGGCGATGCCGACGCGGTGCGATACTAGCCTGACTGCTGACCACCATACGGCCCGACAACCTGTAATGATGGTCTGGGATGCCACATCATTTGATAGCGGGCTCTTTGGTTGTCATCCACGGCAGCTTTACAACACAGCTTTACATTCTACGCCCTGTTTTGTTGACCTTCATGGCAAGCCATCCTGGGCTTCCAGTTCAGCAAGATAATGCTGGGCGGCAAGAGATTTTTTACAGTTTATATTCGTGATTGCCAATCCATATCTTGGCCAGAAATATCGATTAGTAACTTCAAGTGGTGCTTTACTATCCCGAGCGGCTAGTTAGGAAGGCAAATTTTGTCGGTTGAGCCTTCGGTGGTCCGCACCACGGCTATATAAATAAGAGCGCTGAGAGCTAGAGTCAGGCCCCAGCTCTCTCCTAGATTCGTATCAGTGCGCTCTCCATGTCGGAGGCCGCGTCGCGTTTGTGCAGTTGCAAGGAACAGCACTGGATGCCGTGTTACATAACTCGGTATACACATAACAATGAGTTTGCATTGGGGTAAAGTGTTAATTGTGGAATGACTCCAGTGATTTAGTATCAGTTTGCATATGTCGTATTTTCACGTGTCGCCGCAGGACAGGCCTTCTATCATTACTAGCGTGGCGTTTGATGAGTATTAACATCAAATTTTGACGAGTACTCACTTTGAACATTTACATGGATAACGGTTATTGAACAGTTTCGTTATCTAGGGGTAATAGGATCCACACAATAGACTCTGAACAGTTCTGATAGCACAATAGCTGATAGTAGCATTGCTTGGTTAAACATTACACTTTATCGTTTTCAGAATATAGTGATAATTGATATAGTAAACTGCATTTTCTATGAATCCCAGACATCATAAATCCTCAGAGTAATTAACTTCAACTATCAATAACTTTATTTCTCCATCAGATGGGCACGGTGAACTTTAATTACAGGCATCATGTTTTTGCTAATCACTTTCTGGTTGCCAGCATTGTAGTTAGAGAACCTGTGTTGAGAACGGCAACTGGACAATAGACATAAATTTTCCACCCACTGCCCCACATAGTACATTGTTTATCGAAGTGATTGCCTTATGTTATGGTTACTGAATGAAATTTAACGTTGAACAGTTTTACTTAAACCATTTAGTAAAGTTGTACAAAAAGGGACAAATATTCCCTGAAAGCGCTGGAATCTGTGTGAGTATTGAACGTTCCTTAATTGTGTAAGTACGATTTTTAATTTGAAAGACAGGCAGTAAGTTGAGAACATTTCTGTCAGTGCCATAATAACTATTAACCATTGTGCATTCTCAGGGAATTTATTCTAGGGCCTTTCAGCTGGTGCTTATACGACTATAGAATCTTTGTGCGTCCATTGTCGAAAAATAGGGAAAGTGAACTGGGTAACTAACCCAAGTTACAATATTCACCTCCTGACAGGCAGACCACCATAGCATCGTAGTAAATTAACTTCAGTTTCCTTCTAAAACGTTCACCACAATGCTGTTGCAGGTTAAGCATTGGGGAAGGTGTCCTGAGATCAGGGTGCCATACCAAAGTCGACAACACATATCGATACCACAGACGTTAACGAGAGCTCGCTGCAATTCGCAACGACATATGGGAGGTCTCCTGAAGACGACGCGTCCTCTCTCGGAACAGCAGCGCCCTCACACAGAGGTCAGTATAACGTCGAGCACGCAAGATCCCAGCTCAGTTCGTGACCTCAGCTACAGCAGTCAGCACCGTCGTGTGGGACAGTGACAGTTGTTAAAGTTTCAGATGAACTTGTGCTGTTGTAAATGTCGAACGTTGTATCTCAAAAGAACAGTTTGTTACTTAGTGCATCAAGTGATGCTTTCATAGTTAGTGTCAGTTGTAAACTACCAACCAATCCTGTAGCAAAGAGCCGTGTTTAAGTAAGGTAGTTTTTTATTCATTTATGTAATAAAGTGAAATAATGTTTCAACTCTAATGAACTTTCTACCAGAGCAGTCAAAGAAACCACAGTTAGGGCAGAATGGAAGCAGTTTCATCAGGTTACAACAGAAGCGATGAATTTTGGATTTATACGTGATATCACTGAAAGATGGGGGATAGGCAACTATAAAGAACGGCGACTTATTTCTTCTTAAGACTTGTGGCTGCCATCGATCTTTATCACAGGCAGACAGAAATGTCCTTAACATATTAATACACTGTTATCAAGAATAATGACACCATGTCAACTAAACAGTCTCTTAATGCGGTTAATTAAATAAAATCATGGATATGGGATTGCTGTTACAGATATGGTTTGCATCACATACACAACAGATATGGAAGAAAGCCTGGAACATGGATAAGAAGAACTATTCGCACATTCTCTCAGAAATAAGCGTGCTAGGATTCTATGGGTACTGAACTATTATGAAACACACTGAAGTAGGAACAGGGGGAACACTAGCATGTAACCGATTGGATATTGTAATGAGAAAACAACATTTTAAGTATACATATGAAAAAGAAGAAGGTATTCTTCATATGTGTTGGTATTCATTACGTCCATAGTTACACAGACTATAATATGAACCTGCCGGTCGCGGTGGTCTAGCGGTTCTAGGCGCTCAGTCCGGAACCGCGCGACTGCTACGGTCGCAGGTTCGAATCCTGCCTCGGGCATGGATGTATGTGATGTCCTTAGGTTAGTTAGGTTTAAGTAGTTCTAAGTTCTAGGGGGCTGATGACCATAGATGTTAAGTCCCATAGTGCTCAGAGCCATTTGAACCATTTTATAATATGAACCACATCATTATTCGCTAGGTGTAACGTTAAGGACGTGTGGCACTTTGTGGTTTCCATGACTTTGTTCAACATCGGTAAGGAATACGTTAATATGTACAAAAGGAAACATAAAATCAGGAGCGCGAAATATCTACATTCCATGGGTGAAGGCGATAGTCTTATCATTTAATCCATTCAAACCTAATTTAGACTGAGTATGATGCCATGTGGTACGACTACAGACAAATGACCAAGATCAAAGCCACAACTTAACGAACTAAACTTACGCGAATATCGTCTCTGTAAGCTTTGTGAATAAATAAACGTTTAATTTCAGAGTTAAACAACTCACGAGAGGCTTCATACAAGGGTCTGTAGACAGACGTGGTTATATCTCTTCACACACAAAGGCTTCGATACTAAATCGCGCCTTACACATAATATTCGAATAAATCCAGTCAACAAATATAATCGAAAAACCATCAACTGAATTACGCTTCTGACTGAGACAGATTGAAACTGGCTGAATGTTGAAGTGACAAATCGTTATCCAGTACCAAACTACACCAATAAGCTCGGGAGAGTTAAACACTCACACATCCAAGAGGAAAACTGACTGACTGTTTAGAATTTCGGGCAGTCACTAACCCTGAAATGTGGTGGGAAGAACTGAAACCATTAGTCGCTGCCAACCACAGTCTGGCAGTGGTTTCGGAGAAAGGTGCATCTTCAGCTCTCCTGCATTCAGAGCCAGCCCCAAATTACTGGAATGCAATGGTCTGACCCCTCAGGAAACTTGCAAAGTAAACTGATTCATTCATCAAATCACCGAGAAAAGAGTTGCACTGTGATATCACATTCACGTATGACTATGTTATATCGTCTCATTTCTGCGCTATTTCGTGGTTACTTTAGTGAGGGTTCTCGACATGTTTGCTGTGGAAGGAAAATTTGCCTTTTTCCTAGCTGGGTGGGAAGGTGGACTCCCAGAGTGCTTTCTAGTTTCTCTTTGTCGGCTTATGGCGGTCAGTGAGTCTAATTAGGCGTGGTGAGTACCCCTTGGGAGAAGAGCAGCTTCGCGGAAGTGAGCCCAGCCTGCTCCCTGCTTTGTTGGCGAGAGCTGGAACTGTCCTCACCAAGGTCAGAGGCCGACGTGCCGCCACTGTCACTCCCAGAGATTAACTGAGCTTGACAGTTTTGCTTTTCTGTACAGACATGGAAGGGTGGGATACGAATGTGCCGCCCAAGCAGTATAAGAAAGTTGGGAGCCTTCACACCAGATTTCTGATGTATCCAATCAAATGAGTCACCTCCTCCACCATGATTGACATGAGGTGGTTAAAGAAATGGTGAGAGACTGCTCCAGGCCACTACCAATCTCTTGCTTGTAATGTGCATTTTGTTGTACACCAATAGTGGAAGGTTTCTGCTGCATTCCCCTGATGCTTTTTTTTTTTTTTTTTGGTCAGGTTGGCAATAACTTTCACTTGAGCCTCTCCATGTGGAGTTATTTTGGAGTTGGAGCTGAAAGTGGAGGAGGAAGTTTCTTAGCTATTCAACTTCCGGCCCCCATCCAGTTCTGGCTAGTGTAGTCTAGAAATGTACGTTTGCAATTTACTCCTTCTGCCAGGCACCTTGTTTTGCCTGTTTCATTATAATATTTGGTCTTTTTGCTCTCGTTAATTCTGAATCCTCGAGCTGCCCAGATGACGAAGTCTTTTTGAATTTTCTCCGTGCAGTCTTCCACCTAATTTCATACTTCTCCCAGTATTAGTGTCATACTGAGTAATTTGTACAGATGTTTTAGAAAACTGTGCGCTTAGTCAGTGTTACGTGAATTATGCGCGTCACAAATAGCAAATAAAAATCTATTGTACTCAGAGTTGACACAGATTTCAAAATCCATAAACTGTTCTACAACTGTCTCATGGTTAGACAACCCAAAAATAATAAATATAATCCATTTTATATGTAAGTTGTTGTTCTCACTGTGGCAGTTTTTTTGTTGATGTGTACACTGGCCAAACACAAGTACCTGCTGTTTGAAGTTAGAGCGACAACATCGAGTTTCATTGGCAACTCTGCCAGCATCTTACCTTTGTTTTCCTCTGATATATTGCAGCTAGGACAGGACAGTGAGACGAATCTTGGAGTGAAAAACGTTTTAGCAAACATTTTTGTCCCATTTTGTAATTGCTTACGAATTAATCTGCAGCTGCAGTAACTGGCATGTTACATAGAAGTGTGAGTTATTTCTAAGTTGTTCCTTTAATTGTGTCTGTATTTTTGGGGACTTAACTAAGATAAATATATAGTGCGTGAAGATCTTTATGTGCTTAGGGTATTTTATATATGTTAATTTTCTGACAGAGATAATTGCTGAATGGCAGATATATGGATTTCAATTTTAAAACATGGACAGGGCTAGTCGAGTGTGACCTAGAGAGACGAGGAAAGGATGTAGCTAGGAGGATCCAATGGAAAGGGAGGAAGTCGTGTCGGAATTTTCTGAGAGGGAGGCATGAGTAGCAGTTCTGGAGCCTTAAACCCAGGAAACCACGCCGACAACCGAAGAAAGTGAAACTAGTGTGGTTTGCAAAATTGAGTCGACTGTGGAGCAGAACAGCTCAGATTTCGGACTCACAGGGGACATTCCAATCTGGGTCACATAGATGTTAGAAAATGCTGAAGCAGATAGGAAAACAGTACAGGAGAGAGACAGGAAATCCAAAGAAAACAATGAAAAAGCACAGAAGAGGGATGGAAAAGCTGAAGCAGATACGAAAGAAGTGCAGTAAAGAGATAGGAAATCGAAAAGAGAAGTGCAGAAGCGCAGAGAGGCAAGAAGTGCAGGGCGACAGAAAACAGTTTAGGAGAGAACTGGCAGACCTACACAGAAAATTCCCTTTGCAGAGGATCGTAACGCGGCTGGTCCTGGCTGAATCAAATTTGAAGAATGTAGAGGAAACTAACATCTAAATATGTCAAAGAGTGCAGACTGTAGAGGAAACTAACACCTCAATATCTCAAAACTCTGGAGGAGCGCTTTGTATTTGAGGTTACAGAATCGTTTCAGTTTTCAGAAACTGAAGAGTTGGCCTCGATCAAACGATATTGAGGCAGTTAAGGACCGAGACTGTGTCCGTGAGTTGTGGTGCCATTGCTGTCAGTAGCAGAAAGTGTTCTGAAGGGTAATTATGAGAGGGACATTTGTGGGAGATCAGAGCCCAGAGGCGAACCTTCATCAATGAAAAACAGGTCCACAGTGAGTACTGTGTACATCGATGGGCTAGACTTTGACGAGAAGCACTCTTCCTCGCTGAGGAAATTCCTCACTGATACCGCAGGTGGAAGCCTGTATATTAAGAAGTGGGTTGGGCAGATAAAGGACAGCCTGTCGAACTCCTGACCAACTGAAAGAAAGCTATAGTTCATGAGTAGCCACATGAGTGCGGATGTAGTGAAAGAAGTTTTACCAGTCACGAAACACTGTACGACCTTCCCAGGAACTGAATCTGAAATTATCAAGTTGTACTGCTCTGCTGCAGAAAAAACAGGATGTGTCTAAGTATCATAAAAATTTTATCACTGGCAGCAACACCCATTCAATCTTATTCAATGTATTCTGACGAGATTCTAAAATGAAAACAGTATCTTGACCACATACCCATATTGATTCAACTGTTAATAAACGCAATGCCAACAGAACATTAGAGATCCCCGCTCCGTGTTATAACAACTGATCTGTAGGCATTGAAACTAATTCTTACAGATCTAAATGAGTACCTGCAGGAAGGTAGCAGAGCTCGCGTTTCAGCGGAAAGAAATCAGTGTGTGTTGTAATGTTAGTGAACGTACCAATGGCAAGCAGTCTCAAAATCAATGAATAATTGGCGAAATCAAAAGCCGGGACATTATGATGAGTGACCCCGCCCATAAAATGATTTGCAAGGTCAGCTAAAGGAGCAACAACATGGAGCAATGGAAGCAGCCTAAATTCAGATTCCAGCTCTGCACTGTAGTAGACAATCTTAAATAAAGAATGATCAGTAAATGAGTACAGGTGTAGACCAAACCTACACATACCTGTACGCCAACAGTTTCGTGCCTCGCAATCACCTGGTGCAATAATTCCATATTCCAGGAGTGTAATGGCTGTAAGGCTCCTCTCAGGTCTATAATTTTGGATTCTGTATTTCACCCATTCCATATTCCCCATCATACAGGCTCTGGTCAGGTCTGTCATCTTGGATCGCCCGTCATGCAGGCTGTGCTCAGGTCAGTCATCTTGGATTTATCAAGTGGCATCCTTGGGTTTTGTACTTAGTCAAAGTGGCGTGTGAAGTCAGATGACTTCAGGAAAGACCCAGTAGGATGTATGAAATTGGACAGCTGATGAGATGGGAGAAATGCCCAACAATAGCCACATGTTGGATGAAACTGTGATAATATGTAACAGAATACAATTAGGTCTCTTGTACCAAGTCCCTACATGATATTAGTTTTGGGAGTTCTCTATGTAAAGCTATATGACATTCATGTATATTGAGAGGTAATGCATTACAATTTTGCTGTAACATGGAATAATCTGTTACAGTTTTGCTGTAACAAATTTTTGCAGCAAAATACGTCACTTTGTTACAATTTCACTGTAACAGGGACATTGTCCTGCAATTTTGATGTAATATGAGGTTTTTGTCACTATCAAGTTTTTAGTGAAGTGTCGCAGTAACAACCATGGGCCAGTAAGCACAGTGTGGCGATATGTGGATCATAATCCATTTTGTTGTTGTGGTCTTCAGTACAAAGACTTTCTTGGTGCAGTTCTACATGCTACTCTATCCTGTGCAAACCTCTTCATCTTTGAATAATTGCTGTAACATATATCCTTTTGAATCTGCTACCGTATTCAGCTCTTGGTCTCCTGCCAGGATTTTGATCCCTCCCAGACTTCCCTCTAACACTAAATCGGTGATCCTTAAATGTCTCAGAATGTTTTCTACAAAACGATCCCTTTTTTTAGTCAAGGTGTGCCCCAAATTTCTTGCCTTCCAAATTCTCTTCAGTACCTCATCGTGAGTTACGTGGTCTACCAATATAATTACCGGCATTCTTCTTTAGTACATTTTAAAAGTCTCTGTTCTCTTCTTATCTAAAATGCTCATCATCCATGTTTCGCTTCCACACATGGCTACACTCCAGACAGTTACCTGCACAAAAGAATGTACATAAACCTGTATTCGATATTAACAAATGTATCTTCTCCAGAAACATTTTTCTTGGTATTGCCAATCTACATTTTATATCCTCTCTGCTTCAACTATCACTAGTTATTCTGCTGCCCAAATAACAAAATCCATCTACCACATTTAGTATCACGTTTCCTAATCTAATTCCCTAAGCGTCATGTGATGTAATTCAGCTACAGGATATTGTCCAAGTTTTTCTTTTGTTGATATTGATCTTAATTTCTCCTTTCACATCACTGTCCATACAGTTCAAATGCTTTTTTAAATCCTTTGCTGTCTCTGACAAAATTACAGTGTCATCGGCAAATCTCAATTTCTTTTTCTCCCTGGACTTTAATTCCTACATCAAATTTTTCTTTGGCTGCCTCTGTTGCTTGCTCAATATACAGTTTGACTAATATCAGGGGCAGGCTACAACCCTGTCTCATTCCTTTGTCAACTATTGCTTCCCTTTAGTGCCCCTCAACTCCTATAAATGTTGCTTGGTTTTTTTTAATTTTTAGTTTTTTTTCAACATCAACATCTCAAATTATCATTTGCAACTTATGTCCTCAATTATTTGCTGCATCTATTCCAGTCTCTGTCATCCTCTACAGTTTTTGCCCTCTACAGCTCTCTCTTGTACAATGGAAGCCATTCCTTGATGTATTAACAGATTCCTATCATCCTGTCCATACTCCTTGTCAGTGTTTTCTAAATATCCCTGTTCTCTCCGATTTTGCCCAGAACCTCCTCATTCGTAACCTTATCAGTCCATGTAATTTTCAACAATCGTTTCTAGCACCACATCTCAAATGCTTCGATTCCATTTTGTTCCGGTATTCCCACAGTCCATGTTTCACTACCATACAATGCTGTGCTCCAAATGTACATTCTCAGAAATTTCTCCCTCATATTAAGGCCTATGTTTATTATTAGTAGACTCCTCTTGGCGATGAGTGCCCTTTTTGCCAATCCTAATCTGCTTTTTATGTCCTCTTTGCTCCGTCCATCATTGGTTATTTTGCTGCCTAGATAGTTGAATTCCTTAATGTCATCTACTTCATGACTATCAATTCTGATGTTAAGTATCTCGCTGTTATAATTTCTGCTACTTCTCATTACTGTCGTCTTTCTTCGATTTACTCTCAGTCCATATTCTGTACTTCCATTCTGCATATTATGTAACTCTTCTTCACTTTCACTTAGGATAGCGATGTGATCAGCGAATCCTGTCGTTGATATCCTTTTACCTTGAGTTTTATTTCCGTCATTGCTTCTTCGATGTACAGATTCAACAGTAGGGGCGAAAGACTACATTCCCGTTCTGTATCCCATAATCCGAGCACTTCGTTCTTGGTCGTTCAGTCTCGTTATTCCGTCTTAGCTCTTGTACACACTGTATATTACCCGTCTCTCTCTATAGCTTACTCTTATTTTTCTCAGAATTTCGAAAATCTTGCACCATTTTATATTGTCGAACCCTTTTTCCTGGTCGACAGATCCTATGAATGTGTCTTAATTTCTCTTTAGTCTTCCTTTCATTATCAACCGCAATGTCCGAGTTGCCTCTCTGATGCCTTTACCTTTCCTAAAGACAAACTGATCGTCATCTAACACATCCTCAATTTTCTTTTCGATTATTCTGTATATTATTCTAGTCAGCAACTTGGATGCATGAGTTGTTAACCTGATTTTTCAATAATTCTCGCATTAGTCAGCTCCTGCAGTTCGGAACTGTGTGGATGATATTTTTCCGAAGGTCAGACGGTATGTCGCCAGGCTCATACATTCTACACACCAATGTCAATAGTCATTTTGTTGCCACTTCCCCCAACGATTTTAGAAATTCTGATGAAATGCTATCTAGACCTTTTGCCTTATTTGATCTTAAGCCCTCCAAAGCTCTTTTAATTCTTTTTCTAACACTGTGGCCTCAATCCCTTATAAATCGACTCCCGTTTCTTCTTCTACCACAACATACAAATCTTCACCCCCCCCCCCCTCTTAGAGGCATTCAAAACTCTTTGCATCTGTCCGCTCTCTCCTCTACATTTAAACAGTGGAATTCCCGTTGCGATCTTAATGTTACCACCCTTGCTTTTAATTTCATCGAAGGTTGTTTTAACTTTCCTATATGCTGAGCCAGTCCTTTCGACAATCATTTCATTTTCAATTTCTTCGCATTTTTCGTGCATCAATTTCGTCTTAGGTTCCCTGCACTTACTGTTTATTTCATTCCTCAGCGACTTGTATTTTTGTGTTCCTGAATTTCCCTGAACATTTTTGCGCTTTCTCCTTTCATCGGTCAGTGAAGTACAGGGTGTCCATAAATTCCCTTTACAACGTCAAATTTTTATTACAACGGCAGTTGTTGAAATATTTTAACAACATTTCTTTTATTATAATCAGTGCTTATAAAAGGTTTTTCGACAGTGTTTAATAGACCTCTACATGGGCGCCTTTAGTTGCACGAAGCACATTAAGACGGTACTTTATTTCTTGCCATGTTCGCTGTAGCAATGCCAGTTGTGCTAATGCCATTACGAATCCTTTGCTTGAAGTCAGCAATGACCCATGTCTTTGTGTGATACATGATATCTTTTACATACCCCCATAAAAAAGTCGAAGGGAGTGATATCTGGCGAACGCAGTGGCCAGTTGAATTGGCCCATCCCTCCCAATCCATCTGCCTGGAAATGTTTCATTGAGGAACCGACGAACATGCAGTCCCCATTGTGCTGGTACACCATCTTGCTGGAAAATGATAGTTGGTTGTAAGTCAGTCAGTTGTGGTGCTATATATTTGGTCAGAAGGTCGAGGTAAACATCTGCAGTAGTTGTTGACTCGTTGAAGAAAAATGGACCAACTATTCGGTTACACATGTTTCCACACCACACATTCACTTCTGGACTATCCCAGTGAAGCTCCCTAGTCACACGGGGGTGTTCTTATCCCCAGATTCTCACACTGTGTCTGTTTAATGTCCCAGAACCATGATAAGTTGCCTCGTCACTGAAACAAACTCGATTGAGGAATGTTTCATCCTCCAAAAGTCGTTTAAGCACGTTGAATGCAAATTCTGTCCGTTTTGGCTTGTCATTTGGCTCAAGTGTCTGTAACAGTTGCACTTTGTAAGCGTACAACCGTAAGTTCTTGTGGAGGACCTTATGCACAGCTGAACGTGGTAGGTCCAACTGTCTGGCAGCAGTGCGGATATGTCCATAATTTTTTTGTGCCATGCACGGATTGAAGGGCGCGATGGTGGATCTCTACCATACTTCGTTCCGAAGTTTCGTTGAGTCTGAACATCAGATTTTGTCTCAGTACTCCAGGACACACATTGTGCCTTCTCTTGAGGGGTTGCCATTTTATAGAGGTTCAGTTCCTTCCATCAACAGAATATTTGAAACACAAAATTTTAGTATATACAAAAACTGTAGTAAACAGTGATTACAATAAAAGAAATTTTGTTAAAATATTTCAACATCTGCTGTTCTAATAAAATTTTGAAGTTGTAAAGGGACTTTATGGACACCCTGTATTTCTTCTATTACCCGTGGTTTATTCGCAGCTACCTTCTTTGTACCTATGTTTTTCTTTCCAACTTCTATGTTTGCTCTATTTAGAGACGTCCATTCCTCTTCAACTGTACTCCCTGCTGAACTGCTCCTTATTGCTGTGTCTACAGCCTTGGGAGAACTTCAGGCGTATCTCGTCATTCCGTAGAGCTTCTGTATCCCACTTCTTTGTGTATTGATTCTTCGTGACTAATCTCTTAAACTATAGCCTAGTTTCGTCACTATTACATTGTGATCTGAATTTACGTATTCTCCTGCGTACGCCTTACAATCCAATATCTGATTTCGGAATATCTGTCTAGCCATGATGTAACCTAACTGAAATCTTCCCGTATCGCCAGGCCTTTTCCAAGTATACCTCCTCTTATTGTGATTCTTCAACAGAGTATTCGCTATTACTAGCTGAAATTCATTACAGAACTCAATCATTCTCCTTTTTCATTCCTTGTCCCAAGCCCACATTCTCCTGTAACCTTTTCTTCCACTCCTTCCCCTACAACTGCATTCCAGTCCGCCATCACTATTAGATTTACATATCCCTTTACATACTGTGTTAGTCATTTAATATCCTCATATGCTTTCTCTATTTGTTCATCTTCAGTTTGTGATGTCGGCATATATACCTGAACTATCGTTGTCGGTTCCGTTTGCTGTCGATTTTGGTAAGAACAGCCTGCCACAGAACCTTTCACAGTAACACACTCTCTGCGCTACCTTCCTATTCATAACGAATTCTACTCCCGTTATACCATTTTCTGCTGCTGTTGATATTACTCTATAATTATCTGACCAGAAATTCTTGTCTTCTTTCAATTTTACTTCACTACACCCACTACATCTAGATTGAGCCTTTTCGTTTCCTTTTTCTTTAGAAGCTGTAAATAGCCTTTTTCTCCTTCTATTTTATCTCTGCTACCTTCAGTATTTCAAAGAGAGAATTCTAGTCAGCATTGTCAAAAGCTTTCTATAAGGCTACAGATGCTGTAAACGTAGGTCTTCATTTCCTTAATGTATCTTCTAAGACAAGTCGTAGGGTCAGTACTGCCTCGCATGTTATTGCATTTCTCCAGAATGTGAATTGATCTTCCCTGATGTTGGCTTTTACTAGTTTATCCATTTTCTGTAAGGGATTTGTATTAGAAATTTTGCAGTTGTGACTTACTGAACTAGTACTTCGGTTATATTCACACCTGTCAACACCTGCATCTTTTTGGAGTTGAAATTATGACATTCTTCTTGAAGTCTGGGGGTACTTCCCTGTCTCATACATCTTGCGCGCCAGATGGAATAGTTTAGTCATGACTAGCTTTTCCAAGGCTATCAGTATTTCTGATGGAATGTCATGTGGTCCAGGGGTCCTTTGTCGACTTAGATCTTTCAGTGCTCTATGAAATTCTTCTCACAGTATCATACCTCCCATCTCATCTGTGCCTCTTCCTTTTCTATAAAATTGCCTTCAAGTTCATATTCTTTGTATAGACTTTCTATATACACCTTCTACCTTTCAGCTTTCCCTTCTTTGCTTAATAATGGTTTTCCATCTCAGTTCTTGATATCCATATAGCTGCTTCTCTTTCCTCCAAAGCAGTACTTAATTTTCCTGTGGGGGGTATCTATCCATCGCCTACTGAAATATTCTTCTAAATCCTTGCGTTTTTCCTCTAGCCATTCTTGTTTAGCCGTTTTGCACTCCCTATCAATGACATTCTTTTTAAAATTCTTATTCCCTTTCGCCTACTTCATTTGCTGCACTGGTACGTATTCTTCTTTCTTCAGTTAAATTTAGTATCTCATGTGATAGCCAAGGTTTTCTACTAGGCCTCGTCTTTTTACCTATTCGATCCTACACTGCCGTCACTACTTCATCTCTCAAAGCTACCCACCCATCTTCTGCTGTATTCCTTTCCCCTGTTCTAGCCAATCACAACATAATACTCCATCTGAAACTCTCAGAAACCTCATGTTCTTACAGCTTATCCAGGTCTCATTCAGGTCCACATTAGACGATCCAACGGTTGGGAACCACTAGCTGCAGCCATGGGTTTATGGGTTCGACACTATCTCTTGCACTGACTGTCCTTATGGGGTCTGGTGCTACACTGGCATTGATCTGCTGTCCACGTCTGCCATCGCCAGACTCCTGCCAGAGGACAGCAGGTTGTGTCCAGTGCATGGCAGTCTCCACCCACCACGGCAGTGAATGCACATGGGGCCTGTGAACCCAGGGTATGGCTGTTCCACAGCGAAATGCTGCCACAGTATGAGGGCCGGGCACCTGTATCTGCGGCCGTGGGTTTGAGATGGGTCGAGCCAGCTGTCTCTTGCACAGATTCCCCTTATGGGATCTGATGCCACCATGCCATTGATCTGCTGACCACATCTTCCATCGCTAGACTGCTGCCAGGGAACATCAGGCTGTGTCCCATGCATCGCAATCTCCACTCACCTCTCCAGTGAATGCAAATTGGGTCTGTGTAGCCAGGTGTGCCAATTCCACAGTGGAATGCTGTCGTAGCAGAAGACCTTGACCTACTGCCAGACAACCGGCCATTGCTAGACCTAACATCAGCATTGTATAGCATCTACATGTGCATCTCTTTGCCAGAATGGAAGCCAGTTGCCTGCCACCTGACGGCAGTCAGTCACAAGAACGGGGCAGTCTCCTTCACATTACTAATGGCGTGATGTGTATCTGAAATTGAAGAAAAAAAAACACTTCTCTGGACCAGCAGTGTATTATTGGACCCAGCAGCTAGTCACTCGACACTGTCCCTAGGAAATGCTGTCTGCGCTCTACAGCATATTTTATTACAATTTTGCTGTAGCATGGTGCAATTTCTTACAATTTTGCTTTTATGTTGATGTATAGGGTGAAGTTTCATATCTCCATGGTGTGATAGCGTAAGTTAGGATTATCAGTCCACTACATTTATTAGACTATCCATTAGATAGGTCATTCCCCAACACTATTATGACTGTCTCTTTGCCAGAATGGAAGCCAGTTGCCTGCCAGCTGACGGCAGTCAGTCACAAGAACGGGGCAGTCTCCTTCACATTACTAATGGCGTGATGTGTATCTGAAATTGAAGAAAAAAAAACACTTCTCTGGACCAGCAGTGTATTATTGGACCCAGCAGCTAGTCACTCGACACTGTCCCTAGGAAATGCTGTCTGCGCTCTACAGCATATTTTATTACAATTTTGCTGTAGCATGGTGCAATTTCTTACAATTTTGCTTTTATGTTGATGTATAGGGTGAAGTTTCATATCTCCATGGTGTGATAGCGTAAGTTAGGATTATCAGTCCACTATATTTATTAGACTATCCATTAGACAGGTCATTCCCCAACACTATTATGACTGTCTGCAACCTTGAGCAGCAAAAGACATCCCACACAAGGGCCCTTACAATTTTCTGTGGTGCAAGGCTGAAAATGTGCTACAGTCATTTGAAGAGCCCTCATATTGATTCCTTAGGCATCAAATTTGCCTTATCTAAACACTTTTTGGAAGTTATTGGAAGTTAGGTCCACACCCAAAATTTACAGGGCTTGTGTAAACATGTGTTGTGAGGTACCTGCAGAAATTTGGAAGAATTCACTGCAGCTCTTGTTAGCCTAGCACGTTTCATCTGCCTACAATCCTAAACCACGGAGTGAAGTGCAGTGTAGATCATAAAAACAGACCTTCGCTGCCAGAACTGTTTGCTACCTAGGTCAGCAAAAGAACTCCTGCACAAACACCCTTATTGAAGGAACCACACCAGCATTCATCAGAAATGATTTACAAATCTTGTAGATACATCTGATGTCCATACCGCACATATACATGTGTATCAAGGAGACCAAAACAAGACACACCAGTTGAAAGGGTACAGTACCGCCCGACATTGAAAATAGATACAACATACTTCATTATTCTTGTCAGAACAACATATTTTTTCTAATAATAACTCAATTTTAATTAATACAGCGAAGCCGGATACCAGTGTGGGAAAGAATGACAATTTATTTATTTAATTGGTCACATGCGCACTCCCACAGAATGAATGTATGGTCGTCTGCTAACCGCGGATAGTGAATGTGAATATATGATCATCTTTGAGACGATCCTTTGGCCACCTTTGGTGGAACCAAAGAGATGAAACTTACCTGAGCTTTGAGCGCCTGAAATGTGGCTGACCAATACGGTAGCAAAGTCCTCCCCCACTTCGGCAGAGGTGCGAGAGGACCTGAAGAACGGCCATGTTTCGGCACTCTGCCGCTGGATCTAGTGTTACTAAGACCTGTCTTAGGCGTGCTCCATAAGGACAAAAGAGTGGAGACATGGTATGCATGTGAAATACTTAAGAGTAGTTTAGAATAATAATTTCTCTATTTCAGGAACTTTTGTGGGGAGAATTAAATGTCAGGCAGGTAATATTAATGGGATCGTAGTAATCTTCGGAAGTGACCAACAGTCACAATGAAACCACGTGTAGCAATAAGTTGAAATACTTCCGAGTGCTTAAGTTAAGCTGAATTACTAGCGTGTGTACTATAAGTTGGAAATATTTAAGAAATGGCGTGTGCAGGACTTGAAATTAGAGACGAGTACTTCCACGTGGTGAGTACTGTGTGAGTCTCAATCTGTGTATGAGACAAAGGATAAAGAGAAGTACTCGTCCATGGTATCAGTTGAGGACTCGCGTGTGTGATGAATATGTTCTTAATATTACTTTGCGTGTTATGTTTCCGTGTGATGCTTGATTCAAACTGTAATACTCTGAGAGAGAAGCAAGGTGAGTCAGACGTCTATCCAGCAACGCCACTTGGCTTGCATTGCGCAGGAAGACGTGCATATAACGTCCAGAGTTCGTAGTAGGAAAGAAAAGTTACGAAGTGGGGCAGTGTCATGTGAAACTGGGATGAACTTTAATTGAAGTGGGAAAGCTGAAAGTGATGTGATTATAACGTTGTGACTATTCCTTGTTTTGTATTGTATGTTGCCAGTGTGATGTATTTCATGAAATTTAAGTATGTGTGGTTTGCATGGGAGAGTAGCAAGGTAGTTTCAGAGGTAGTGGGTTATGCATGTTCCTTTTGTACCGCTCGGTCTTGAGGAAAGTTTCGTGATGATGGTTGTGAGAGTCGAAGTGTGAGATATAGCAAAAGATCCACCATCCTATCCAGAAAGTGCACTGTAGCGTTAAAGAATTACGAGACCATAAGATAGAGAATCACCAATGTAAAGCCATGTCCTCTGGGCGGAATTTCTCATGTGTTATTGTTGTAGGTTATAGAATTTGTGTGTTTAGGTTATAGAATTTATCGGAATAAATAAGATAGTGAAAAGAAAAAGATTGGTGGCCTTTTCCTTCGAATTGTATGTTGTCATGATATCCAGAATTTATAATGTGTGCGCCATTCATATTCAGTGCGATGGCCACGTGTTGATAAAAGCCGTTAAATAAGAAAGAAAATGTGGTATTGCCAGTGCGTAGTGAACAGTCAGAGTTGTGTAAATTACTAATAGTCAGATGTGCGTTTCCGTTGCGTAATATTCATACAGAAGAATAATTTGTAGCTTAATTGTGAGTACTAGAGTTGATGTTACTCGATAAATAAGAATGAATCCACTCGCTTGGCGGACCACTCATCTTGCAGGCCTGACTACTTGATGCCACAGTATGAGCAAGGCATGTGGGTGCCTCTCACAGTGTTCATCAGAAATGTTTTAGAAATACAGTGGAAACGTCGGAAGTTTGTGTTTGACAAATGACTAACAACAGGTCTTCTGCATCATTTCCGAATGAGTGTACAATGCGGCCAGTTAGTTTCGACCGCAGATCTGTGGTACCTGTCATCATGCATCTGGTATATAGCAAGGCAAGACTTTCACCAAACAAAACGGCCGCTCTGATACATTTAGAACTACATGTTATACCTGCACGTACAAAACTTTCATGTGACTTCTGGCAATCTGGAAACTGTGATCTGAGAAATGCCATTATTCGGAGGGATTCAGCGACTGATTTAGGATGGATTCAAAGAGTCCTAGCCTTTGGAAAGCCTTTTTCCACAATCGAATGACCGAAATCACGAACAGCATAGCTCAATCTCGACGCTTCTACTGTTCTAAGCAAGATAGTCCCACACATCTACTCTCAAGGTCTATCTGTAAATTGTCTATGTTCATCTTCTTGGTGTAATTTATCTTCATGATTCACAAGTCCTCCAGACGTTCAAACTGAGAAAAGCGTGTTAATTTAGAAAATTCCTCAGATTTGAAAGATGCACTATGAAGTGCTCTCTGTAAGCGCCAAGGAATCGGACTTTTACTTCACAAAGTACAGGTCTTACGGGAAAATACTACGAATTACGGGATGGTCTAAGTTTTGTGCTAGTTTTGAATCATAGCAATGTCATGAGTACAGACTTAACTGCAAAATTCTCGTTTTCTGTGCATCAATCAGATTCAACAGGAAACGTTTTCGTCTAAATATATTTCAACTAAAGAAACGAAAATAATAGCCTTTCGATTCAAAAACGACACATTTCTTTCTCTTCCAACGTACGAAGAGCGTTTCCAATCCATATCACGCTGCGTTATGAATAAAAAAGTGGATCAGCTCGCTAATAGGCAAGTGGTTATCATGTTTAGGCTCATCAGTATTATTGCTCTTGAATTGTTTACTTTGATTCTGTGCGTGAGCCACACCTTTAGATTATTCAGCTGACTCGAAGGTCACGTGACTACATTTACATCTACATATGCCTCTGTACGACCCCTAATCTCTCTTATCATATCTTTGTGGTCTTTCCCCGAAATATAAGTTGGCGGAAGTAAAATTGTACTGCAGTCAGCCTCAAATGCTGGTTCTCTAAATTTCCTCAGTAGCGATTCACGAAAAGAACGCCTCCTTTCCTCCAGAGACTCCCACCCGAGTTCCTGAAGCATTTCCATAACACTCGCATGATGATCAAACCTACCAGTAACAAATCTAGCTGCCCGCCTCTGAATTGCTTCTATGTCCTCCTTCAATCCGACCTGATAGGGATAAAGTAAGGTTTGTGCGTAAGCGTCCTGCACATTTTCAATGTCATTACATCACTAACTCAGACAGCGAGTATCATAAATAGTTGCATGAGATATTCATTGGAAAGAGGCAGAAACTGTGCTACATTTTGTTGACTACGTCGGTTGGGGTGGTAAAGTTTCCATCCTGTTGCATTTACATAGCAGCAGGTATTAAAAAACTCACGAACTGGTCTGTAACGTTGTGTTATTTTTCCGTCTGTATTTGCAAGGACTTTCATTTCAAAAATATTAAGAAGCTCTTATATGACTGCATGTTAACTAGGACTGTAGATATTTTTAAAAATGTCGGAAATCAGATATAAAGATATTTAAAATGCATCATTATTGTCCCTCGAAATCGTAAAAGTATCGATACATCGACGAAAAAATATCGACATACCAGCCTATAAAAACATCGGCTGCGCATTGTAAATATACTCATGACTTTAGAGTTGTACACTTAAGTATTGATTAATTATTACGTATTCCGTACATCAGCAAGCTAGCAGCCTGCTTATTCCCCGTAGAGCAAGAATTGAAAGGAAAACGAAGCACGTTCACGGTTGCTGATAACCACTTTGCTAACAATGGTAACTGTACGTAAGTGGCACATTAAGGTGTTAATGAGACCGTCGTTCGATCTCGTCACATATCCGATCTGTTCTGAACACTTCATGTCGACTTCACAGTCTTTTCGTTTCTGAAAACGCCAGCGACCTAGCAGTTGTAGTGTCATAATTGCATGGTGGAATTAAGCGTTGCAGTTTCTGTTGATAGCACCGAGCGGCGATTACGTCAGCATTTCCCCTACATGTCTTCGCCCACCGTAAAGAACAGTCTTGTCATTTAGATTTTTGTTCATAATGTTCAGCAACTGTTTCTGAAGAGTGCCGGAGTAAAGAAATAGCTCACTAGTTACGTTAAAAATTGTTTTTTAATGTAACTGGACTGCTGCCCATGGCCATCCCCCAGTGCAATTGAACTTCTTCTCTGTACCACCTGTTCTTGCTTCACCCAGTCAAAGAGAAAGAATGGACATGATGAAAGTTCAAAAACCAGTAAGACTCCTTCACACAGTGAAAGTAAAATTATGTTCTACTACAACTTCAAAAGAACAATTTCAAATATTTATCGAAAATTGCGCAAAAATCTGTAATATAAAATAAAAAAATCGGCACTCGATACCGACGTTTCCATATCGACATATTGATATTCGTGGATAAAATATCGCCGATCTACATCGAATGTTTACGGAAAATAGGACCGATATATCGATTCATCAATATTTTGTCAGTAGGTGTAATGTTATCCTTGACCTCAACAAAGACCGCAAATTCCGCTAGAATACTGCTGCTGTTTGTGAGCACCAAAGCCGGCCGTTGTGGCTTGCGTGGTTCTAGGCGCTTTAGTCTGGAACCGCGCGACTGCGACGGTCGCAGGTTCGAATCCTGCCTCGGGCATGAATGTGTGTGATGTCCTTCGGTTAGTTAGGTTTAAGTAGTTCTAAGTTCTAGGGGACTGATGACCTCAGATGTTAAGTTGGCAGGTTCAAATGGCTCTGAGCACTATGGGACTTCACTGCTGAGGTCATCAGTCGCCTAGAACTTAGAACTACTTAAACCTAACTAACCTAAGAATATCACACAAATCCGTGCCCGAGGCACGATTCGAACCTGCGACCGTAGCGGTCGCGCGGTTCCAGACTGCAGCGCCTAGAACCGCTCGGCCACACCCGGCCGGCAGATGTTAAGTCCCATAGTGCTCAGAGCCATTTGAACCATTTGAGCACCAAGCCGACAGAGGGCGCACCATGTGCGTAAGAGCCTCGCCCTGCCAGGCTCCTGGGGTCTGACTTTTCTGGAGACTAGAAATCTACTCGGTAGGAATCAGTATGGCTTTCGAAAAAGACGATCGTGTGAAACCCAGCTCGCGCTATTCGTCCACGAGACTCAGAGGGCCATAGACACGGGTTCCCAGGTAGATGCCGTGTTCCTTGACTTCCGCAGGGCGTTTCATACAGTTCCCCACAGTCGTTTAATTAACAAAGAAAGAGCATATGGACTATTAGACCAATAGTGTGGTTGCGTTGAAGAGTTCCTAGATGAGATAACGCAGCTTGTCATTCTCAATGGAGAGAAGTCTTCCGGAGTAAGAGTCATTTCAGGCGTGCCGCAGGGGAGTGTCGTAGGACCGTTGCTATTCACAATATATATATAAATGACCTTGTGGATAACATCGGAAGTTCACTGAGCCTTTTTGCGGATGATGCTGTGGTATATCGAGAGGTTGTAACAATGGAAAATTGTTATGAAATGCAGGAGGATCTGCAACGAATTGACGTATGGTGCAGGGAATGGCAATTGAATCTCAATGTAGACAAGTGTAATGTGCTGCGAATACACATAAAGAAATACTTTATCATTTAGCTTATAGCAGGTCAGCAACTGGAAGCAGTTAATTCCATAAATTATCTGGGAGTACACATTAGGAGTGATTTAAAATGGAATGACCATATAAAATTAATCGTCGGTAAAGCAGCTGCCAGACTGAGATTCATTGGAAGAATTCTAAGGAAATGCAGTCCGAAAGCAAAGGAAGTAGGTTACAGTACACTTGTTCGCCCACTGCTTGAAGCCGGCCGCGGTGGTCTAGCGGTTCTAGGCGCTCAGTCCGGAGTCGCGCGACCGCTACGGTCGCAGGTTCGAATCCTGCCTCGGGCATGGATGTGTGTGATGTCCTTAGGTTAGTTAGGTTTAAGTAGTTCTAAGTTCTAGGGGACTAATGACCACAGATGTTAAGTCTCATAGTGCTCAGAGCCATTTGAACCATTTGAACTGCTTGAATACTGCTCACCGGTGTGGGATCCGTACCAGATAGGGTTGATAGAAGAGATAGAGAAGATCCAACGGAGAGCAGCACGCTTCGTTACAGGATCATTTAGTAATCGCGAAGGCGTTACGGAGATGATAGATAAACTCTAGTGGAAGACTCTGCAAGAGAGACGCTCAGTAGCTCGGTACGGGCTTTTATTAAAGTTTCGAGAATATACTTTCACCGAGGAGTCCAGCAGTATATTGCTCTCTCCTACGTATATCTGGCGAAGAGACTATGAGAATAAAATCAGAGAGATTAGAGCCCACACAGAGGCATACCGACAATCTTTCTTTCCACGAACAGCCGGCCGGAGTGGCCGAGCGTTTCTAGGCGCTACAGTCTGGATCCGCGTGACCGCTACGGTCGCAGGTTCGAATCCTGCCTCGGGCATGGATGTGTGTGATGTCCTTAGGTTAGTTAGGTTTAAGTAGTTCTAAATTCTAGGGGACTGATGACCTCAGCAGTTACGTCCCATAGTGCTCAGAGCCATTTGAACCATTTTTTTTCCCACGAACAATACGAGAATGCAATAGAAGGGAGAACCGATAGAGATACTCAAGGTACCCTCCACCACACACCGTCAGGTGGTTTGCGGAGTATGGATGTAGATGTAGACCTGTGGCGTGTATCTCCTCTATACAGGCGGCGTACTCACGCGCGAATTCATTTCAGTGCCTTGTTGGTTACAGCGTTCACCTCCCACACACCAGGATGTGCAGAGTGTTCTACGTCTATCGCTACTTAAATTTTTTCCGTCTTCAAAATCAGTACACAACAGTTACAGACTATTCCTCTAGTAGCCTCTCGTTCTTTTTATCACATGTACTTGACACGTTTTTGATGATTACGATTTTCCCCGTCACTTCGTGTGAATGTATCCCTCTCATATGTGGCTGCATACAAGAGTGATTTTTTTTGACAGAAAGCCTACGACCATATGTGACATTACGTTATCGTCTTAAAACTCCAGACATGCACACATTCAGTTACTTACTGCATCCTTCCTCTATAATCGCCTGCCTTTGACACCATTAACACACCAGTTCCCGTGTGCAGCATCTCACTGCAAGTGTGCCCCAAGGCTGTCTCCTCTCCTTTATCTCCGTTACGTTGTAGATATGCCCAAACCATTTCTACCAGTCCACTTCCTTCATTATGCTGATGAAACGGCTTTCTTCTCCCTTTATCCTACACTCCAGAAATCCCATCAGGCCCTCCAAACCCATTTCTATGAGTTTACCTCTTGGTGTAACCAGTGGCTCCTGAAGATCAGTCCTTCCTAATCTCAGGCAATATTTACAGGATGTACCACTTGCACCTACCCTCTCCAAGACTTCTACCTCACCACTTACGACAGTCCTATTCAATTACCTAACACTCTAAAACATTTTTGAATAACTATCGACTGCCAAATAACTTGGAAGCCTCATGGCGCTCACATTGAACATTTATAAGGTTCTTGGTAAAACAGTTTGAGTTGCTCTTTCATTTGACATATCATTTATAACTGTAAGTTTAGTGTAATAAATGTTATAATGCGTTAAAAACCTGATATCCATTTATAAACACCCTGTATATTAAAGGATACATTGCAAAAACTAGAAAAATTTAGTTTTCCCTAAAAAAAAATTTCTATATAAATAGAGCAGGTTCAATCCAAACTGCATAAATATTGTAAAACTGATGATTTTACTTCATAGAAATATGCAAAGCTGCTTATACAAAAATGTATAGACATTGTATAAATGAATATTTTATAGGAGTATACAACAGCAAATGTAATTGTTGAGAGTGTGGAAAATATATTTCTATATGTCACTACAAAAATCTCGAATTCTGAAGGAGAACGTTCGAAGATACTGTTGTTTATGAAAAATGATTAACAACAGACAGACAGATAGCACAGAAAAAATGTTTTGATTGTCAAGAGGTTAAAGAAATACAATGATTTTACTCAAATCCATCATGTAAAGACAAACATAAAAGTAGATGTAAGAATGTTCTTGAGACTATATAAAAAATAAGAAATCGAGTTGAGCCTTTTTTAAAATTCCTTAACAAAATTTTCTTATGTTAAATATAAAACTAAAGTGGAAAAATTCAATATTTTCCAACTTCATGGTTATTGTAGAAGAAGTAATATAACTAATTACAGCAAATTAATTGAAGATGAATTAATTGTTTTTATTGTATCGAGGACTTTATCTTTTCCTGTAAGGTCTCTCTATTATATGAGAGTAGCTGAACTCAAAACTAGAGCTAAGCATCTTGGTATTAGAGGCTAAAGTAAATTTAAAAAATCAGAATTAATTAATTTAAGTAGTTTACAGATTTAATGATGATATGTTTGAAAAGAGTCGACTGCTGAGACAAGAAAAGATATGAGACTAGATCAGAATTATGCATTCAGTAGCAAACTGTCTGAGCAAAGAAGAAGAGAACAAACTGACAAAAACCTATTTATTTGAGATTAAAGAAATAAAATCTAAACTTAATTTAAAATTTAAAGTGTGATCTGTTGACTACAGAATTGGGTTTAAAGATGGTAATGTTAGTGAGAAAACAGATTACAAAACGAAAGCACTTAATATATGATAGAAGTAGTTAAAAAGAGAACTAATTTTAGAAACGTTTAATATATCAACAGCAAATTCAAAAATGTTGTACCCAATTTTTGCAAGATATAAAGCACCAGATAATACAAATTTGTTTAAAATGATTAGTGAGCTACAAGTAAGTTGTTTAATATAACATTACCAATTGTGAAATAAAATATGTTTGAACTGAATAATGAATTTAAAATTATTTTGCCAGACAGAAATTTGAAATTAATGAATTTTCAGTTTTGTGAAAGAGGGAATATTAAACTGAGATATAAAGGAAAGAAGAAACTTAAAAATAATGGTACAGATTATCATATCCTAGAATTTGTGCTTTAAATTCTCTGATTTCTTTGTGGTAATCTCATGGCTGATAGCTCTCCTACACTAAATTTGATACACCAAAATCAATTGTTAAAATTAATTCTAGTGCACTCAAAATGCCCAGTGTTTTCAAATAAAATTTCATTTCATTCTATATAGATTTTTATTAGGAATGTAAAATCTTCTCTACCTTGTTTAAATTAATTCTAATGTGCTCAAAATGTCCATTATTTCCAGCTAAACTTTTATTTCATTTTATATAGATTTTAATTTGGAATGAATACACTTCTGTAATTTTTTTCAAGTTATTTCTTGTGTGCTCAAAATACCTTTTATTTCAAACCTTTATTTCATTCTATATAGATTTTAATTAGATCCTATAATGTATTAGTGCTCACAAAATTGACTTGATTTTTACATATAGTAATAAGTGGGTACTTCCAACTGGGATGTTTTTATTGCATAACCTTTTTTATGAATTAATTAAATTAATTATATTATATTGTATGGTATTATACTGTATAAACTTTTCATATAAAAATCCTTCAAATTTTTATCTTATAAAAGTTGATGTAATGTAATATAACATAATTAATGTAAATGATTCTTAAAAAAGGTTATGCCTTTAAAACATGCCAGGTGCACTCAATATGCCCACTTACTACTTAAATGCTCTCTTTGGAGAATATTTAAAAAAAAGAATTACGATATTTCGATTTATACAGAACTGTAGCCTTAGGTTTAGTTAGAGTTTTGAAATAACAATTATACATTTACTCTGAAGTGCTAATGGCAAACATTACCCAAACTGAATGCAATTTGACAAGGATTATTAAGCAGTTTTTAGGCTTTACAGGAATTAGAAATCCAAAAGGGGAAAGATTAAGTGCTACAAGAGCTGTACCAATGCTAAAATAAAATTTTACCAACAAGAGCAGCTACAGAATAACAGAAGTATAGTAAATACAGCAACATTAGGATTAGTGTAAACCACTTTAGCCGCCCAGAAAGGAGTGTACTGTCATTTCCGGCCCCGACTGGCCATCTGACCTGCTGCAATGACCTTCAGGCTAAGCATGGGAGCAGAACATGTCTATGTTTTGCAGAATACTCTCTTAGTAATGCACATACCAACTAAATATCAACGCAAGGCAGCGACTGCAATATCGAGTGTGAGTTCAACTTAGGACAGATACCATCTTCGTATATATATATATATATATATATATATATATATATATATATATATATATATATATATATATTAAGGCTCACCAGCCATTCGACCATCTACTTCTGTGCAGATGCACAAGCAGTGCCCGAACTCTTGCGGAAATCGGCAAAAAGCCGCGAGTAATGGGTAAAATGGGCAGGGACACTATGACTATAGTGAAGAACAATAAGTTGGAAATGTGGTTCTCACGAGAGGTGTGCCAGAGATAAGTCCCTTCAGTCGCACTATCCTCTGTGTCCTCGGTGGCTCAGATCAATAGTGTGTCTGCCATATAAGCAGGAGATACCCGGGTTCGAGTAGCTTACAAAACGCTTGTTCGTCCGATTCTTGAGTATTGCTCATCAGTATGGGACCCTTACCAGGTTGGATTAATAGAAGAGATAGACATGATCCAGCGAAAAGCAGCGCGATTCGTCATGGGGACATTTAGTCAGCGCGAGAGCGTTACGGAGATGCTGAACAAGCTCCAGTGGCGGACACTTCAAGAAAGGCGTTACGCAATACGGAGAGGTTTATTATCGAAATTACGAGAGAGCACATTCCGGGAAGAGATGGGCAACATATTACTACCGCCCACATATATCTCGCGTAATGATCACAACGAAAAGATCCGAGAAATTAGAGCAAATACGGAGACTTACAAGCAGTCGTTCTTCCCACGCACAATTCGTGAATGGAACAGGGAAGGGGGGATCAGATAGTGGTACAATAAGTACCCTCCGCCACACACCGTAAGGTGGCTCGCGGAGTATAGATGTAGATGTAGATGTCGGGGCACACATTTTCAACTGTCTCCGTTGACTTACATCAAAGACTGTATGCAGCTGGGGGTATTCATTTCATTGTAATTTCATTCTAACGAGCTGCTTGGTCACCGATGGTATCTGTTCTTTCAGAATGCACGCTTCCCACCGAAAAGCAGAGACGCGTTTTTGATTGGCGGAGTGCTAAGGACCAAGAAGAGAAAATGGAACCACTCAGAAACTGTCGAAAGGAGGATGAGCTTCAGGTGATTGGCGGCAGATTCATGATCCATCTAGTGGGAGGTAATGTTTTTGTAAAGGCCGCTGGGATTCGTCGCCCGTGTGGTAACTTAGACGCCACGTGACCAGGAAGGGGCAGGGTACGGCATGAGCAAGACCTTCTCTCTGGGGATCGATCGAGAGCACTTCCCTGCCGGGAACGATTGGAGAGTATTCTCTCTGGGGATTGAGCTACAAACTTTGCTGGCCAGAGTCACAGTGGAGAATCTGGTGGTTACATTTTGCGAAAGGCTGCTTTCGAAACAATGTGCGTGTGAAGTCGTTTCCCCATGTTAGAGTTTTTATTCTGTTTACTCGAGTGACGATTGTGTACGTCTCTGTGGAACCTGACACTCACACACACACACACACACACACACACACACACACACACACACACACATTGAAGGCTTCTTTACAGGAGAATACTTGAGTCGATTTTCTTTTCCTGGATGGTGAGCAAACTGAAATCTTGACTCGTGTTCTGTCTTTTACTGAGGTAATTTCAGCATATTGCGTCTACAGCGTAGGCAGAGAATTGTAGGCACGTCGCGTATATCATCTGCACAGTGGCCAGAACCCCAATAAACAGATCATCGATGCAGCACAACTACTGTCCCCACTTCAGTAGGTGATATGCGCACTCAAATTCGGCGGATAAGGAAACACAGTAAATGTGTTTAGTTCCATTTGCTTTTCCACTGAGCGTTCTCTGAAAGTGCCAGTCAGGGTGAAGGTCTGCTGGTTCTCACCCCTGAGCGGTATCAGCCAACGTTGTGTCCGTTTAATAACGGAAGGAGCGGTCTAAAGAAGGTCGAACGTATACGAGTATGCTACGCCAGTCTCGAAATTACATGTACAATAGAGTCCAATGTTGTGTGCTCCATATTTATTCAAGTTTTTGCATTCTACAAGTTTTCTGTGAATAAATAATTTATGGTATTCACGTTATGATTCGTTCTAGTAACATCCCGACGGAATGTGCTAAACGGAAGTAAAATAAAACCACAACAGGATACTGTGTTCTATGGAAATCAGTAAATGTAAGGTGTCAATGGGAGGGTCTTCTCTATCATCTGTTGGCGTGAGAATTCCATTGCGGACACATTAGACAACCACACATACACACGCTGTGTGTTACACAAACCACGGGGATCTACGTAAAAAAGTTATGCGACCTATCGTCGTTTCAAATCGTAAAGCGGACCGCTCAGTGACAGTTGGGTGGAGGGAGGCAGCAGAATACCTGCTAACAGCTTTAGTTCCTGTGATAACACGAGCACAGATACTATAGCAAACTAGATAACGAATACGACAATTAGATGTTAGTGTTATCTCTTGGGCAGAAAGAGGCTGTTATCGCATTTTCTGGCTCAGAACAGGAAAAGTACCAGGTCGCGAAGATATCTATCGTGAGGTCATGCGGATGATAGATGCACTAATGGTGCCTTATTTAACACTATTACTAAAACAAGCGTTGCGAATAGCTAGGGACTCGGCGATTCGGAAAACAGGCTCGGGCAATAGGAATGACGAAAGGAATGAATAAATAACCGAAAGTTATAGTTCCCAATTTCTTACCAAACGTCTTGGTCAAAGTCGAGGAGCGACTGCTCTCTGACCAACTGCTGGAGCACAGGGATCTCTTTGGACGTAACCATTTCCAAAATGGATTCAAAAAAAGAAACCTTTAGATAATGTGGTCGACAGGGCTCTTCGGCTTGTAGTAAATTCGACTCTGTAATATCCAACTGCGCCGATGATTGACATGCGAGCGACGTTCGACAATCTTTGTTGGCCTGTAATGTTCTTACACCAACGAGATCTCTGGATCCCCAAACCTCTGTACGAGAGTTTCTTGATTATTGTAGTGGACATATCAACCAGTGGCTCGTGGGACAGAACAAAGTAATCGAAAAGATTGCCAAGGGCTGTCGCACAGGTCCAATAAGTCGTCCATTCTTCTCGAATCTTCGTAGTGAACCCTTCTTACGTTTGTTAGTCGGGTCAGATACTGGAGATGGGGCTGTTGCGTATGCGGACGACATCCTGATAATTGCATTTACGGACTCCAGGGCAAGACTTGAGGAAGCAATGAATGAAGTGCTCGTTTAAATACAGCGTTGATGTACGATTAAAGATTGATACAGCCATCCATAGAACCACATATACAGGATGATCACAGTCTGAAAAGCTTGTAAGAGAGTTGTAGGGTAGGCTGTGCTGGGAGATATTTGTTAAGAAAAAATTTCGATACGTTGCGCCGTTCCTAGTTTACTAGTATCGAAGTTGTCCCATCAGGCAATAGCGTGCAAATTCAAGCAGAATGCCAGCGACGGTGTCGCCAAACGTATTCTTTGTTTGGTTTCCAAAAACCGAACAAGAGGGAGGTACAACAACTGGACATGTTACTGCAGTAAGAATCGAACCCGAGCTAAAGGCTGACTAGTCTATGAGAGCAACTGACACTAATTGTATTAGGCTGATGCAAAAGTTCGTAGCATTTTTGATTTGCCTCTTGGTATTCCGGTTGATATCGGTTTATTTATCGATTCTTATTTTTTATTTGTAGTTCAGTTTTGTTTTTTGGGTTTACATATTGTCATTTTGTCAGTTGGAGACAGAGGAAATGTGTGCGCTGAAAATGGTGTTCCAAGCCGAGAAATTGGAACCGACATATTCTTCTGTTTGAGTTGAATGGGGGGGTGGGTACAGTTTGATAGTGAGTGGAGTTCTGGACGCTAGAACTGGAGTGCCATGTGAAGAAATCGGAACATTACCAACATGGTCTTCTGTCTGCGTTCAATAACCCTTTCAGACCCACTGGCTACAATTACGTACGTTAGTATTTAGTGTGTGTTAGCTGCAAGAAAAATATTTTTCTTCGATGGAAACCTCATGTACACGTCTGTGAATGTTCAGTATTTTCAACATGCACAAGTGCTCTCAATTGTTGAGTATCACAGTAAAAATATCAAAAAATGGATGTAGCATTTGCAGCAGCGTGTGGCCACCAGAATTCACAGAAGTTGTTGGTTAGTTATACTCCACTATATAACTGAAAACTCTTATTGTTACTTATTATTTAGCGTGCTAGTTATTGAATTATCATTGTATTTATTACAACAGTGAATATTTCAAAATTAGTTATTTTAGTCCATAAAAAGAAGCAAACAAGGCGAAATATATATTGAAAACGGGTATATATATTTGTATAAGTCTTGCATCTAAAGTCATTAAAAACCACCTAAGAGCATTAGAGCATAAAGAAAAATTTTCGTTCCTCCAGAAAAAATTCAGGTCAGGAAGGGATAGAGGGGTGACAGCAGGAGAGACAGCCAGAAAAAATTTGCGTAATGTGTGAGGGTAATGCCATTGGACAGAGCAAGGCAAGAAAATGGTTTTAAGGAATTTGTTTTGACTTTAGTGACTCTCCACCTCCTGGAAGACCTTCGGGGTTTGATCAGGATCGTTTAAACACATTAATCCGCAATTATTCACGTTAGTGTACTCGAGAACTGGCAGATGTTATGAACTGTGATTATTACACCACCGTGCGACGTTTTCCTGCAATGAGCAAGGTTCAAAATTTGGGTGTATGGGTACCGCATGCTCTAAGCCTAAATCGTACAACTTGGCTGGTGACGAAGATCCCTGCTTGTTCGTCATCAATTGGCTCGTGAACAACGCCGACCATTCCTATCCTGTATTGTTACTGGTGACTATAAGTTGTGTCTTTGTATTAATATAAGGAAAAGAAAGGAGTGGCTGAGCCCAAACAAAGCTGTAACTGCAGGTACAAAGACCTGCGTTCTTTCACAAAAGACAATGTTAAGCATCTGGTGGAACAGCGACGGTGTTGTGTGTACCACGAATTACTTCCCCCGAGCAGTAGTCATCGGTGCTGATACTAGTCAACAACTGAGACGTCTTGCAGACGCAGTCTAGGAACAACGACCAGGAAGACTGCATGAAGTAGTGCTACTCCGCGATCATGCCCGCCCGCTTTCCGCTAGATAGTAGAGAAATTGGGTTGAGAAGTCATTTCGCACCCACTTTATTCACCTGATCCAGCGCTCTCAGATTTTCGCTTTACCTTTCTCTATCGAGCGATCTGCAAGAAATTTCCTTTCCGGTTGAAAATGCTCTCCGAACATTGCCACCGAATTCTTCGTCTCAGTACTAAGAGATATCTGCAGTCGCGGAATCGAAAAGCTACCCCACTAATTGCAAACTATTGTAAACAGCAAATCAGAATACATTATTGATGACTAAAGTATCTATTATGTGTATCTGTTGTGTTTAAAAAACTTACAAAAAGAAAAAAACGCCACGAACTTATGCACCAACCCAACATGTGGCTAACTTCAATGCTAATTAACTGGGAATCGATGCAACGTACGAATCTTTCTCTTAAAAATTATTTCTCAGCACAACCTAACCTGCAACACCTCTACAAGCTATTCACATTGTTTCTGACCACCCTGACATCAACTCGCAAATCACTCCACACCTGTCCACTGGCAACGTCGTGAACGACCAGTGTCGGCTGAAAGATCGCATTATCCAGGAGCTACTGGTCGCTCGCTACCTGCCCCGGCGCGAGAAGCCAGACTTTGTGCTGTCACCGCACGCGCATTACGTGTAATAACCAGTGCCATGATAACAGTGCACGTGATAGTACAGTAGTTACTTATCTTCTTGTTCTACAGACCGATAAAGAGACTTATCTTTAGGTGAAGTGTACCATTTATTAAGTACCTACATAAACTTCTCAACGGAAAACTTTCTCTCACTAGAAATCCGTTCCTGAGGCTCGACGGAATCCCTATAATACGTAGCACTGTTCGCAGGTATCTAGGCAGCGTTCAATACTGAAGAACGAGTTTTCTAGAACAAGTAAGCCGCAAAAATTGTGGGTATTATTGCCCGTTTAGGCACAGCGAGTATACAGTGAGGTGACAAAGGTCATGGGACACCTTCCAGCATCGTGTCGACCCTCCTTTTGCCTATCGTAGTTCAGCAGCTCGACGTGGCAGGACTCAACAAGTCGCTGGAAGTCCTCTGCAGAAATGTTGAGCCATGCTGCCTCTATAGCCGTCTACAATTGCGAAAGTGTTGTTCCTGCAGGGTCTTGTGCAGGAACTAACCTCTTAATTATGTCCCATCGATCGAATTCAAGTCGAGCGGCGTGAGTGGCCAAATCATATGCTCGAATTGTCCAGAATGTTCTTCAAGGCCGGCCGCTGTGGTCCAGCGGTTCTAGGCGCTTCAGTCCGGAACCGCGCTGCTGCTACGGTCGCAGATTCGAACCCTGCCTCGGGCATGGATGTTTGTGATGTCCTTAGGTGAGTTAGGTTTAAGTAGTTCTAAGTCTAGGGGACTGATGACCTCAGATGTTAAGTTCCATAGTGGTTAGAGCCATTTGAACCATTTGTTCTTCGAAAATGGTTCAAATGGCTCTGAGCACTATGGGACTTAACATCTTAGGTCATCAGTCCCCTAGAACTTAGAACTACTTGAACCTAACTAACCTAAGGACATCACACAACACCCAGCCATCACGAGGCAGAGAAAATCCCTGACCCCGCCGGGAATCGAACCCGGGAACCCGGGCGTGGGAAGCGAGAACGCTACCGCACGACCACGAGATGCGGGCATTTGTTCTTCAAATCGGTCAAAAACAATTATGGCCCAGTGACATGGCATCGTTATTTGAGAACATAAAGTTGAAAATGGTCACCATGTAGCCCAAAATAACCATTTCCAATCAATGATCGGGTTAGATGGACCAGAAAACTTAGTCTGCTCCATGTAAACTCAGCCCACGCCATTATGGCGCCACCACCAGATTGCACCGCACGTTGTTGATAACATGGGCCCATGGCTTCGTGGGGGTGTGCGCCACACTCGAAACCTGCCACCAGCTCCTATCAACTGAAATCGGGGGTCAGCTGACCAGGCTACGGTTTCCCAGTCGTCTGTGTCCCAACCGATATGGTCACAAGCCCAGGAGTGGCGCCCTGCAGGCGGTAAAGGCACTCGCGTCTGTCGTCTGCTGCCACAGTCCAATGATGTCAGATTTCGCCGCACCATCCTAAAGGATACGTTCGTTTCTGCGGTTATTTCACGCAGTGCTGCTTGTCTGTTAGCACTGACAACTCTACGCAAACGCCGCTGCTCTCAGTCGTTAAGAGAAGGCCATCGAAGAACCGTGTTCTCTGTGGTGAGAGGTAATGCCTGAAATATAGTACTCTCGGCAACACTCTTGTCACTATGGATTGCGGAATATTGAATTCCCTAACAACTTCCGATATGGAATGTTCGAAGGGTCTATCTCCATCTTCCATTCTGCGTTCAAAGTGTGTTAATCCCCTCCATCGGAAACCTTTTCGCATGAATCACCTTTGTGCAAATGGCAGTTTCGCCAGTGCGCTGCCCTTTTACACATTGTGTAAACGATACTACCGCCATCTATATATGTGTGTATCGCTGTCCCATGACGTTCCGCACCTCAGTGTAAATTACCGGTGCTTGTTTGCGGCCGTATCATAACATTGTCTTCAACGGTATTGTGGGGCTTTGCTGACAGTGTTCCAGCGCATGGCCCTCGACTGGAGAGCTCCAGAACAGTGCTGATACGTATAGAGAGGAGCGCACTCGTAGAGGTTCGCCTGTGCCTCCCACACTACACAGGTGGTCCTAGAGGGAACGGGACGGGGTTAGGCAGCTGCTCCCAGTAGGAATTCATTCAGTTTAAGATTACGATAAGGGACGTATAACGTACGACTCAGACTTTTGTGACCTAAATTACCTCTAAAATTATCACTAAAATTACTTGTAAATATCGATAAAATGATGTATGTCTCGTGTAAAGTCAGTTATAAAATGAACTAGTGTAATGAAAGACCTTTGTAGGAGGCTGGACTTAAAGTAAAGATAGGATAATTAATGTAAAATCGCTATCTTTACCTTTAAGAAATATCATTCCATGAAGATTTACGAAACTTGTACAACCGTCTTGAAGCTATTGCACAGTATGGGACAGCATGCAGAAATTGTCGAAAGTGAGGGAACGTCTTTTTCCAGACGCGTTCTTGTAGTAAGCAAATCTTTTTACATTTGTTGAAACAGCTTCGGTATTATTCGTTTGTCTCAAAAGCGAATCTAAAAAAACGGCACACGAATATCGATATTTCACGAATGGGCATTACGTTTGGTGCACTATCGACACAAAATATACCCTATACCTCTTACAGGGTAACAACAGTGACGCGACAAAGGCAATACGCAGATGAACCATCAGTTTATTTTCAGCATTTACTAATATCTTCTTGAACAACTCCATCTTGTTTTTCCTACACGCACGTGCATTCTTCATTCTTGCCGACATTAAAGGAATGGATTGTTGTATCATAAAGGAGAATTAAACATAAACATGTGAACAATTAAGCAAAATTTAAAAATGTGCAATTACACTCCTGGAAATGGAAAAAAGAACACATTGACACCGGTGTGTCAGACCCACCATACTTGCTCCGGACACTGAGAGAGGGCTGTACAAGCAATGATCACACGCACGGCACAGCGGACACACCAGGAACCGCGGTGTTGGCCGTCGAATGGCGCTAGCTGCGCAGCATTTGTGCACCGCCGCCGTCAGTGTCAGCCAGTTTGCCGTGGCATACGGAGCTCCATCGCAGTCTTTAACACTGGTAGCATGCCGCGACAGCGTGGACGTGAACCGTATGTGCAGTTGACGGACTTTGAGCGAGGGCGTATAGTGGGCATGCGGGAGGCCGGGTGGACGTACCGCCGAATTGCTCAACACGTGGGGCGTGAGGTCTCCACAGTACATCGATGTTGTCGCCAGTGGTCGGCGGAAGGTGCACGTGCCCGTCGACCTGGGACCGGACCGCAGCGACGCACGGATGCACGCCAAGACCGTAGGATCCTACGCAGTGCCGTAGGGGACCGCACCGCCACTTCCCAGCAAATTAGGGACACTGTTGCTCCTGGGGTATCGGCGAGGACCATTCGCAACCGTCTCCATGAAGCTGGGCTACGGTCCCGCACACCGTTAGGCCGTCTTCCGCTCACGCCCCAACATCGTGCAGCCCGCCTCCAGTAGTGTCGCGACAGGCGTGAATGGAGGGACGAATGGAGACGTGTCGTCTTCAGCGATGAGAGTCGCTTCTGCCTTGGTGCCAATGATGGTCGTATGCGTGTTTGGCGCCGTGTAGGTGAGCGCCACAATCAGGACTGCATACGACCGAGGCACACAGGGCCAACACCCGGCATCATGGTGTGGGGAGCGATCTCCTACACTGGCCGTATACCACTGGTGATCGTCGAGGGGACACTGAATAGTGCACGGTACATCCAAACCGTCATCGAACCCATCGTTCTACCATTCCTAGACCGGCAAGGGAACTTGCTGTTCCAACAGGACAATGCACGTCCGCATGTATCCCGTGCCACCCAACGTGCTCTAGAAGGTGTAAGTCAACTACCCTGGCCAGCAAGATCTCCGGATCTGTCCCCCATTGAGCATGTTTGGGACTGGATGAAGCGTCGTCTCACGCGGTCTGCACGTCCAGCACGAACGCTGGTCCAACTGAGGCGCCAGGTGGAAATAGCATGGCAAGCCGTTCCACAGGACTACATCCAGCATCTCTGCGATCGTCTCCATGGGAGAATAGCAGCCTGCATTGCTGCGAAAGGTGGATATACACTGTACTAGTGCCGACATTGTGCATGCTCTGTTGCCTGTGTCTATGTGCGTGTGGTTCTGTCAGTGTGATCATGTGATGTATCTGACCCCAGGAATGTGTCAATAAAGTTTCCCCTTCCTGGGACAATGAATTCACGGTGTTCTTATTTCAATTTCCAGGAGTGTATATGTTATGCATTTAGCTACTGGCTAGGTTCGAGTGGGAATGCGGTGTAATTTCTATAGAAAACGATTGAAAATCGGAAAATGTGGGAAATGCTCTCCATTGAAACTTTTGAGTGGCAGGAAAGCAATAATTAATTGAAAGAACAGGGCCTACGACACAGTCAACTGAAAAATAATGCAAATGTCGGGAAAACGTAAAATCTGGGTACGTAAAAACGTATTTTCCTGTAATTACATTGTTAGTATGTTTGTGTTTAAAACATCAACCATGTATTAAACTCACACTGTAGGAACAAATAGATGAAAATTATGAGCATTTACGCTGATAAGTCAAAGCATTCAGACCGCTGTCCACCGTGACGTTGGATGCCGCCTGGTGGCGTTGCTGGCACGTGACGTGGTAAAAAAAAAAAAAAAATGTAAGCAGAGCAGATACAGACAGGGGATCACCCTACCGAAGATATGGTCTGAAAGTGGAGAAATCAATCGAGATAATCGACTTTAAAAAAGGGCAAAGCCTGTGAACGAGTATCTCTAAAACGGTGAAGCTGGTCGCATGTTCACGTGCTACTGTCGTGGGCATCTATGGATAGAGGTAGGACAGTGAAACTACCACGAAGCATTACATGATTGAACGTCCACGACTCTTCGCAAAACATCTACATCTACATTTATACTCCGCAAGCCACCCAACAGTGTGTGGTGGAGGGCACTTTACGTGCCACTGTCATTACCTCCCTTTCCTGTTCCAGCCGCGTGTGGTTCGCGGGAAGAATGACTGCCGGAAAGCCTCCGTGCGCGCTCGAATCTCTCTAATTTTACATTCGTGATCTCCTCGGGAGGTATAAGTAGGGGGAAGCAATATATTCGATACATCCAGAAACGCACCCTCTCGAAACCTGGACAACAAGCTACATCGCGATACAGAGCGGCTCTCCTGCAGAGTCTGCCACTTGAGTTTGCTAAACATCTCCGTAACGCTTACCAAATAACCCTGTGATGAAACGCTCCGCTCTTCTTTGGATCTTCTCTATCTCCTCTGTCAACCCGACCTGGTACGGATGCCACACTGATGAGCAATTCTCAAGTATAGGTCGAACGAGTGTCTTGCAAGCCGCCTCCTTTGTGGATGGACTACATTTTCTATGGACTCTCCCAATGAATCTCAACCTGGCACCCGCCTTACCAACAATTAATTTTGTATGATCTTTCCACTTCAAATCGTTCCGTACTCATACTCCCAGATATTTTACAGAAGTAACTGCTACCAGTGTTTGTTCCGCTATCATATAATCATACAATAAAGGATCCTTCTTTCTATGTATTTGCAATAAATTACATTTGTGTATGTTAAGGGTCAGTTGCCACTCCCTGCACCAAGTGCGTATCCGCTGCTGATCTTCCTGCATTTCTCTGCAATTTTATAATGCTGCAACTTCTCTGTATGCTACAGCATCATCCGCGAAAAGCCGCATGAAACTCCCGACACTATCTACCAGGTCATTTATATATATTGTGAAAAGCAATGGTCCCATAACACTCCCCTGTGGCACGCCAGAGGTTACTTTAACGTCTGTAGACGTCTCTCAATTGATAACAACATGCTGCGTTCTGTTTGCTAAAAACTCTTCAATCCAGCCACACAGCTGGTCTGATATTCCGTAGGCTCTTACTTTGTTTATCAGGCGACAGTGCGGAACCGTATCGAAAGCCTTCTGGAAGTCAAGGAAAATGGCATCTACCTGGGAGCCTGTATCTAATATTTTCTGGGTCTCATGAACAAATAAAGCGAGTTGGGTCTCACACGATCGGTGTTTCCGGAATCCATGTTGATACCTACAGAGTACATTCTGGGTTTCCAGAAATGACATGATACGCGAGCAAAAAACCTGTTCTAAAATTCCACAACAGATCGAGGTCAGAGATATAGACCTATAGTTTTGCGCATCTACTCAACGATCCTTCTTGAAAACTGGAACTACCTGTGCTCTTTTCGAATAATTTGAAACCTTCCGTTCCTCTAGAGACTTGCGGTACACGGCTGTTAAAAGGGGGGCACGTTCTTTCGCGTACTCTGTGTAGAATCGAATTGGTATCCCGTCAGGTCCAGTGGACTTTCCTCTGTTGAGTGATTTCAGTTTCTGTTCTATTCCTTGGACACTTATTTCCATGTCAGCCATTTTTTCGTTCGTGCGAGGATTTAGAGAAGGAACTGCAGTGCGGTCTTCCTCTGTGAAACAGCTTTGGAAAAAGGAACGTGGGGTTTGGAGGCTTGTCTGCTCTATGAAGTAGGACAGATGGTAATGTGTGGCATCTCTGCCGAAATAGCACAATGCCGGTGCACGCTCAAGTGTTTCGGAACACTCCGTCATTGTACATTGTTGAATATGGAGCTCCATACCAGGTGACCCTTACTTGTTCACATGTTGACCCAACGACATCGCCAATTACGATTGTAGTGGGTTTGGAACCATAGGGAATCGATCGTCGATCAATGGAAACGTGTCGGGTCTTCGGGGAAATCACATATTACTACATCAGGTCAATGGTCGTAGCAATAAACGCAGTCGGCGAAGTGAACGGAGCTCAAAGCGTGCATAGCGCCTAGGATACAGGCTGGTGGGAGCAGTGTTATGCTATGGGAGGCATTCTCATGATCTTTCAGGGGACCTGTGGAAGTAATCAAAGACACGCTGACAGCTGCGAACCACCTGCATCCCTTCATGCTTCATGTCTTCTCCGACAGCGATGTCATCTTTCAGCTGTGTCTTGGAGCCAGAACCGTGCTACATGTGGTTTGAGGAGCATTATAGTGAACTCACGTTGATGTTTCGTCAACGAAATTCACCTGATGCAATTTACGTGAATTTCATAACCTGTGTGGCCGACCGCGGTGGTCTCGCGGTTCTAGGCGCGCAGTCCGGAACCGCGCGACTGCTACGGTCGCAGGTTCGAATCCTGCCTCGGGCATGGATGTGTGTGATGTCCTTAGGTTAGTTAGGTTTAAGTAGTTCTAAGTTCTAGGGGACTGATGACCACAGCTGTTAAGTCCCATAGTGCTCAGAGTCATTTGAACCATTTGAATCATAACCTGTGTGTAGACATCTAATGCTACAGGGTGTTTCAAAAATGACCGGTATATTTGAAACGGCAATGAAAACTAAACGAGCAGCGATAGAAATACACCGTTTGCTGCAATATGCTTGGGACAACAGTACATTTTCAGGCGGACAAACTTTCGAAATTACAGTAGTTACAATTTTCAACAACAGATGGCGCTGCAAGTGATGTGAAAGATATATACTCCTGGAAATTGAAATAAGAACACCGTGAATTCATTGTCCCAGGAAGGGGAAACTTTATTGACACATTCCTGGGGTCAGATACATCGCATGATCACACTGACAGAACCACAGGCACATAGACACAGGCAACAGAGCATGCACAATGTCGGCACTAGTACAGTGTATATCCACCTTTCGCAGCAATGCAGGCTGCTATTCTCCCATGGAGACGATCGTAGAGATGCTGGATGTAGTCCTGTGGAACGGCTTGCCATGCCATTTCCACCTGGCGCCTCAGTTGGACCAGCGTTCGTGCTGGACGTGCAGACCGCGTGAGACGACGCTTCATCCAGTCCCAAACATGCTCAATGGGGGACAGATCCGGAGATCTTGCTGGCCAGGGTAGTTGACTTACACCTTCTAGAGCACGTTGGGTGGCACGGGATACATGCGGACGTGCATTGTCCTGTTGGAACAGCAAGTTCCCTTGCCGGTCTAGGAATGGTAGAACGATGGGTTCGATGACGGTTTGGATGTACCGTGCACTATTCAGTGTCCCCTCGACGATCACCAGTGGTGTACGGCCAGTGTAGGAGATCGCTCCCCACACCATGATGCCGGGTGTTGGCCCTGTGTGCCTCGGTCGTATGCAGTCCTGATTGTGGCGCTCACCTGCACGGCGCCAAACACGCATACGACCATCATTGGCACCAAGGCAGAAGCGACTCTCATCGCTGAAGACGACACGTCTCCATTCGTCCCTCCATTCACGCCTGTCGCGACACCACTGGAGGCGGGCTGCACGATGTTGGGGCGTGAGCGGAAGACGGCCTAACGGTGTGCGGGACCGTAGCCCAGCTTCATGGAGACGGTTGCGAATGGTCCTCGCCGATACCCCAGGAGCAACAGTGTCCCTAATTTGCTGGGAAGTGGCGGTGCGGTCCCCTACGGCACTGCGTAGGATCCTACGGTCTTGGCGTGCATCCGTGCGTCGCTGCGGTCCGGTCCCAGGTCGACGGGCACGTGCACCTTCCGCCGACCACTGGCGACAACATCGATGTACTGTGGAGACCTCACGCCCCACGTGTTGAGCAATTCGGCGGTACGTCCACCCGGCCTCCCGCATGCCCACTATACGCCCTCGCTCAAAATCCGTCAACTGCACATACGGTTCACGTCCACGCTGTCGCGGCATGCTACCAGTGTTAAAGACTGCGATGGAGCTCCGTATGCCACGGCAAACTGGCTGACACTGACGGCGGCGGTGCACAAATGCTGCGCAGCTAGCGCCATTCGACGGCCAACACCGCGGTTCCTGGTGTGTCCGCTGTGCCGTGCGTGTGATCATTGCTTGTACAGCCCTCTCGCAGTGTCCGGAGCAAGTATGGTGGGTCTGACACACCGGTGTCAATGTGTTCTTTTTTCCATTTCCAGGAGTGTAGAAGACAACTTAGTCTGTGGGTGCGCCATTCTGTACGTCGTCTTTCTGCTGTACGCGTGTGCTGTTCACAACGTGCAAGTGTGCTGTAGACAAGATGGTTTATTCCTTAGAACAGAGGATTTTTCTGGTGTTGGAATTCCACCGCCTAGAACACAGTGTTGTTGCAACAAGACGAAGTTTTCAACGGAGGTTTAATGTAACCAAAGGACCGAAAAGCGATACAATAAAGGATCTGTTTGAAAAATTTCAACGGACTGGGAACGTGACGGATGAACGTGCTGGAAAGGTAGGGCGACCGCGTACGGCAACCACAGAGGGCAACGCGCAGCTAGTGCAGCAGGTGATCCAACAGCGGCCTCGGGTTTCCGTTCGCCGTGTTGCAGCTGCGGTCCAATTGAAGCCAACGTCCACGTATCGTCTCATGCGCCAGAGTTTACACCTCTATCCATACAAAATTCAAACGCGGCAACCCCTCAGCGCCGCTACCATTGCTGCACGAGAGACATTCGCTAACGATATAGTGCACAGGATTGATGACGGCGATATGCATGTGGGCAGCATTTGGTTTACTGACGAAGCTTATTTTTACCTGGACGGCTTCGTCAATAAACAGAACTGGCGCATATGGGGAACCGAAAAGCCCCATGTTGCAGTCCCATCGTCCCTGCATCCTCAAAAAGTACTGGTCTGGGCCGCCATTTCTTCCAAAGGAATCATTGGCCCATTTTTCAGATCCGAAACGATTACTGCATCACGCTATCTGGACATTCTTCGTGAATTTGTGGCGGTACAAACTGCCTTAGACGACACTGCGAACACCTCGTGGTTTATGCAAGATGGTGCCCGGCCACATCGCACGGCCGACGTCTTTAATTTCCTGGATGAATATTTCGATGATCGTGTGATTGCTTTGGGCTATCCGAAACATACAGGAGGCGGCGTGGATTGGCCTCCCTATTCGCCAGACATGAACCCCTGTGACTTCTTTCTGTGGGGACACTTGAAAGACCAGGTGTACCGCCAGAATCCAGAAACAATTGAACAGCTGAAGCAGTACATCTCATCTGCATGTGAAGCCATTCCGCCAGACACGTTGTCAAAGGTTTCGGGTAATTTCATTCAGAGACTACGCCATATTATTGCTACGCATGGTGGATATGTGGAAAATATCGTACTATAGAGTTTCCCAGACCGCAGCGCCATCTGTTGTTGAAAATTGTAACTACTGTAATTTCGAAAGTTTGTCTGCCTGAAAATGTACTGTTGTCCCAAGCATATTGCAACAAACGGTGTATTTCTATCGCTGCTCGTTTAGTTTTTATTGCCGTTTCAAATATACCCGTCATTTTTGAAACACCCTGTACATACCTCAACAAACCTACCAACAAACTGTCGGATCCCTGATACCCAGAATTTGTGATGTATTTCGTTCCTATTAAGTAGGTGGTCATAATCTTTTGGCTCATCAGTATATAAATCACACGTATGGAGAAAATGGCTTGCCCCTACTGAGTTAAAAACTTGACGGCGCCCCTGACATTACAGCTGTCGAAGTTTCACATTCGATTCTCGGGGTATGTATGTTGGATATCGTCGTACGTTACAGGGAAGCATCTTATTAGCTAGGGCATTTTCGAGATCGCTGGAACTCATGCTTCTAAAAAAGAGATAAGCAAGCCTGGTGATTAGAAGGATGGCAGCCTCACTTGGACGCTAGAAGCATTGGAAGGCGGGGATACAACATTAATTCCCAACCATTTGGATCAGTATTAGTACGTGCGATATCAGCGCCGGCCGCGGTGGCCGAGCGGTTCTAGGCGCTTTAGTCTGGAACCGCGCGACAGCTACGGTCGCAGGTTCGAATCCTGCCTCGGGCATGGATGTGTGTGATGTCCTTAGGTTAGATAGGGTTAAGTAGTTCTAAGCTCTAGGGGACTGATGACCTCAGATGTTAAGTCCCATAGTGCTCAGAGCCATTTGAACCTTTTTTTTCTGCGATATCAGCTCTACTTGAGGTATAGTGCATCTGGTAATAGATAAAGGCTCATGGTCCAACACTTACCATAAGTGGGAACTCGTAACATGGGTACCAGCGTGTGAATATGGAGAAAAAGATTGCAATGATCATGACCTTTTCAGCTGCGTTCGTTTCCGGGTCGAAAAGGAACGCAGGAAATTAGATTGTGACTTGCAAGTATTTGTAAAAGATCAGATTTTTTGGGACGCACGGAGCATCAAACTGAAGTCAATAGATCCGAAGAGCAAGGTAGATGAAGCACGAAAGTGTTAACTCCACAGCAGAAAATAGTAGACGCCTCTAAGCTGTATTTAAGAAAATATACTGGTGGAAAGAAATCGCAACAGCAACAAATAATTAATGTAGAGTTATGAAGTAACGGGAATACGTTTGTCCAGGTAACATTGCAACATCACTGGTTAATGTAAGTGCGAGATAAGTCACTGCAAATGTGAAATACTCGTTCATTAATAAGCACTGTAACCAGCGGAATGTTGAATGCAAACAGGAAACCGTGCGTGCATGGTGTTGTATAGATGACGGATGTCAGTTTCGACGACGTAGTTCCATGCCTTTTGAACTTGATAAATCAGGACAGGGATGTTTAATCCTGTTTGTGGATTACGCTGGAGTTGTCGTCCGATGATGTCCAATACGTAGTCGACTGGAGACAGATCTGGTGATCGAGCAGCCCAAAGCAACATGTCGACACCCTGTAGAGCAGGTTGGGTTACAACAGGGATATGTGGGCGAGCATTATCCTGTTGGAAGACACCCTCTGGAATGCTGTTTGTCAATTGCAACACAAAGGCCGAATCACCAAAAAAAAAAATGGTTCAAATGACTCTAAGCACTATGGGACTTAACATCTGAGATCATCAGTCCCCTAGACCTAGAACTACACTCCTGGAAATGGAAAAAAGAACACATTGACACCGGTGTGTCAGACCCACCATACTTGCTCCGGACACTGCGAGAGGGCTGTACAAGCAATGATCACACGCACGGCACAGCGGACACACCAGGAACCGCGGTGTTGGCCGTCGAATGGCGCTAGCTGCGCAGCATTTGTGCACCGCCGCCGTCAGTGTCAGCCAGTTTGCCGTGGCATACGGAGCTCCATCGCAGTCTTTAACACTGGTAGCATGCCGCGACAGCGTGGACGTGAACCGTATGTGCAGTTGACGGACTTTGAGCGAGGGCGTATAGTGGGCATGCGGGAGGCCGGGTGGACGTACCGCCGAATTGCTCAACACGTGGGGCGTGAGGTCTCCACAGTACATCGATGTTGTCGCCAGTGGTCGGCGGAAGGTGCACGTGCCCGTCGACCTGGGACCGGACCGCAGCGACGCACGGATGCACGCCAAGACCGTAGGATCCTACGCAGTGCCGTAGGGGACCGCACCGCCACTTCCCAGCAAATTAGGGACACTGTTGCTCCTGGGGTATCGGCGAGGACCATTCGCAACCGTCTCCATGAAGCTGGGCTACGGTCCCGCACACCGTTAGGCCGTCTTCCGCTCACGCCCCAACATCGTGCAGCCCGCCTCCAGTGGTGTCGCGACAGGCGTGAATGGAGGGACGAATGGAGACGTGTCGTCTTCAGCGATGAGAGTCGCTTCTGCCTTGGTGCCAATGATGGTCGTATGCGTGTTTGGCGCCGTGCAGGTGAGCGCCAAAATCAGGACTGCATACGACCGAGGCACACAGGGCCAACACCCGGCATCATGGTGTGGGGAGCGATCTCCTACACTGACCGTACACCACTGGTGATCGTCGAGGGGACACTGAATAGTGCACGGTACATCCAAACCGTCATCGAACCCATCGTTCTACCATTCCTAGACCGGCAAGGGAACTTGCTGTTCCAACAGGACAATGCACGTCCGCATGTAGCCCGTGCCACCCAACGTGCTCTAGAAGGTGTAAGTCAACTACCCTGGCCAGCAAGATCTCCGGATCTGTCCCCCATTGAGCATGTTTGGGACTGGATGAAGCGTCGTCTCACGCGGTCTGCACGTCCAGCACGAACGCTGGTCCAACTGAGGCGCCAGGTGGAAATGGCATGGCAAGCCGTTCCACAGGACTACATCCAGCATCTCTACGATCGTCTCCATGGGAGAATAGCAGCCTGCATTGCTGCGAAAGGTGGATATACACTGTACATTGTGCATGCTCTGTTGCCTGTGTCTATGTGCCTGTGGTTCTGTCAGTGTGATCATGTGATGTATCTGACCCCAGGAATGTGTCAATAAAGTTTCCCCTTCCTGGGACAATGAATTCACGGTGTTCTTATTTCAATTTCCAGGAGTGTAGTTAAACCTAACTAACCTAAGAACATCACACACATTCATGCCCGAGGCAGCGTTCGAACCTGCGACCGTAGCAGCAGCGTGGTTCCGGCCCGAAGCGCCTAGAACCTCACGGCCACAGCGGCCGGCCTCAAATTACCAGACTGACGTACAAATTTATCGTGAGGGTGTGAGGGATAACCTCGAAAGTGCTGTTACTGTCATACGAAACCACACTACAGACCATAACTGCAGGTGTAGTTCCAGTGTGTCTAGCACGCAGACAGGTTGGCTGGAGGTCCTCAACTGGCCTCCTCATAACCAACAGACAGCCATCACTGGTACCGAGGCAGAACCAGCTATCACCAGAAAACACAACAGATCTCCACCCTGCCATTCAATGTTCTCTCCCTTGACACCACTAAAGTCGCAAATGGTGATAGTTGGGGGTCGGTGGAAAGCACGCTACAGGGCGTCTGGTTCGGAGCTGTCACTGTAGTAACCGATTTGTCCCAGTGGTGCCAACTACTGCTGAAATTGCTGCTGCATATGCAGTACGATGCGCCACAGTCATACGCCGAACGCTGTGGTCTTCCCTCTCGGTATTGCCACGTGGCCGTCCGGAGCCCGGTCTTCTTGCTACCGTACGTTCTCCTGATCTCTGTTTCCAGCAATCATATGTAATGGCTACATTGCTGCCAACTCTTTCTGCACTATCGCAGAAGGAACATCCAGCTTCTCGTAGCTCTGTAACACGACCTCCTTCAAATTCAGTGAGGTGTTGATAATAGCACCTTTGTCACGTTAAAGGCATTCTTGTCTCATGTCAACTCACCACTTCCAATCTCAAAGGTAACAAACGCTCACAACCGTTATAGGGTGTGCTTAAAGCAAACTTGATTTGTATCTTCACAATGGCGCTGGCAGTGCTACTCGTATGCGTCTTGCGCGAATTTTGAGTAGACATCATCTTTCAGGTGTACAAACACGCCTAGAAACTGTCGTTTATGTTGTATATCTCCTTCTTGGTGCTCAGATTTTTTTCCAAAAATGTATATAAAAGTAAAATAAAATGAATTTTAAAAATGCAGTTTTCACCCACATGGTCATTCATACGCTAGAGGATTGTCGGAACATGCACATACTGGTAGGGTCACTGAAATGTGGTGTAGTAGTACGTCTAGATCAGGGTTTCCCAAATTGTGTTCGTGTTCTGCGGGATTTGAATGAAAGGTCCGCGAAAAACTATTAATGACATGGCGTTTCTTCCCCAACGTTTTGACAATACTATTTATATTTTTAAATTTTTTAATGAATTCTGCGCTATTAATTACAATTTAAAATTGAAGAAAACACTAAATAAAACAAGCTTCTGTCATTCTTTAAAATGTTATTAATCTTCGATATAAACAAGATGTTCAATCAAGTAGCAGGATTCTCAAAACATTCCGTCAGAGAAAAAATTTGGGAACCCCTCGTCTAAATTTTGTATAGTCGCAGTTACTGGACAAATCTCGAGCATTCTGGGCCAATAACTAACACTCATAGTAATTTGGGTGTGAAATCTTGTGGGACTTAACTGCTAAGGTCATCAGTCCCTAAGCTTACTACGGTCGCAGGTTCGAATCCTGCCTCGGGCATGGATGTGTGTGATGTCCTTAGGTTAGTTAGGTTTAAGTAGTTCTAAGTTCTAGGGGACTGATGACCTCAGAAGTTGAGTCCCATAGTGCTCAGAGCCAGCCCTAAGCTTACGCACTACTTAAACTAAATTAACCTAAGGACAAACACACACACACACCTATGCCCGAGGGAGGACTCGAACCTCCGCCGGGACCAGCCGCACAGTCCATGACTGCAGCGCATTAGACCGCTCGGCTAATCCCATAGTAATTTAAGTTCATAGTTAGTTGCTTAGGAAATCGATAGTATTGCTTTTATGTTATGTGGCTTTATTTAATTATGTCTTCAACATTCAGTTTTGTTTGTTTGTTATACAGTGGGGTAACAAACGTCAAGGGACACCTCCTAATATCGTGTCGGACCTCCTTTTGCCCGGCGTAGTACCGCAACTCGACGTCGTATAGACTCAACAAGTCGTTGGACGTCCCCTGCAGAAATACTGACAAGGAAACCTCCCCATCGCACCCCCCTCAGATTTAGTTATAAGTTGGCACAGTGGATAGGCCTTGAAAAACTGAACACAGATCAATGGAGAAAACAGGAAGAAGTTGTGTGGAACTAGGAAAAAAATAAGCATAATATACAAATTGAGTAGTCCATGCGGAACATAGGCAGCATCAAGGATTGTGTGAGCTCGTGAGCGCCGTGGTCCCGTGGCTAGCGTGAGCAGCTGCAGAACGAGAAGCCCTTGGTTCAAGTCTTTCCCAGAGTGGAAATTTTAATTTTTTATTTTCAGACAATTATCAAAGTTCAGGCACTCACACAAAATCAACTTCAGTCTCCAAAATTCCAGGACATGTTCAGATTTGCTTGGACATATACAGGATTTGACGGTCTACACACGGAAAAATTTGAAAACGTTAAAAACATATTTTTTGACAGAGCACAGGGAAAACTGAGCGACTGTGAAACTGTTGCATTCATTTGTTGCAGTTTATGTGACAAACTCTTGTGTTTTCATCACTTTTTTGGGAGTGATTATCACATCCACAAGAAAACCTAAATCGGGCAAGGCAGAAGAATCTTTTTACCCATTCGCCAAGTGTACAAGTTAGGTGGGTCGACAACATATTCCTGTCATGTGACGCAGATGCCGTCACCAGTGTCGTATAGAATATATCAGACGTGTTTTCCTGTGGAGGAATCGGTTGACCTATGATCCTGCGATCAAATGTTTTCGGTTCCCATTGGAGGGGCACGTCCTTTCGTCTACTAGTCGCACGGTTTTGCGGTGCGGTCGCAAAATACAGACACTAAACTTATTATAGTGAACCGAGACGTCAATGAACGAACGGACAGATCATAACTTTGCGAAAATAAAGAAAGTAAAATTTTCACTCGAGGGAAGACTTGAACCAAGAACCTCTCAGTCCGCAGCTGCCCACGCTAACCACGGGACCACGGCGATCCTGAACTTTCCTTTTCTCGATGTTGCCTATCTTGGAAATGGACTAGTCAGTTTGTATATTTTGCTTATTTTTTTCATAGTTCCATACAACTTCTTCCTGTTTTCTCGAGTGATCTGTGTTCAGTGTTTCAAAGACTATCCACTGTGCCAACTTATAACTAAATCTGAGGGGGGTGCGATGGGGAGGTTCCCTCGTGAGCAATGGTGCCTCTATAGCCGTCTGTAATTGCGAAGGTGTTGTCGATGCAGGGTTTTTTTGCACTCTCGATTATGTCACATAAATCTTCGGTAGGATTCATGTGTGGCCAAATCATTCATTCGAATTGTCCAGAACGTTCTTCAGACCAGTGGCAAACAATTGTGGCCCGGCCACATGGCGCATTGTCAACCGTAAGGATTGCGTCGCTGTTTGGGAACTTGAAGTCTATGAATGTCTGCAGACGGTGTCCAAGTAGCAAAAAAATGGCTCTGAGCGCTATGGGACTTAACTTCTTAGGTCATCAGTCCCCTAGAACTTAGAACTACTTAAAGCTAACTAACGTAAGGACATCACACACTTCCATGCCCGAGGCAGGATTCGAACCGGCGACCGTAGCAGAAGCGTGGTTCCAGACTGTAGCGCCTGGAACCGCTCGGCCACCCCGGCCGGCTCTCCAAGTATCAGAACATAATTGTAAACGCAGCCCCCACCATTACGGAGCCACAACCAGCTTGCACAGTGCTTAGGTCCATGCGTTCGTAGTGTCTACGCCAGACTCGAACCCTACCATCAGCTGTTACCAACTGACATCAGGACTTATCTGACCAGGCCACCGTTTTTGATTCGTCTAAGGACCAGCCTATAAGGTCCCGAGCCCAGAAGAGGCGCTGCAGGCGATGTCGTGCTGTTAGCAAAGCTCTCACATCGGCCGTCTGTTGCCATAGCCCACTAACGACTAATTTCATCACACTGTCCTAACGGGTTCATCGTATGTCCGACATGGCTTGTACGCTTGTTTCACGCAGTACTGCCTGTCTGTTAACACTGGCAGCTCTACGCAAACGCCGCTGCTCTCGGTCGATAATTATTGAAGGCTGTCGGCCACTGCGTTGTCCATGGTAAGAGATAATTGCAGAAATATGGTATTCCTGGCGCTTTCTTGTCAATGCGGATCTAGCAATTTTAAATTCCGAAATGGAATGATGAATTCGTCCAGCTCCAAATACCATTCCACGTTCAGAGTCTGTTAACTGCTGTAGTGCGGCCATAATCACACCGGACACATTTTCACATGAATCACCTAAGTACAAATGGCCGTGCACGGCTCGTGTTCATCCCGTTTATTGTTTGTCATCTTCTATTACGGTACTGCGGCCCCGTTTTCTTATTCCATTTACTGGCGTCACTAACTTCTACATCTACGTCTGCGTGATTACTCTGCTACTCACAGTAAAGTGCCTGGTGGAGGGTTCAATGAACCACCTTCATGCTGTCTCTGCCGGCCGGAGTGGCCGTGCGGTTCTAGGCGCTGCAGTCTGGAACCGAGCGACCGCTGCGGTCGCAGGTTCGAATCCTGTCTCGGGCATGGATGTATGTGATATCTTTAGGTTAGTTAGGTTTAATTAGTTCTAAGTTCTAGGCGACTGATGACCTCAGAAGTTAAGTCGCATAGTGCTCAGAGCCATTTGAACCATGCTGTCTCTCTACCGCTCCACTCTCGAACAGCACGCGGGGAAAACGAGCACTTAAATTTTTCTGTACGAGCCCTGATTTCTCTTATTTTATCATGATCATTTCTCTGTATGTAGGTGGGTGCCAACAGAATGTTTTCGCAATGGAAGGAGAAAACTGAAAACTGGTGGTGACTGAAATTTCATAAGAAGATCCCATCGCAACGAAAAACGCCTGTGTTTTAATGATTGCCACTCCAATACACGTATCAAGCGGTGTCGAAAGCCTTCTGGAAATCTAAAAATATGGAATCAATTTGACGTCCCCTGTCGACAGCACTTATTACCTCATGAGTATAAAGAGCTAATTGTGTTTCACGAGGACGACGTTTCCTGAATCCGTGCTGACTATGTGTCAATAAAGCGTTTTCTTCGAGGTACTTCATAATGTTCGAATACAGTATATGTTCTAAAACCCAACTGCAAATCGACGTTAGTGATATGGGCCTGTAATTCAGCGGATTATGCCTGCCTTACTTGCCCGTGAGCGGCAGCAGCAGCGCGTATCGATAAGTGCACTGTTGTATCATCTCTGGAGCGACCGATAGTATTTCCGGGTCGTCGAGTGTCTGGCAGTCAGTTGGAGACGGACCAGCAGTGCAGTCGGGACGCAGCAGCAGTGAAGTCGGGCACGGAGCGCCGGTGAGGCGCCGACAGCCAGTGCTCGCCGACCACTGGCGACTCGCATGAACTGTCCTACGGAGGGAGATTGGAGCGGGACGACCGTTGATTGGTCGTCTCATCGGCCGACGTATATTTAGTTCTTTCACCGTTTCCGGGCCTGGGCAGTCGGTCGGTTGGCGAGGAGCAGCGAGGAAGTGTCGGTCTCGCGTTCTTTGGCCGGGGCCGCTGGCGGTGTGCACGCGCGGTTGTAGTGTGAGGTGGTGCTTGCGAGTGCTACGGAGTCCGTCGCCCACGGATCTTGGACGTGAAAGGTGAGTCCTCACTTAACATATTATGGAGCCTGGACTGTTTACATTTCTTCGTTTGATCCTGGTTGTCGCCTTTGGGACATTCCCGCGAGCAACAACGTGTGTGTATTCAAGTCGGCTAAGATTCCAGCCGTCTTCCAGTGGAGTTCAACTTAATTTATTCCCTGTAATTGAAGTTGACCAGCGGTATCTTTTGCTTTGTGGCCGTTCCCGTTATCTGTCCTGGTCGTTGACGTAATTTTCAGCAGTGTATTTTCCACGTCGTGTTGTTGCTGTCCAGGGCGGCGTGTAGTTTGACAGCTGAGGTGTTGTTGGTTGTCGTGTGCACCAATATTCTCTGTGTCGTTGTATTGAAATCTGTGGTCGTTTTGCCGGTTGCGTGGAGCGGAACTGATTTTGTTGGTTGGTCGATCGGCTGTCTGTCGGTTGGGTTGCCTTCAGATTAAGAAGTCGTTGGACAGGCTGCCTGTCTCACCTAAACGGGCGTTAGGGTTACAATCCCAGGCCGACCCTTGGAAACTTCTGAGCGCCTTTCCTCGTGTGTTACACGGCAATTTACCTGTTTGGGTTTTAGTTATTTGGTTGATGTGTGGCATTCAGCCGAGTATCAATATCTCTTAAATTAATGTTCTTGTCTCGCCCTTAAGGCATAAGATTGTTATTCTTTTATATGGGGCCTTCAGCCGAATTTTGCATGAAATGTTTTAAGATAAGACTTTCTGCCTTTTGATTGAACCTCTTCTTATTGCTTAATATGCAGCCTCCAGCCAAGTTCCATTAAAATTAAATTGCTAAGGCCTTCATCCTTGCATTTCAATTTCTTGCTTAGACCTTGTGTCTTGGATTTTGAGTGTGGCCCTCAGTCGATCTAAGGTTAATAAAAGGAAGTCGATTAAAGTTTTGAGTGTTTTGCATCCTTGTTGTAATATTGTGTGTTGATAAATAAAGTTTGTATGTTGAGTGCAACTGACAGCAACTTATTTTGGCCCCTTTCCACAACCTAATCCGCTCTGCCCTGCTAGCCCAGGCAATTCAACAAACGACAGCTCTGACAGTGCACTGCTCTTTTATATCGTATGGCTGATTCTACCGTCATCTGTGTATTAGTATAACGGTATCTCCTTAAAGTTTTGTCACCTCATTGTTCATTAACAAGAGTTCCTATTAACTTCTTTACGGCTATACAGGATGTCAGTGATATAGGTACAGGTATTGTGGTTACCAATAATCGCAATACATACCAGCTTCAGTGTGTAAGTTGTTTTTCTCTGCATCTAACAGTCTTTGCGCAAACACATCATTTAATGTAATACCCGATGATTTCTGGGTGGCATAATTGCACCTTGAAGTGGAATATGCTTGTTCGTATAGACTGTCCTTTTGACTCCTCGCATCAGCACTGCAGTACCTGACCTGCTGCCAAGGGGAAAATAAACTTTTAATGGCTTGCTTGTGTCAGGTGTAATTGGCGGCACTAATCAACCTAAAGACATACTACTCGAAACAGCTATAATAAATCTGCAAATGAAATAAACACTAATGTAATGTTGTTCAATGCACTGTCCCCTGTCATCACCAGAAATATCTACACTTACACCTCTAGCATCCCACGTATAACACGAAGCAGTGTTTGTTATCACGATTACTGAATATCTATGACCTGTGTAGGGGCTGCAGATAACAAGTCGAAAATTTAGGTCAGTAAATTGAATTGAATTGTACTACTTACTAGATCGTCTCTATATGTGCCCTCAACAATCGACATGTGCTGACCACACAAAAACCTAATCATCTTTAGAGAAATAATTACAAGCTTCATTTAATACCGTGTAATTGATAACCGCCTGGATTCGCTTAGGAAGTAAGTCCACATGGTTATGCAGTTACATTTGATTCAGGTTAAGCCACTCGCTGAGGATTTGATCGCGCAGTTCCACCAAATTGTGGGGATGCTAATGTCGGAGTTTTACCCAATGTTGCAAAATGTAGCACAGATTTTCTATGGGGTTCAAGTCAGGTGATTTTCCAGGTCAGTCGAGGTGTAATAGCGAGGGTGAGTGTTCAGAAAATCGGCCACATATTCTTCCAGCCCGATGAACTTTGTTGTTATAGTTTTGTATTGTGTTGTATGTCCACCCCCGCTAGCTGAGTGGACAGTGCGACAGAACGTCAATCCTAAGGGCCCGGGTTCGATTCCCGACCGGGTCGGAGATTTTCTCCGCTCAGGGACCTTGGTGTTGCGCTGTCCTAATCATCATCATGTCATCCCCATCGACGCGCAAGTCGCCAAAGTGGCGTCAAATCGAAAGACTTGCACCCGGCGAACCGTCTACCCGACGGGAGGCCCTAGTCACACGACATTTACATTTACATTGTGTTCTATGGAACTGGGGACCTAGAAACGACGGAGAGGCGTCGTCCCCGTCTTAGCCCTCAGTGGTTCACAACGCCGCAACAGGCTGCAGCAGTCCACTCACCCCACCACCGCCCCACACCGAACCCGGGGTTATTGTGCTGGTGTACGCGTACGTGGAGAAAGTGTTTGTGCAGCAATCGCCGACATAGTGTAACTGAGGCAGAATAAGGGGAACCAGCCCGCATTCGCGGAGGCAGATGGAAAACCGCCTTAAAAACCGTCCACAGACTGGCCGGCACGCCGGACCTTAAGATTAATCCACCGGGCGGATTCGTGCCGGGGACCAGCACACCTTCCCGACCGGAAAGCAGTGCGTTAGACCGCACGGCTAACCGGGCGGGCTTGTTATAGTCTTTATCTGCCTGTGTGAGGAATGGCCTCTTGCGAGGTGACCGACTCCAAACGTTCACTGCATGCAGCCCCCGTCGCAATGTTCTCCCGCTATCACGTTGGGATGGAGCTTAATTCACTGCCTGCAGGAATTCCTGTATTCTTCGGTGGAGGTTTTCATTCACAAATTGTGAAACGTGTCTCCAGTCCTTCTCAGTCGAAGTCTTTTTCCAACCACAATTCTAACGTGTTTCGTGGCCACGTGTGTTACACCACTGCTTGGAGACACCTTGAACAGTCCGCCTCGAAACACTAACAAACCCAGTAACATCACACGCCGTATGGCCACGGACATGCCGAAACAAGATTTCCCCCCTTTCGCCACACTGCCACGTCGTTAGATTTGCCCATGTTACGTACAATGTGTGATAAATGTCTCAATGATCGCTCCTGCCTTATGCTCACGTAGAGGAAGCACGCTCATGGCTGAGCATGAGAACAGATCGCTATGCAATCTGTATAGGCTTAACGACTCATCTGTGATTGTGCACTGGGGTGACTAATTCTTTCTTCGGTGAACATATTTCATATAAACTGTCAATGAAAACCCCGTATTTCTAAGAATTACCATACCAGTAGAACTATAATTCCCAAACACGTTAGACAGTGCAGTGAAGGAACATGTTGTTCATACCCACAGAAGTTGAACAGGAAGAAGAGGTGGTTACCTACCCACAGCAACTGCAGTGCCAGTCCATCTTGGCACAACTGGAGAGCCGGCCGGAGTGGCCGAGCGGTTCTAGGCGCTACAGTCTGGAACCGCCCGCGCGACCGCTACGGTCGCAGGTTCGAACTCTGCCTCGGGCATGGATGTGTGTGATGTCCTTAGGTTAGTTAGGTTTAAGTAGTTCTAAGTTCTAGGGGACTGATGACCTCAGATGTTAAGTCCCCTAGTGATCAGAGCCATTTGAACCATTTTTGAACGACTGGCGATTTAACAAATGACCCACGACACTTTTTCCTCATTGGACCTTTGGTGACCCTCGGGTCTGATTCACATACTCAATCTCGCGGGCAGCCTCGTCACGTGACGGGACAGCAGCGCTGCTAGCGCGTAAAGTCCAAACCTACAGCGCCCGTGACGTAGGGTAACGCACCGACGTGAATGGCACACCTTTCCCAACACGCCACGCCAACAAATTATGCCTGAAACATGCGATTTTGAGAGTACATTCTCTTTATGTTTATCTCATCTTAAGATGTTTATATTATTTATGCGTCGTAAACATTTCTTCCACGTGCCCGAAGTGAAAGCATGTTTTATCATTTGTTTTCGTTGCATACATTCCATCGATTTACTTTTCTGCCTTTCTTGAACCACTTCCTGAACTGTGCACTATATAAGTCACAATTATTCTGAATAATACAAAAGAGGTAATACAAGGATGTTAATTAAGGGAAATTTATTGACTCATAGTAAGTGCCCACTACCAGCTAGGCTACATATACATCACAAGTTTTTACAGCGTCAGTACTGCATATAAAATAAAACATTAAATATTCAGAGACGACCCTTAAGGAGTAAACCTACAAGAAAACACCAAAACTACAACGAAAAAGTTAACATATTTGATACAATCTTTAATTTTAGCACTAAAATTTCTTATAATACTACTGTGTTGGTTCTACTGAGCACACATAGTACAGTCTAAATCACTTCGTTACTAAGTTCCAGGCGGATGACTACGTGAATATTACTGTAGCGAGGCAGTAGCTGCGTAGGTCTGTACTCAGGATTTCTCCTAGTCTTTGCTAGTGCTTCGCGATTAGAGCAGATTGCTTTTTGGACAGTGACTCATGATAGATTACCGAACAGTGGAATATGTACACACGTCATCGTGGAGACCATTTTGCTGGCGCTTTTGCAGCATCAGCGTCATGAGCTGTTCCAACAGGAAAATGGGTGTATAAACCCTTCACGTGTTACCCATGGCACTCTTCAAGATGTCCACTTTGAACAACGTTTCATTCACGTGCCTACATTACCTGCCACACGGGGTAGCCGCATGGTCCTTGCAATGGCTCACGCGGCTCTCCCCCGTCGTAGGTTCGAGTCCTCCCTCGGGCGTGTGTGTGTGTGTGTGTGTGTTGTCCATAGCGTAAGTTAGTTTAAGTTAGATTAAATAGTGTGTAAGCCAAGGGACCGATGACCTCAGCAGTTTCGTCCCATAGGAACCTACCACAAATTTCCAGTTTCGTTCATTACGTCAGGGTGGACCGACCGAGGTGGTGCAGTAGTTAGCACACTAGACTCACATTCGGAAGGAACCACTGCGACATTTGCCTGGAGCGATTTAGGGAAATCACAGAAAACCTAAATCAGGATGGCCGGACGCGGGATTGAACCGTCGTCCTCCCGAATGCGAGTCCAGTGTGCTAAACACTGCGCTTCCTCTCTCGGTAGACTACTGTGAAGTGCTCAGTCTGAAGACCACAACAACAACAACAACAACAATAGTTCACAGATCAGAATTAAAATCTACACATCAAAAAAATATGTTATGCATCACCCCAGTTCCCAGAACTCCTGAAGATAGACGTTGACTGTGGATATTGTCCCTTTGACTGTTCAGAGATGTCACTAACCCCGCCTTAAGATGTAAGCAACCAAGCATGAGCAGCGCCTATTAGACGGGTGGGGGGGGGGAGGGGGCAAAAGCCGATCACCTATCATCCAGTCATTCCACCAGGTAGGAGGTACACGGCTCGTGTTGTCTGACCTGCCTCGAGATGACTGGGTCTTTGTGCCGTCCTCATCATTTCATCCTCATTCATGGAAGTGGCGAGATTGGACTGAGCAAAGGTTGGGAATTTGTACAGGCGCTGATAACCTCGCAGTTGTGTGCCCCACAAACCAAACATCATCATCATCGTGTTGTTAAACCATACCTAGATGGTCAATACCGCGGTTCGATCGCGTCCACATTGTTACTTTGTGCCAGGAAAGGCTCTCAACAAGGGAAGTGTCCAGGTGTCCCGGAGTGAACCAAAGCGATGTTGTTCGGATATGGAGGAGATACAGAGAGGCAGGAACTGTCGATGACATGCCCCGCTCAGGCCGCCCGAGGGATACTACTGCAGCGGATGACCGCCAGCTACGGATTATGGCTCGGAGGAACCCTGACAGCAACGCCACCATGTTGAATAATGCAGTAAGCTGCATGATGTGAAACTTCGCCGGCCGGGGTGGCCGAACGGTTCTAGGCGCTTCAGTTGAAAGGTGGTTACACTGAGCCACAGCGCCAGAGATCGCGCTAGAGAGTATTGTTCCGCCGCCTCCACTGGCAGTGATTATTGAGAACTCGTAGTGGGCAGCGCTTTGGGAGAACTCGTGGTAGTCAGTGCTGAGATGTCGTAGTGAGGAGTGTTTGTTGAGATGAGCTAGTAGGCAGTGCTTGCTGAGATGTGATACTGAAAAGTTCTTGTTGAGATGTGATAGTAGCGAGTCGGTGTGGAGAGATTGTAATGTCTAGAGTGCTTTTCATCAATATAAATTAAGGTAACAAACTACTTTTCTTTTCTTTCTCATTATTTCAATGTCCTGAATAATGCGTCATTACAGGTTCAGTCAACAAAGCATCTGGCTTGTGTTCTTGTATTAGTGTAATTCTGGTTTTCTTGAGTAATTATGGTATTTCTATTTTCTTTAATTAATTCAGTATAAATGATATTTAAAATTTCTTGTGTTGTTGAAGAAGAACCGTGCCAGATGCGTACGTTGAGTCATACTTCCACACACAGAACAGTTACACTTGTGCTTTGGTTTCGTAGGTTTTATAGTTGCTGGGGACTTAATTAATTGTGTTAATGAAAATTTCCATTTCATTCTTTGTTGTTCTATGCAGTCAGATTGCGTAATAATACTAGTCAGGGCCAACCGTTACGAGACTTCGTAACCGAACAGACAGCTACTGAAGCAAAAAATTAAAATTATTTGCATTCTATTTTGATTAAGCCCCCATGCACAGTCTGGAACCGCGAGACCGCTACGGTCGCAGGTTCGAATCCTGCCTCGGGCATGTATGTGTGTGATGTCCTTAGGTTAGTTAGGTTTAAGTAGTTCTCAGTTCTAGGGGACTGATGACCTTACATGTTAAGTCCCATAGTACTCAGAGCCATTTGATTTCAAACTTCACTCCCGACGTCCATGGCGAGGTCGATCCTTGCAAGCACCCATATGCCTTCAAGCAGGCAATCGTCGGAGACGTGTTCGGAGGCAACCCGGTCAGGCTGTACGCCTTAGACACACTGTTCAGCGAGTGCAGCAAGGCGGAGGTTTTCTGCTGTTTTGAGGTGGCAATATGTGGGTCCGACGTACGCCGCTGTTGGTCATGGAAGGCGCCGTAACGGCTGTACGATACGTGAATGCCATTCTCCGACCAATAGTGCAAGCACATCGGCAGCATACTGGCGAGGCATTCGTCTTCATGGACGGCAATTCGCACCCCCATCGTGCACAGCTTGTGAATGACTTCTTCAGGATAACGACAACGCTCGACTAGAGTGGCGAGCTTGTTCTCCAGAATGAGCGCTATCGAACGTGCCTGGGATAGATTGAAAAGGGCTGTTTATGGACGACGTGGCGCACCAACCGATCTGAGAGGTCTTCGCCGAATCGCCCTTGAGGAGTGGGACAATCTGGAGCAACAGTGCCTTGATGAACTTGTGGATAGTATGCCACGACGAATACAGGCATGCATCAGTACAAGAGGACATGCTACTGGGTATTAGAGGTACTGTTGTGTACACCAATCTGGACCACCACCTCTGAAGGTCTCGCTGTATGGTGGTACGACATGCAATGTGTGGGTCTCACAAGCAATAAAATGGGCTGAAATGATGTTTATGTTGATCTCTATTCCAATTTTCTGTACAGGTTCCAGAACTCTCGGAACCGAGGTGATACAAAACTTCTTTTTGGTGTGTACATCGCCAATAATAATCAAAACACATTTGCTGACTGCTAATATTTAGCCACAAAAACAGAAGAATTAAACGATAGTAACGGACGAACAAAATTGTACATAATCTCGCTTCACATTATCTTCTCATATAAAGAGTCGTTTGCAAGGTCCGTACGTTACGGCTGACTTTTACTCCTGCGTTTGTGACAAGAATATTGTCACTACGGGATACAACAGTTAATACAAAGTCACGAGGGAGAAAACAAACAAAAAACTAATTACCTACTGCCTAAAGGAATGAATTTGGAACAGTTGTACTTAAATGGCAGAGATCTAAAATGATATAACATCACAAGCATTTCCTCTTTGTCTCAATGACGCCTAGTTTGGCGCTGGTCAACAATGAGTCTACAATGCAGCATTTTCTGTGACTCAGCAAAAAGTGCTTCGAATGATACCCAAATACTACCTGGCATTCAATAATACGTAAATATAAATAAAACTGGAGCAAGAATACATACTTGTCTTGGTAACGTACAATGAATTCGCACAGTGGCAAATCTGTGGTCGTCATGATAAATAGCGACAAGGATGTATGCAGTCTCCAGATTCTTAGTCTAACAATGTAAGTGGTCTATGCTACGTGGGACGTGCACGATCTGCCGTTGCAAGCTGCCTAGCGAGACGTCGCGGGAAGTGATGATGACTCGGCCGGCTGCCGCTGGCGGCGCTGGTGTCGCGGCTTGAGGCGCAGCAGGCGCGCCCACCCCTTGAGGTAGTGGCGGTACCGTAACAGCGCCGCCCACTGGCGCATCTCCCTCGCGGCCACGCCCTCCACCTGTTGCTGCTCCTGAGCCGCCCCCTGCACCCGCAAAGGCACGCCCATCTCCAGGGACACCAGCGAAGTCTCCACCTCGCACAACAGCTGCCAACACAACACGCCAACACTTCTCTAATACGCTACTACTACAAGAAACTCAGCATTAAGCAGCAGTGCCATTACATATACATTTTATGAATTGAAGTCTGTCACCAATCCGTATTTCTTATATGAATGTACACACATACAAATGATTCGCCTCGGTGGACTATGACTCCAATGCAAAATCACGTTCGACCTCCTGCGGGAATCTCAAAAGTAACGAGCAAGTGGGACATGGATGGGAAATTGGGATATGGGGTGCTACGTGATGTGGGTCGATTTAGAGGCGTACTGAGATAGCACGCGCAACTGCGATAAACACTGAGCCCAGGTGATGCGGTGGACAGTGGAACTGCCAAGCAGGAGATCCTTGGTTCGATTCCCGCTACAGCACACCTTTTCACGCTTCGCCAATGACTCCACGTAAAGTTTCGATGCAGCAGACATTAAGAATTCCTTCTTTCATTTCTTTTCTCCCCCTCACTCCACCTTCAATTTACGTAATATGACTGTATTTAGTTTTTTTTCATGTTTTTAATTCAACTATGTATTTCAGAGTATAATCTCTATCGTCAGGATTTCCAAGAGACACTTGAGGCTTTTCGTCATGACTTGATGACACAGTTGCCTTGCACATTTCGAGAATCTTCTTCACTGGCAGCTCAAGGTGATATATCTCTGTTTGGTTTTCATTTAACGTACACTATTTGATTAGAAGAATCCGGGCAGGTATTAGTGGATATTAATATGAGGTGCGTCAACCCCTTTCTTTTATGACACCTTGCTGGCTGTTAGGGATACACTCAGTTCGGTATCTGAATTTCTGTGGAGGAGTGGAACAACGGTAGCCAGTTCTACTTCAAGAGTCGAGACCAGAGACTGTACTGATGCTGGATGCTGGCGTCTGGAGAGGAGTGAACGTTCTAACTCCCACCACCAAAATTGTTCCAATGGGGTCAGGTCGGGACCGTGACCAAGCAAGTTCATTTCAGAAGTGATATTGTCCACTAACCACTGCTGCACAGACGGGGTGCATTCTCCTGCTGAAACAGTCATCGTTTCCGAACTGTTACTCCACTGTACGCAGTACACAATGTTGTAAGATGTGTTCTTCATATCCTTCTGTACTTAGCGTTTCCGTAAGTGCAATAAGGGCGCTACATAGTAACTACAAAAATCCCCTCATGCCGAACCATCACTTCCTCCGTACTTCATTGTTGGCAAGGCACATGGTCGCAGGTAACGATCTCTAGGAATTCGCCAAACTCTCATCCTTCGATCGTACTGCTACAGGGATATAGCCTGGTACATCAATCCAAACCAATCGCTTCCAGTCAGTCAGTATCCAGTTGCGTTGGTCGCTTAACATGGACTACAGAAATACGTCGCTTCTGAAGAGTTTTTCCACCACTGTACCTCATTCCTTTAACTCTCTACACACTTCCACAGCTCCATCCACTAACTTGGAAGTCATTCGCCGATGTCTTAACAAGGGCATATCGTCCCGTCCCTCCTCCTGATCATTGTTTTCATAATATTCCTTCTTACTTTATCAGTTTAATTAATTTTTAGCATCCTTCTAAAGTGTCACAGCTCAAACACTGATAATCTCTTTTTTTCGATCGCCTACACAGTCAACGATTCAACTTCATTCAGTGTTGCCAAATGGTTCAAATGGCTCTAAGCACTATGAGACTTAAATTCTGAGGTCATCATTCCCCTAGAAATTAGAACTACTTAAACCTAACTAACGTAAGCACATCACACACATCCATGCCCGAGGAAGGATTCGAACCTGCGACTGTAGCTGTTGCGCGGTTCCAGGCAGTAGCGCCTAGAACCGCTCGGCCACACCGACGGGCCTCAGTGTTGTCGTCCGACGCACATTTCCAGAAACGTTTTCTTCAAATTGAATTTATATTTGATAGCAGTAGACATATATTAGCCCTCTTTTCCTGTGATAGTTTGCTTCTCATATCCCGCTTGCTTAATCCATCATGTTATTCTACTCCAAAAATAGAATTCCTTCATATCGCCTATTAATTAGTCCCGTTTTTATGTGAATTTATCGCTAGTCTTATTTCTGTTACTCTTCAATATACGCCCTTTCCTTTCCTTTCCTTTACTCTCAGTCCATATTTCGTGGTCACTAGGCTTCGGTTCAATACATCCTCTAATTCTTCCTCTTGTTCGCCTTGCGTTGCTACTTCTCTGTGTGTAACAGCGTTGTCTACGAATGGTTTCATCGAAAGTTTTGACGTTGTTCAGTAGATCGTTTATGTACAGGAATTGGACATAAATATGGAAACATCGCGAGAAATACACTCCTGGAAATGGAAAAAAGAACACATTGACACCGGTGTGTGAGACCCACCATACTTGCTCCGGACACTGCGAGAGGGCTGTACAAGCAATGATCACACGCACGGCACAGCGGACACACCAGGAACCGCGGTGTTGGCCGTCGAATGGCGCTAGCTGCGCAGCATTTGTGCACCGCCGCCGTCAGTGTCAGCCAGTTTGCCGTGGCATACGGAGCTCCATCGCAGTCTTTAACACTGGTAGCATGCCGCGACAGCGTGGACGTGAACCGTATGTGCAGTTGACGGACTTTGAGCGAGGGCGTATAGTGGGCATGCGGGAGGCCGGGTGGACGTACCACCGAATTGCTCAACACGTGGGGCGTGAGGTCTCCACAGTACATCGATGTTGTCGCCAGTGGTCGGCGGAAGGTGCACGTGCCCGTCGACCTGGGACCGGACCGCAGCGACGCACGGATGCACGCCAAGACCGTAGGATCCTACGCAGTGCCGTAGGGGACCGCACCGCCACTTCCCAGCAAATTAGGGACACTATTGCTCCTGGGGTATCGGCGAGGACCATTCGCAACCGTCTCCATGAAGCTGGGCTACGGTCCCGCACACCGTTAGGCCGTCTTCCGCTCACGCCCCAACATCGTGCAGCCCGCCTCCAGTGGTGTCGCGACAGGCGTGAATGGAGGGACGGATGGAGACGTGTCGTCTTCAGCGATGAGAGTCGCTTCTGCCTTGGTGCCAATGATGGTCGTATGCGTGTTTGGCGCCGTGCAGGTGAGCGGCACAATCAGGACTGCATACGACCGAGGCACACAGGGCCAACACCCGGCATCATGGTGTGGGGAGCGATCTCCTACACTGGCCGTACACCACTGGTGATCGTCGAGGGGACACTGAATAGTGCACGGTACATCCAAACCGTCATCGAACCCATCGTTCTACCATTCCTAGACCGGCAAGGGAACTTGCTGTTCCAACAGGACAATGCACGTCCGCATGTATCCCGTGCCACCCAACGTGCTCTAGAAGGTGTAAGTCAACTACCCTGGCCAGCAAGATCTCCGGATCTGTCCCCCATTGAGCATGTTTGGGACTGGATGAAGCGTCGTCTCACGCGGTCTGCACGTCCAGCACGAACGCTGGTCCAACTGAGGCGCCAGGTGGAAATGGCATGGCAAGCCGTTCCACAGGACTACATCCAGCATCTCTACGATCGTCTCCATGGGAGAATAGCAGCCTGCATTGCTGCGAAAGGTGGATATACACTGTACTAGTGCCGACATTGTGCATGCTCTGTTGCCTGTGTCTATGTGCCTGTGGTTCTGTCAGTGTGATCATGTGATGTATCTGACCCCAGGAATGTGTCAATAAAGTTTCCCCTTCCTGGGACAATGGATTCACGGTGTTCTTATTTCAATTTCCAGGAGTGTATATGCTTGAACATAAACGCAGATGCTGTCCGAGCCTGTTGGTTGCGCTGTTGTATTTGACCACGATCGGCGCCTATGCAGTCCTCAATACATTGAAAGTGTCAGGCGTTGTCAGAACAATGTTCTGCGGGGTTGTGAGTGCATTATGTCGGAGCTAAGTGAATTGGAAAGTGTGAAAAGTTGGTGGAGCTCGTTTGGTGGGTCTTCCGTAAGGAAGATATTCGAACTATTTGGTATTCGAGAAGCACCGTATCGATGACTGATACCGCTTGCAGAGGGAACGGAACATCATCATCCGCGGACGAAAGTGTGTGTTGAGTGATCGTGACAGACGATCATTGAACAGGAGTGCGACGAAAAATAAGGTGATGACAACTGCAAAAGTCACTGCAGCACTGAATGTCGCAACCGCGAATTCTGTCAGCACCAAAACAACGCGAAGGGAGATCCATAAGCTGGGAATTACAGGGCGAGCTGCAATTCTGAAACGACTCATCAGCGATGTAAAAGGTCATAACAGGGAAAAAAAGCCTTAAAATCTGGTCTATGAAGCACTCGAAAAAAGTCATTTGGTCTTGTGACTCTTGTTTCATACTATTCCTGGTTCGATGATGATTTGGGTAGCCATATCGTGGTATTCCATGGGCCCCACGGTTAATCTGCAAGGTCACGTTACTGCAAAGTATTGTTGTGACCATTTTGGCTGATGGTACAACGTTTGTTTCCCAATGGTGGTGTTGTGTTCCTAGGCGGCAGACCACCTTTTCACACAGCCCGTATCGTCTAGCAGCGCTTTTGTGGGCACGAGGGTAAATTGTAGCATCTCATCTGGCCACCAGCCACTAGATCTCAATATTTTTGGGCCTTTGTTGTGCGTCATTTCTATCCATGCCCATCGTCCTTACCTAAACCTACCACTATTTTGCAGGGAGAGTGGTATCAAAGCCCTTTGAAAAAGTACAAGATCTGCATGTTCTCATTCTGAGACGACTGGAAGCTGGTTTGGAAGCCAGTTAGCTTCATACGCTGCATTCGTGAGTTGTGATTTTGCTGTTTCCATATTTTTGTTCAATACTCTATCGTGAAACGTAATGGTTCCATAACATTGTCTAAAGTTACTTTCACTTCTTGAGATTTCCCTCTCTTAATGAACTGTCCAAAACTTTCTTTTCTTATCGTGTGATCGAGTAACTATGACCATATACAGCGCACAAAATGTGTAATACAGCAAAAAAACTTCATTCATGCTACGCCATTTCATTTTTAATTGTCCATTCGTGTAGATGTAATAAAACTAAATTCTGTCTACACTTACCTCCAGATTTTCGGTGGCCGTGTTGAGGAGTGCTCGCTCACTCTCTGGATCTGTCTCCTCTTCTATCATCTGTCCAAAGGCGGCCGAAAATAGCTGCAGGTCCACGTGTAAATTCTTCAGCGGTACCTGAAAATAAATCGCACTTTGCAAGAGACGTCGTACATCCAGTTTAGAAGGGAAGTGTAGTTTCGTTTCGTGACGAGTAGTTTTAACAGTTT